>NC_086110.1:24166926-24472888 GCF_963921235.1 Mobula hypostoma | reverse complement strand
AAAATGTGTAAATCACTTTCCCAAATGTGTTATGTTTCAGTTTTGCTTGAAAACAAGTTGTATTTGCTCATTTTTTAATTTCCATTCCATTTATTGCCAGCACTAAAACAACTTTCCAATTGTCCTGCCAGTGACCAAAACTTGAATAAACATCAAAATTCTGAACTTTACACATGATTATGAGCTGTATCACATTACAGTTTTTGGATCTTATAAATCCAGCATCATTACAAAGTTTGTAGCCAGTTTGTGCATAGCAATCGCACATGACCCAGTGGTCTGTTTTGGAGGTGATAATGTTCCTTAATATACAAGTTAACCAGCAATCTAAACTGGGAGGTGGGCTTTGATTTTATGTTACATCTGAGAAATGACTCATCTGAGTTTACATTCCAGTGTCAGTCAGATAACTTGTCGTGTCTCCTTATAACACAGTGGGCCATTCAGTCAACTGAGTTAGAGCATTCCCATCAGTCTCATTCCACCACATTTCTCTATAACCTGTTTAATTTCACATACTTGTCCACCTGCACTTCTCCTGCCAAGCCATGTTCCCATGGGGTCAGAGGGTCCTGGACAAGACTTTGCCCTGGAGAGCAATACTCGCAGGAGGCAATGTCTGTGTGGAAGGGAGCCACGACTGGACTCTCGGCAGGAGGGTGTCTGAAAATTCCATAAGAAATTTGTGTTTTGTTTATAAATTACTGCTCTTTGGGGAGGTTAACAATTCTTGCAAATCTTAGTGCCCACCGGTGTGAAAAGTAGATGAAATGTCCTTTAGGTGATTATCCTAAAGCAACAACAGTGCAATGTGACTTAAATCAGTAACAACAGCCTGGAATTATCCTGATGTTAGGAAGCTAAGAGTGACCATGGACAAGATCCAGGCCTGTGCCTGTGTTTGTCTTTGAGGTTGCGAAAGCTCACAGAACCCAAGAAGTGTCTTGGTGAAACATAGCCTGTCTATGCGTAGTTTTTCAGAGCAGTGTGGATCTGAGCATGAATCCCTGGAAACTCTGACTCGACAAGATTTTAGAAAGTACTTTATTGTATCCTCTACTAGCCACCTCCCTCCCTGCTCCCACTATGATTCCTTTATGTGCCATTCAGCAAAAGGAGTGCTCAGTGTATTCAAATCCCCGTGGGAGGTCATTTTTTGATTGCAGAAGAGTTAATGATTCAAGCTGCAAATGATGTTCAGTGTTTGTTTGAACAGACTGTTAAGTAAGCAGTGTTAACAAAGAATGCTGCTGAAATGTTAGCCCTTTAAAAGCTAGTTGTTAGAGGGGTAATACCTAAACTACAAATTAGAACTGTTGCTTTTCATACTGACACAATTGAACACTATGCTGGTGTCTGCTTTCTGTTGTTGCACTTTATTCATGTTATTTGGGGTAGTTTCACACCAGCACATTTTTCTTCTGCTAATGAGCTTCCCACCACACATGAAGGATTGAATTGCACACCTGGTATTAAGAAATCATGTTATGGCCACAAAATTACTTCTGTCTGGTTAAGCCTTCAAATTCTCAGCAATTTATCTTTGGTGTGATGTGGGGCAGCTTCCAGATCATTGGCTTAAATGTGATTTCCCTGTACTTCTCACAGCATATTCATATAAAAATGAAAAACATATTGAATATTGGTGGTGTAATTTGTTGAAACTGGTTTTTGTAACTAATATTGAACACCATTCACTGATTATGAATGATTTCTAATACAGTGAGGCTTTTGAAATGATTGACTATTACAAAGAAGTTATGGCTGACTTGGAGACAAAGAGGGATCGGCTGAAGTCAAGAGATGAAGGGAATTTGGAACATCCCGAGGATATGGAATACACTGACACCATACAGATGGCTGTCAGGTTCAACAAGTAAGCTTGCAAAATATTTCATTTATTACAATGTGATAGTAATTTTTTTGAAGAATCTTATATAAGTACATTTACTTTCAGAAAAGGTATTTTTGCATTTACTTTCAAAATGCAATTTCATTAGTGACTTAAGAAGTGCATTTCCTGTGCCAGTCAAATGTGATATAAAATCTGATGTCAGAGAAGTGAACCTACTTTACTGAAGGGTCTATAAGACCATAAGACATTGGATCAAAATTAGGCCATTTGGCCCATCAAGTCTACTCCATCGTTCGATCCTGGCTGATTTATTATTCCGCCCAGTTTTATTCTTTGTAACATTTGACAACCTATGAAATGCCACTTTAAACATACCCAATGACTTGGCCTCCACAGCCATCTGTCCTCCTCATCTCTCTTCTAAAGAGATGCCCTTTGGTCCTGGACTCTCCCCTGTGGGAAACATCCTCTCCATGTCCACTGTGTCTAATCTTTCAATATCCAGTAGGTTACTGTGCCCCCCGCCCATCCTTTTAAACTCCATTGAGTACAGGCCCAGAGCCATGAAATGGTTTTTATATGTTAACCCTTTCATCCCAGGGATCATTCTCATCAACCTCCACTGGACCCTCTCCAACATCAGCACATTCACCTTTAGATATCTGCCTGGAACTGCTCATGATACCGCAAATTCTTATGAAGTCCCAGCTTTATGCTCTTGCTCTTATATTCTAATCCTCTCAAAGTGAATACTAACCTTGCATGTGTCTTCCTTTCTACTGAAACAACCTGCAGATTAACCTTTAGGGAATCCTGCAGTATGACTCCCTCATCCCTCTGCACCTCTGATATGTTCCCATTTATAAAACAATCTGTGTCTTTATTCCTTTTTCCCAAAGTGTTATGACCATACATTTCCCTATATGCTATTCCATCTGCCACTTCCTTACCCACTCTCCCACCTGTTCAAGTCACTCTGCAAAATCTGCTTCCTCAGTACTACTGCCCCTCCACTTACAAAGCCATCAGTTCTGTCATCCAGATCATTAACATATAGCATGAAAAGTAGCACACCCAATACGATGGCTGGGAAACACATTAGTCACTGGCAGCCAGCCAGAAAAGCCTCCCCTTTATTGCCACTCTTTGCCTTCTGCCTGTCAGCAGTCTTGTTTCCATGCAAGTACCTTTCCTGTAATACCATGGGTTCCTATCTTGTTTAGCAGCCTCATGCAGCACTTTGTCAAAAAGCCTTCTGAAAATCCAAGTAGACAACATCACTTGGCTATCAAATATCAGGGCTTTCTGATGAATAAAAAAAAGACATTTTACATCATATTTCAGATATATGTGAAATAATGTAATTCTTTGACCTGGTGAATATTCCATACCTACTGTATCCATGAACAAGCAAATACTGATGATCAGTTCCAATCCTGTAAAAGACTCATAAGAAAGTGCTTATTGGATTTGAACCATTGAATCCCAGAATACTGTAAATTGAGATTATTTAGATTACTTTTGTTAACTTCCTCTTCATTTTTTTCCAAATATTTATATACTTATGCTGGGATTACACATTGGGCACGGTTAAGAGAAGAAGACGTTTAAGTTGCTGGTTAGCCTTCTGTCTTTTACTTTTGAAATGCAGTATTTTAAAATTACTTTTATAATTGTCATCCATAATGGAAAGAATAAATCAGGTGGAAAAAGGATAAAGGAAAATAAATTGCTTTCAAGTTTTTTTTAATAGAGAAGGCCTACTCATGGTTATATTTGTTTAGAATGAAAAATTTAATTTAACAAAGGTTCTCCCACAGTGTCACAGATTACTTGGTAGTGTATGAGTTGTTATACAAATGTCCTGACTAATTTTAGCTAAAAACTCCCACATTACTCCCTAGCAGCTAATTTTCTCCTACACATATGGATAAATGCACACACACACACACAGTAATAGACAGTCACATAAAACTCAAACACGCAGGCAAACAATTAATTTACACAAAGATTTACACCTGTGAATAGCAGCATGCAAACAGACGTGTAGCCTGTTTCGCTGACTCTCTGTGTTTCAGCCGAGGAAGCACTTAAATTCAAATAATGCTGGGTGCCTTGTCCCAATCCACAACTACTGGAAAGAATTGGTATAAAAAGACAACATCCTGGGGATGTTATTCTCATCCAAAAGAGTCCATGAACTGCATCAATGCAGAATGCCAAAGGAATACTTAGCCTTAGACATAGATTCCTCATCAAAGTTAGTGTAGTTTCCGGAATTTGTGCAATGAACTGTGTTTCCTTGCTGAGGCACCAACCAAGTGCATATGCTGTGTGGTTTAAGGCTGAGTCAAAGGTACTGACTTAATTAGCTGTGAAAATGGGAAATATACACACACTTCTGTGTCCTGGTAATGGGGTATCTTTTCCACTGTCTGCTGTATCCAGCATGGATTATAGTGTCATTCCATCGTATTGCATTGAATGCAGGTTGCACTACTTTCTTTTTGAATTAAGTATTTATCAAATTAATTAGCATAGTTAGGTTTGTGAAGGAAAAGCCTGAGTGAACATGATACAAAACAAATAAGTGTGAATTAGCTGCTGGAATGTTGGAGTAATTGCAGCCAGAGGCAGTCATCCACAAACCATTTTTCCACCAGTCTTCGTGTTTTCCAACTGGCAGCAGGAGCTCTTTGGCAGATTGAAAGCCAGTGTAACGGGAATTGTAGCTATAATAGTTTGCCAAAGAATGCAAAATTAGGTAATTGCAAACTATCCAGAAACTGGTGCAGATATCCATTTTACACTGTTTTCAAAATCTAATGTCCATGAATTGTCCTGTTCAGTGAGTATGTTAATAAAAATATTTGGACCTTTTTTAAAATCAGCCCAGCAATTTATCATAAGTTAAAATTAAAATAATTGTTCATTTACATTTGAAGCATCTGCTGAATTTGTGTTCTTCCTACAGACGAGAGTACCCACCACAAATCACACCCAAGATGATATTACTTGAATGGTGTCGAAAACAGAAGCTTCCCCAACCAGTGTATGAGACAGTAAGTTTTAAACCATTAATTTACACTGTAATATGTTTTCTCACACAAACAGAGATGCTTTTAGTGTTGATATAATAAAAGAATGCTGCTTTCTTAAACACTAATTCCCTTCTTCTAAATCTGGAATATTGTACATAGCTGTGTTTATTCATGGTTGATTAACTTTTCACATCCACTTTTCCGTAGATATATGTTCCACACTTCTCTTGGGTACAAAAGTTGTGAGTCCTTTAAAAGTTAGCAGTCCTTTTAAAAGTCCTTTAAAAGCTGAAAAAAATACTAAAATGAGTATTTTGCAATGAGAAACAGCACAACCACGCACAAAATTTGGACCATTAGTGTTTCTTTTTAAGTAAGATGCCTCAAATCACAAATAGACCATATAGTTTACAGTGGGATAGCTTGTAGGTTGCTCGACTACACAATATTTACTGGGATACCAAGTCAGATCCCATACCTTTTACAAAAGTAAAATTTCTTCGGATGTGTAAAGTTCAGTGGTAGAATACAGAGCTAAACTGATTTAAAAGCAAAGTACTGCAGATTCTGGAAATCTGAAATATAAACAAAGAAAAACCCACAAACACTTAATATGGCAGAACATATGGAGAAAGATACAGTTAACATTTCAGTCTCAAGATATTTCTTCAAAATTAGTGGGAGTGACCTTTCCTGTCATTTTTCCATGGCTGTGAATTTAAAAATTATCCATAACCTTTTCACAGAAGTGCTTGATGACATGAGAGTGTTCAGCACTTTGATAATTTTTAGCCAAATTCCTTGTTTAGTGACTAGTGCCAACACCCTCACTGCCTATCTAACTGGAAACAAAAGTAAAATACCATAGATGGTGGGACTTGAACACAAGCAACCCAGCGTTTTGATTTTTTTGATAAACAAGATGTTTTAATTTGTGCTACTTTCAAAGTATTTAGGGCAGATTATATAACAATGTTTTGCTCTGTGCTAGGTGCAAAGAGCTTCAGATAGATTATTTAATTCAGTCGTGACAGTGGCAGACCAAAAGTATAGATCCTCCTGTTGGTAAGTGACATCAGTCTTACATCAGACATCCTCTGTCTTACTGAATTTTCACTCTCCTGCACTAAACTTAAACTAAGTATATTCAAGTTTGAGTTCTCCACTTGTGAGATGTGTCAAATCTTGATTTATTACACTATCTGATTATGAATAAAAAAAAAACAAATCTTGTAGAAGCTTGAGTTAGTATATTATGTAAAAGATGAGCCAGGAAAGAGCTGTCATTTGCTTGTGAGTAAGAATTATTTAGTGTTCTAGGCTTTTTTTCCAGAAACGTTTCATTCACAATGCACAGATTCCATTTCAGCTGCATACTTCGTAAGATCTGATTCTTCAGCCACATATTTTACAAGGCACCTCCCAATGGCAAGCAATTGGAAATTATTCTTCCATTCATGTTAACTAACGATCACAAAAGTTTTGCTTTAAAAGCACCAAAGAGGGCAGCTTGGAGATGGCCTCCTGGAGGAAGTTCCTCAGAAACGAAGGAATGTGCTTCCGTTTTGGTTCCATTGGTTCCAAAGTGGCCATTGACACTAATATAGGACCCAAAGACTTGCATTTCAGGAAATCTGAATACCTGGTTGTCCTCCTCCTACCTGCATATTGACAGAAGCTAAAGAGCACGGCAACAGAGAAAGGGAGCAGGGAAGCTACTACGGGACTGCTTCAAGACAGCAGACTGGACCATGTTCAAGGATTCATCAGGAGACCTGAATGCATACTCAACAGTTGTTAGAGACTTTATAAAGACACACATGGATGTGTGTATCCCTTCAAAATCATTCAGAGTCTTCCCCAACACAAAGCTCTAGATGAAACAAGAGATTCACAGTCTGCTGAGGGCTAGGTCAATGGCGTTTAGGTCTGGCAATCCAGGAAAATACAAGAGGTCGAAATATGACCTCCAGAAGGCCATCTAATGTGTGAAATCTTAACAATTCTGACCTCAACTTGAATCAGAGTGAGATGCTTGAATCTGTGGTAGGGCCTGAATGCCATCACTTCCTACAAAGCAAAACCAAGCAACATAATGGCAACAAAGTTTTGCTTATGTTCACTTTGACCGACAGAACATGGAGATAACTACAGCGCCTGATGACTCTGTGGTTTCAGTCTCTGAGGCCAATATGCGACCATTCTTCAAGAGGGTGAATCCACAGAAAGCGTCTGGCCCAGACAGTGTACCTGGATGAGTACGGAAGACCTGTGCTAATCAACTGGCTGGAGTGTTTACTGACCTAATCAGCCTCTCACTTCGGCAGTCTGAGGTATCCACCTGCTTCAAGCAGGCTTCAATTGTAACAGTGCCCAAGAAGAGCATGTTAATCTGCCCCAATGACTATCATTCAGTTGCACTTACATCTGAAGGGTGCTTGTGAAGGTTGGTCATGAAGAATATTAACTCCTGCCTAAGGAACGACTTAGATCTACTTCAGTTTGACTCCTTTCACAATAGATCAACAGCAGATGCTGCTTCTTTGACTCTTAACTCAGCTCTGGAATACCTGGATAATGAAGATTCATACATCATGATGCTCTACATTGACTACAGCTCAGCATTCAACACTATCATCTCCTTAACTCATCACTAAGCTGCAAGACCTGGCCGTAATACCTCCCTGTGAAATTTCATCCACAATTTCTTCGCTGACAGACCTAAGCACTGACAAAGGGCTGTGTGCTGAGCCCTCTGCTCCTCTTGTTTCATACTTATGATCATGTGGCTAAGTATAACTCCAATACCATATTTACATTTGCTGACTACACCAGTGTTGATGGCCAAGTAAAAGATAGTGACAATTCGGCATACTGGAGGGAGATTCAAACACTGGTTGAGCGGTGCCACAACGACAACTTCTGACTCAGTGCCTGTAAAACCAAGGAGCTGATTATCTACTACGAAAGGAGGAAAAGCCGGGGGTCCATGAGTCAGTTAAGAAATCAGAGGTGGAGAGGATCAGTAGCTTTAAGTTCCTTGGTGTTAACATTTCAGAGGACCGGCACATAAATATCATCACAAAGGAGGCATGACAGTACTTATATTTTCTTAGAATGGACTACAACATCTTCTCAACCACTAAGGTCAGGCTAACTGGCCTATAATGTTCTTTTTTCTCCCTCCCTCCCTTCTTAAAGAGTGGATTGGCATTTGCACTTTTCCATTCCTCCAGAACCATTCCAGAATTTAGTGATTCCTGAATGTTCATTACTAATGCCACCACAATCTTTTCAGCCACTCTTTCTGATCCCTGGGGTCTAGTCCATCTGGTCCAGGTGACTTATCTACCTTCAGAGCTTGCAGCTGCCATAACATCTTCTTCTTAGTAATAGCAACTACACTCACTTCTGCCCTCCCCCACAACATTCTTGAGTTTCTGGCATATAGCTAGTGTCTTCCACAGTGAAAACTGATGCAAAATATTTATTAAATCCGTCCCCTATTTCTCTGATTCACCCAATACTACCTCTCCAACAAGAGTGGTCCAATATCCACTCTTGCCTCTCTTTTACTTTTTATATATCTGGAAAATACTTTTGGTATCCTCTTTTATATTATTGGCTAGCTTACCTTCATATTTTATCTTTTCTCCTCTTATCATTATTTTAGTTGCCCTCTGCTGGTTTCTTAAAACTTCCCAATCCTCTAACTTCCCATTGTTTTTTTTCCCTTTCTTTTGTTTTTATGCTGTATTTGACTTCCCTTGTCAGCCTCCTCCCTTTAGAATACTATTTCATTTTTCGGTTACATCTATCCTGCACCTTCTGAAAACTAACCATTGCTTTTCTGCTGTCATCCCTGCTAATATCCCTTTCCAATTAACTTTGGCCAGCTCCTCTCTCATGCCTCTGTAATTCCCTTTATTCCACTATAATACTGATATATCTGATCTTATTTTCTCCTCAAACTGCAGGGTGAATTCTATCATATCACATCTTCTGTGGGTTCCTTTACATTAAGCTCCCTCACCAAATCTGGTTCATTACACATCACCCAATCTAGAATTGCCTTTTCCCTAGTGGGCTCAACCATAAGCTGCTCGAAAAAGCCATCTTGTAGGCATTCTATAAATTCCCTCTTTTGGGGTCCAGCACCAATCTGATTTTCCCAATCTACCTACATATCAAAATCCCCCATGACTATTGTAAATTGCCCTTTTTACATGCCATTTCATTCTCCCATTGAAAGTTGTATCTCACATCCTAGCTACTGTTTAGAGGCCTGTATATAACTCACTTCAGGGATTTTTTTTACCCTTGCAGTTTCTTAACTCTACTCTTCCAGTCCTATGTCACCACTTTCTAAGGATTTGATTTCAGTTTTAATCAACAGAGCCACCCCACTCCTCTGCCTACCTGCCTGTCCTTTCGATATAATGTGTAGCCTTGGATGTTAAGATCCCAACTGTGATCTTCTTCCAGCCGCAATTCAGTGATACCCTCAGTGTCATACCTGGCAATTTCTAACTGCGCTACAAGATCATCTGCCTTATTCCTTATACTGTGTGCATTCAAATATAACACCTTCAGTCCTGTATTCATCACACTTTTTGATTTTGCACCCAATATTACGCCAACTCATCGCACTGATGGCAATTTTACCCCATCACTACCTGCCAATGCCTTTTATTCTCACTTTGACCATCTAAGTATTGGAGGCACTTTCACAAACTCCCACAGCCCCGACCCTGTGGATTCAGCCTCTGAGGCTGACATGAGAGCATCCTGCAGGAGGGTGAACCCACAGAAATCATCTGACCCAGATAGGGTACCTGGCCAAATACTGAAGACCTGTGCTGATAACTGGCTGGAGTGTTCACCGATATCTTTCCCACTCGCTTCAACAGTCAGAGGCACCCACCTGCTTCAAGCAGGCTTCAACACTTACAGCTCCAATGCCATATTCAAGTTTGCGGACAGCACCACTGTAGTAGGCCGAGTCAAAGGTGGTGACGAATCAGCATGTAAGAGGGAGACTGAAAATCTGGCTGAGTGGTGCCATAGCAACAACCTCTCACTTAAGATCAGCAAGATCAAGGAGCTGATTATTGAATTCAGGAGGAGGAACCAGAGCTCCGTGAGCCAGTCCTCATCAGAGGATCAGAGGTGGAGAGGGTCAGCAGCTTTAAATTCCTCAGTGTTATCATTTTGGAGGATCTGTCTTGAGCCCAGCCATAAGTGCAATTACAAAGAAAGCACGACAGTGCCTCTACTTCCTTTGGAGTTTGTGAAGATTCAGCATGTTATCTAAAACTTTGACAAACTTCTACAAATGTGTAGTGGAGAGTATATTGATTGGCTGCATCACAGCCTGGTATGGACAGATCAATGCCCTGAACGGAAATTCCTACAAAGAGTAATGGATACGGTGCAGTCCATCAGAGGTAAAGCCCTCCCCACCATGGAGCACGTCAATATGAAACGTTGTCTCATGAAAGCCATATTCATTGTCAGGGACCTCACACCACCCAGGATATGTTCTCTTCTTGCTGCTGTCATCAGGAAGAAGGTACAGGGGCCTCAGGTCTCACATCACCAGCTTCAGGAACAGTTATTACCCCTCAACCATTGAGCTCTTGAATCAAAGGGGATAACTTCACTGAACCTCTTTAGCCCCATCTTTGGAATGTTCCCACAACCTATGGACTCACTTTCTGGAACTTTTCATCTCAGTTTCTCAATATTTATTGCTTATGTATTATTATTTATTTTTGTATTTGCACAGTGTGTGTCTTTTGCACACTGGTTGAACACCCAAGTTGGTGCAATATTTCATTGATTCTTTCATCGATTTATTGAGTATGCCTGCAAGAAAATGAATCTCGGCCTTGTATATGGTGACATGTATGTAGTTTGATAATAAATTTACTTTGAACTTTGAATTCCCTGTACATGACTATAATATGGAAATATTTGAACTGCAGGTGAATTCTATCATATTATAATCACTGCCTTCCAAGGGTTTCTTTACTTTAAGCTCCCTATCAAATCTAGTTCATTGCACAGCATGCAATCCAGGATTGCTTTTCCCCACAAGCTGTTCTAAAAAGCCATCTTGTAGGCATTCTACAAATTCTCTCTCTTAGGATTCAGCACCAATCTTGATTTTCCCAATCTACCTGCATATTGAGATCCCCGATGTCTATTGTAATAAGGGCAAAGTCACATGCCTTTTCTATTTCCTCTTGAAATTGATATCCCATATCCTGGCTACTCTTTGGAGGCCTGTATATAACTCACGTCAGGGTCTTACAATTTCTTAGCTCAACCCACAAAGATTCTACATCCTCCGATCCTATATTCCCTCTTTCTAAGGATAATAAGTCCTTTATAGGAGCAGACTGGTATTCATTAGAGCAAACTCTACCAGACGTTCCAAAACATGATTAAAAGCAACTTCACTCACAAATTCTCATCATCTCCCATATCTGAGAAGGGGAAGACATGCCAAGGATTCTCAGAGGCATTTAGGAGTTTAATAGCTAAGGAACAAGCTGTCCTGAAATGTACAATTAAAGACGTCACTGCTTACTCGTGAGGGCATATTTTCATTAACTGATTAAATGTCATGAAACTGATTCCATCAACACAAATGAAAAGAGTGCTGTTGCACACAAATGGTTTTACTAATGGGGTGTGAAATACAAAACTAATGATAAATGTGCATCAACTATTAGCTGAAGTATTATTTTTCTGCAGTTTGCAGATTTGGGGGCCTCCTAATCAAACAGACAACACTTCCCATTTTATAGAAAATTGCATCAAGTAAAGCACCCAAGTCTGTTTTACAAAAAGAAGAGCATTAAACAGAAGTGGTAAACAAATGTTGGTTTTAGATTAATTAGTTAACTGAGATTAGTTTGTTATTGTCATAGATACCTGGGTGCAAACAACTTTGCTGTTTGCATGAGATTCACAGAGTAATTACACAGGTTTCCCCCGCCATCCAAAGGTAGAGCGTTCCTATGAAACGGTTCGTAAGCCGGAATGTCGTAAAGCGAAGAAGCAATTACCATTAATTTATATGGGAAAAATTTGTGAGCGTTCGCAGACCCAAAAATAACCTACCAAATCATGCCAAATAACCCACAAAACCTAAAATGACAGTAACATATAGTAAAAGCAGGAATGATATGATGAATACACAACCTATATAAAGTAGAAATACTTTTCCATAATCATTGCCGCACTGTTCTCTGTAGCGAAAGTCTCACACAAGCGCCATCGGCAAAAGCACGGCGCAGGTGCTCTCCAGTAACCTTTAAGCTATGAAGCTGCCAAATCATACCAAATAACACGTAAAAATACACAGCCGATATAAAGTAGAAATAACGTATGTACAGTGTAGTATTACTTACGGGAATCAAGAAGACATTGAGCACACTGATGATGGTGTGTTAGGCTGAGTCGTCGGAGGCTGGGGTGGTGCAGTCGCCCCCACCCTCCGGGCAGCGACCCGATACCGATCTGCGAAGCACGCAGCGGTACAGCAGTAGCTGGAACGCACTCAGCACATCTTTGTTTTAAAAAAGCCAAAATAAACAAGCTAATTAATTCGGTGCGGCCCGGCACTTAAATGTCAGCCCAGATCAGAGGAGGCAACGCAATCGGTAATCGCCTCTGATCTGGGCCGACGGTTACGTGCCATGCAGCACCTAATTAATTAGCTTGTTTATTTTGGCTGTTTTTCTTAAAGATGTGCTGGGTGCGTCCCGGCTACCACTGCATTCTCCGCAAATCGGTATCTGTCCGCGGCCTGGGGGTTGGGGTGGTGGGACACTGGGGTGTCGTCTGTTTCCATCAGGGCAGGCAGGTCATCTTCTCCTATGACTGCCTGCCTTGATGTCGAAGGTCGAGGTTCGTCGTCTGCTGTGGCTGATGTGGAAGGCTTTCTTGACTGCTTAGCCTCACGCATTTTTAGATCATACAGTTCTTTGTAAGCACTCAAACCATCCTGCAAATGTGCCCTAAACTGACGTACCCTTTCAAAATTAAAGTCGTACTTTATCATTGCAGCGAAAATCTCATGCATTTGCTTCACGTTCAGTTCCTGGACAACTTCACTTTCGGTCTGTTCGCTACTACATTTGGTTTTGATTGTTATCCTTTCCTCTTCCAATTGCATCAGCTCTTCATCTATCAGTTCTTGGTCATCGGATGTCAAAACCTCTTCAACATAATCTTCATCAACTTCCACAAGCCAAACTCACTTTGTCCGTACTTCGTTCACTACAATCGAAATGCTTAATTATGTCTAGTTTTATGCTAAGTGTAACATCCTTACAAGCTGTTTCAGGCTTTTCTGATACAGTACCTTAGAACTCATCTTGCAAACGACTGCTCACAGGCATGTGTGTTTAAGCAATGCCGGCTAGAATGCAGTTTCGAATTTGGGGGAGGAGCTGCTGCTCGGGGCGCGCTGCCTTTTTTCGTAACAGTGAAAACACCTTCTGTTAGCAAAAACAGGGAACTAATGTAGGTCTTTCATAACAGTGAGGTTTCGTAAAGCGAACGTTCGAAAAGCGGGGGACACCGGTACTTGATAATAATAAGTACAACAATAAATACAACAAATAGCATCAGAACAGCTAAATAAGGCAAAGATTGCAGTGCAATAACAAAAATACTGACATGACAGAAGTGGAATAACAGAGAGAGGGGCAGATGATCTTCTAGCTGATGAAACAGGCTACAAACCAGAGAGTCTTGAGGAGCGGTCCTGACATGTTGTTGATGGAGTGCCAGCTTCTTGTGAGAAGGATCGTGATCAGAAGAGAATGGACTAATTGAGACAAAAACTGGGTCTAGTCTACAGAAGCATGGAATTTACAGCACAGGGTTTGTACTTTTGGAGTAGGTTACGGATAGGGATGATCAACACTAAAAGTTTAAATGAAGATGAAGATTTCATACTTGGGGTGTTAGAGAATTGAAATGAGTGAGCACAAGAGGCATAAGTGAGTTAGATTTACTGTCTGTTATAACAGTAGTGTATTTTCAAATGTTGACATTATGAAATTGGAACCAAAACATAGGTTCAAGCGAGATAGCAAGATCTAATACAGTTTGAGATCATTTCTGGACAGACAAATAAAATCCATGGCAAGGGTGTACTGCTTATGACAATGGAGAAAACTGTGGCCCGTTTAAACCTCAATATGGTATACACAACATTTACAGCGTAGAGCCATGAGCATGATGGAGAAATGGAACTGAGTGTCATCAGTGTAAAAGTTATTGTCTGTTGTACCACTAGGACCCATGTAGAATGGAGGTGGAGGAAGTACTGAACGCAGAACCTCAACTGACTCACATAGTGAAATTTTCAAACTGGGAAGAGAGGCAGTTTGGAGGCTTCATCAATTTAGACAGCAAGAGATCGTGGGGTCAACATGTCTACAGCTGCAGTCAGTGAGAGAAGGAAAATGCACAGCGTCTGTGGCCATTAGAAAAGAGAGTTTGGCCCTGTATTGTAGGTTGAGATAATTCTGGAATTGGCTAACTAGTCAAATTAGTAAATGCCTGAGAGGAGGATGTGGATTTAGGAAGCAGCAAATGTTAGAGGATTAGTAGAAAGACACATCTAGTTTTTTTTTGGAGAATAAGATGAAGCTGCTGGAATTGAAAGAAATGGATGTGGGCATATGGTATTGCTCCAGAATGAAACAGTGGAATATTCAGCCTGCAGACAGACCTTGAAGCACTAACAAAAAAATTGTCTTGTTCCCTTTGATATTTTCATATCTTCTTTTGGAAAATGGGTAAGATTTTCAAAAACACAAGATCCTATGCATACTGCAAATCCAGACTAACATGTACAAAATTCTGGAGGAACTCAGCAGATTAGACTGCATTTATGGAAAGGAATAAACAGTCGATGTTTCAGCCCAAGATCCTTCATCAGGACTGGAAAGGAAGGGGGAGGAATCCAGAATAAAAAGGTGGGGAAGGGGAAGGTGTAAAAGCTAGGTGATTAGTGAAGCCAGGTGAGGGAGCTGCATGGGTGGAGGAGGGAGTTGATAGCTGAAAAAGACAAAGGGCTGAAGAAGGACTCTGATAGGAGAGGAGAATTGACTATGGGAGAAAGGGAATGAAGACAGGCACCAGTGTGAAATGAAAGGCAGATGAGAAGAGAAATGATAAGAGGGGAACCAGAGTGGGGAATGGAAGAAGAGTTGCTGTAAGTTAGAGAAATCGATACTCATACCATCAAGTTAGAGGCTACCCAGGCGGAATATGAGGTGTCGCTCCTCCAACCTGAAAGTGACCTCATCGTGCCAGTGAAGGAGACCATGGAAAGACATCTCAGAATGGCAATTGGAATTAAAGTGGTTGGCTACAAGGAAATCCTGCTTGTTGTGGGTGGAGTGAAGGTGCTCAACAAAGTGGTCCCCTAAGCTACATCGGATCTCACCAATGCAGAAGAGACCACAACTGGAGCACCAGATACAGTAAACAGCTCAAACTGATTTGCAGGCCAAGTGTTGCCTCACCTGGAAGAACTGCTTGGGACCTGGAATGGCGGTGAGTGAGGTGAATGCGCAGGTGTGGCATTTCTTCCGCTTGCAGAGATTAAGTGCCAGGAGGGAGATCAGTGGGGATTGATGAATGGACAAGAGAATCACAGTGAGAGCGATTCTTTCGGAAAGTGAAGAGTGGGAGGGAGGTCAAGGTGTGTTTGAGGGGAGGATTATGGTGAAGATGGTGGAAGTTGTGAAGAATGATGTTCTGGATGTGGAGCTCCTGCGGTGGTAAATAAGGACAAGAGGAGCTCCATCTCTGTTAAGGCGACGGAAGATGGGGTGAGGCCAGATATCTGGGAAATGGAGGAGTTGGCAGGTGAGAGCAACATCAGTGTTGGAGGAAGGGAAACCCTTTTCCTTGAAGAAGTTCTGGAATCACTATCTTTACCCTAACTGACAGATGTAATAGTACTGAGATTTCACAGCCTAGATCTTTGCTGTTGGCCTTCCATGGCCACTGGGCACAAAGGTCTCTTTAGAAGTCAAACCAAGTTCATAGCCAATGATCTTATCTCTAGTTCCCAGCAAAGACTGGCATTTCTCTCATATATCAGCAAGAGTGTGAAACAGTGTGACATCAGCTCAACTCTTGTAGTGCTGTAAGCTGCCATGATTCTGGATGTGATTATTTTCAGAAGGATACGGCCCAAAGCTATTAGCATGAAAATATTTTTAAATAAAGCTGGGCCATTTTTCATATGGGTAGAGAAATGTGTTTCTATAGATTCTAGCATGCAGATTAATTGTAGGTTTTGTCAAAATTTTTGGTATTCTTGGTTCTCGGTTCTTATCTATTGTCTTCCCATATAGACCATAGGAACAGAATTAGGCCATCTGGCCTATCGAGTCTGCTCCGCCATTCAATCATGGCTGATCCTTTTTTCTTCTCCTCCTCAACTCCAGTTCCCGGCCTTCTCCCCATAACCTTTGATGCCATGTCCAATCAAGAACCTATCTCTGCCTTAAATACACCCAACGACCTGTCCTCCACAGCTGCATGTGACAACACCCTTTGGCTAAAGAAATTTCTCTGCATCTCTGTTTTGAAAGGGCGCTCCCCCCTGTCCTGACGCTGTGCCCTTGTGTCCTAAACTCTCCCACCATGGGAAACATCCTTTCCACATCTACTCTGTCTAGGCCTTTCAATGTTCAAAAGGTTTCAATGAGATCCCCCTCATCCTTCTGAATTCCAGCAAGTACAGACACAGAGCCATAGAACGTTCCTCATATGATAACCCTTACGTTCCTGGAATCATCCTTGTGAACCTCTTCTGGACCGTCTCCAATGCCAGCATATCTTTTCTAAGATGATGGCGGTGCGCTTAGTCGCAGCAGCCACATCGGGTCCAACCGAAGGTACAATTGTTCATCCTTTGTGCCTTTTTTTTTTACAATCACAAGACACTGCTGGCTATTAAAAACATCAAGTACTGCAGGTCTGCCTCACTGGCGAGCTGCTGCTCGATAGCGAAGGAGATGAACTTGGTGCAGACCATGTTGCCGCCTGCTACACGAAGACACTGTGCAGTCTTAACGACCGGAATGAGTGATTGAGTTAGGCGATTTTCTTGTGATCCAAAGACCCTGGTGAACATTGTTAATGTAGAATACTGGTTCACGTGCCACAGGGCCGCCTGTTGCAGCCAGCCGGGGAGGAGACTGTGGCAGAGGCGCAGCAGGTGTGCTGGAGTCCATGCTGGGCTAGGGTGTGGACCCTCGCATCGGTGCTGCCTTCCAGTGTTCGCTGACTGAAAAACAAGCTCGATGACATTCATGTGCAGACTGCTGCGAGCTTGTTCTTGCTGACAACATCCATGTACTATCAATCTACAGGACCTGACACTCAGGGTCTTGGACTATATTATGCATTTTTTAAAATTTTTTTGTGTGTGACTATTTTTATTGCCTTCTTGTATGTGCCTTGTGCTGTATCTGACTGTTAGTATCTTGGCCCTGGAATAACATTGTTTCATTTGGTTGTATTCATCTAAAGTTGAATGACAATTAAACTGGAACTTGATCTGAGATTGAAATACAGATGCCAGAAATCAGAAATAAAAATAGACAGTGGTGAAAACACTCGTCATATCAGGCAAATTTCTGCAGATGTACAGTGGAGAATATTCCAACTGATTATATTACCGTCTGGTATGGAGGGACCAGTGCACAGGATCAAAAAAAGCTGCAGAAAGTTGTAAACTCAGCCATCTTCATTATGGACACTAAAGTCCTCAGTATTGAGGACACCTTCAAAAGGCAATGCTTCATAGCGACACCATCCATCGTTGAGGACCTCCTGCACCCAGGACATGCCCTCTTCTCATTGCTACCATCAAGGAGGAGGTACTGAGGCCTGAACAAACAGTCAACCTTTCAGGAATAGTTTCTTTCCCTCTGCCATCATATTTTTGAATGGACAATGAACCCGTATACACTACCTCACTATTGTTTGCACTTATTGTTTATTTTGTTTTTATATTATTTTACTGTAATTTATAGTACTGCTGCAAGACAATAAATCTCATTATATATGCCAGTGATATTAACTGCATCTCTTTGCACAAATGCTGCCTAACCTGCTGAATTTTCCTGCAATTTTCTATACTTATCTGTTTTAGTGTTGTTAAAACGTATCTGTAATTCTGTAATTTTGTTTCACAGTTCAACAGTCACCAATCATGAACAAGAGAAGTATAGCACAGGTTTATAGCATACTCCTAACTAATTGATCATAACCTTTGTGCCCTCTGCTGGGTGGTGACGTGGGCACATCCCAGCAATTAAGTACATAGTAGCAATAATTAGTTGGCTAAGAATCTCTCCAGTAAAAGTTACGTAAAATTTAAGGAATAAAACTGCAATGGAGTTGGTGAAGCAAAATAAATATAAATTCAAGAAGATTAAAATGTTAATTTTCTAGGCAATGACCTGTCATTCAAATCTCTCTAATCTCTTTCTGACCCATTAATCATTATAAGGCTAACAGGAAGGAGCTAAGAAAGGAAATTAGGAGAGCCAGAAGAGGCCATGAGAAGGCCTTGGTGGGCAGGATTACGGAAAACCCCAAGGGCATTCTACAAGTATGTGAAGAGCAAGAGGATAAGACCTGAAAGAATAGGACCTATCAAATGTGACAGTGAGAGAGTGTGTATGGAACTGGAGAAAATATCAGAGGTAATGAATACTTTACTTCAGTATTCACTATGGAAAAGGATCTTGCAGCAGACTGAAAAGCTTGAGCATGTAGATACAGTATTATGAAAGAGGATGTGCTGGATCTTTTGGAAAGCATCAAATTGGATAAGTCGCCAGGACCAGATGGGATGTACCCCAGGCTACTGTGGCAGGCGAGGCAGGAGATTGCTGAGCCTCTGGCGATGATCTTTGAATCATCAATGGGGACAGGAGAGGTTCCAGACGATTGGAGGGTTGTGGATGTTGTTCCTTTATTCAAGAAAGGGAGTAGAGATAGCACAGGAGATTATAGACCTGTGAGTCTTACTTCAGTAGTTAGTAAATTGATGGAGAAGATTCTGAGAAGCAGGATTTATGAATGTTTGGAGAGGTATAATATGATTAGGAATAGTCAGTATGGCTTTGTCAAGGGCAGGTCATGCCTTATGAGCGTGATTGAATTTTTTGAGGATGTGACTAAACACATTGATGAAGGCAGAGCAGTAGATGTAGTGTATATGGATTTCAGCAAGGCATTTGATAAGGTACCCCATGCAAGGCTTATTGAGAAAGTAAGGAGGCATGGGATCCAAGGGGACATTGCTTTGTGGATCCAGAATTGGCTTGCCCACAAAAGGCAAACATTGGATGTAGACGGGTCATATTCTGCGTGGAGGTCGGTGGCCAGTGGTGTGCCTCAGGGATCTGTCCTGGGACCCTTACTCTTCGTGATTTTTATAAATGACCTGGATGAGGAAGTGGAGGGATGGGTTAGTAAGTTTGCTGATGACACAAAGGTTGGAGGTGTTGTGGATAGTGTGGAGGGCTGTCAGAAGTTACAGCGGGACATTGAAAGGATGCAAAACTGGGCTGAGAAGTGGTAGATGGAGTTCAACCCAGATAAGTGTAAAGTGGTTCATTTTGGTAGGTCAAATATGATGGCAGAATATAGTATTAATGGTAAGACTCTTGGCAGTGTGGAGGATCAGAGGGATCTTGGGGTCCGAGTCCATAGGATGCTCAAAGCAGGTTGACTCTGTGGATAAGAAGGCATACTGTGCATTGGCCTTCATCAATCGTGGAATTAAATTTAGGAGCCGAGAGGTAATGTTGCAGCTATATAGGACCCTGATCAGACCCCATTTGGAGTACTGTGCTCAGTTCTGGTCACCTCACTCCACAAAGGATGTGGAAGCTATAGAAAGGGTGCAGAGGAGATTTACAAGGATGTTGCCTGGACTGGGGAGCATGCGTTATGGCCTTTTCTCCTTGGAGCGACGGAGGATGAGAGGTGACCTGATAGAGGTGTATAAGGCTTTGATGGTATGGATAGTCAAGAGGCTTTTTCCCAGGGCTGAAATGGTTGCCACGAGAGGACACAAGTTTAAGGTGCTGGGGAGTAGGTACAGAGGAAATGTCGGGGGTTAAGTTTTTTTACGCAGAGAGTGGTGAGTGCGTGGAATGGGCTGCTGGCAATGGTGGTGGAGGCGAATACTATAGGGTCTTTTAAGAGACTTTTGGATAGGTACATGGAGCTTAGAAAAATAGAGGGCTATGGGTAACACAAGTAATTTCTAAGGTAGGGACATGTTCGGCACAACTTTGTGGGCCTTAGGGCCTGTATTGTGCTGTAGGTTTTCTTATGTTTCTATTCCTGGCTTTGGTACAAATTCACTTTCAACAGACAACTGGGCTTTCACTTACTCTGGCTTACTTTCTCTGCCTTTATTGTCTGCTACAAGGGGAAAGTGAATATTTATCATTCAATTTCAGAAGATAATTATTTTTAAAAACTCAAACATAAATGCTGTCCTCCTGTTCATCCAGGTTCTGCCATAGATTATTAAGAGGTGTGATTAATTTTGAAAGCTTTGCAAGGTCACTGTTTATTACCATTCGATTATTAATGACTTCGGATCCCTTTAGTTCTATGTAAATATAGCCCCTCAATAAATTAATTTATTCTTCATACTTTAATGAGGGGATTATGTTGGTTTTTATTGGGTTCAACTGATCAAGTATAAGCAATCAAACAGTCTGCGTGGAAACTTCCTTCTTATGGTATATTTTTATTCCATGGCATTTAATTTAACAATAGGTTAAGATCATCATTTCAATGCAAGTTTTTCCTAGGATTAGTCACCAGTGCAAAACAGATATATATGTGCAGTTATACCAACTTCCCTGCATTCAGTTGCATTAACTTTATGGAAACCAGCTGTTGTGAGCCAAATACAAACAACAGCCAAAGCTCTCCAAACAGAGTTTAGCATCAGTGACAAAGACAGATTTGTGCTCCTTGATGTTGGAATTTAAATTTCCGTCGTGTAAATGTTGACTTTGTCAGTCATTAGGGACTTTATTAAGAAAAATGGTCAAATATTCAGAAATGAGCTGCTTTTAGTTGAGTTGGAATCGATTTCAGACCAATTATATGATGTTTAAAAGAAATGCTGTCATTTTATCTTTCTCTATTGATTTCCGTATCAGAACTTCCACAAAATATCTCTTCACCATTGTGAGATCTTCTGAATTTGACATTAAACTTAAAATAAAAACAAAATGCTTGACACGTTCAGCAAGTCAGGCTGTATCTATGTAAAAGAGACACAGTCAACATTTCAGACCAGAAATCCTTCACCCGGAAGAGTCACTCATGTTGATTTCACCTGTGTCTGACTTCCTTGCATACGTGTTTCTGGGGAGTATGGACCAACAGATAGCTTATGGATAATATTTATGCCGTTCTTGAGTCCATGTGTGTTCAAAGATTGATGTATTCCCTGTCAAACATGCAACACCATGCAAAATAAAAATTATCCTTGAAGCCAGTAGCATGAGTTAATTAAGGGAATATGTCTGGTAGCCATCTCCCTAACTTGTCTGCAGTGAGACCTGTTAATGGATTTGCTTTTTTCAGATTAGCTACAATCTTATCTGATGGCAGAACAAACTTTCAGGTGCTGAGTGACCTACTCAAGCTCCTATTTCTTAACTTGCAATTAAACTCGTTCTTTCTCTTCTTTTGTTTCTCAGGGATAAAACAAAGAAGGTAGTGGAGCAATCAGCAGCTATTGTGTGCCTACAATCTCTTGGGATCTCAGAAGGAAAACTGTGTGAGGGGGAAAACCCTCTCAAAAACAAACGAAAAAGAGATGAAGTAGAAGTTGCCAATTGCACAGAAATGACTGACACTTCCTCCCTTGACACCAATAAAAGAAGCAGCCCTTTGCTATAACGGACATTCCAGCTGTACTGGATAAGATGGAATTCTCTGAAGTGGAATGGCAATTAAAAAGTTGTTTTATGCATTAATAAAATAACTTTTAAGTTGTACATATATATTTATATTTATATACATTAAAGGGTACATATTATATAAATATATACATGTTTAACCAGCCAGTGTTCCTGCCTTGATTTTTCTTGTGATCATTCTCCATGAACTCCACAGTTGCTGAAATGTTATTTTAATATGGTGGCCACATGCCTCGAAAGCAACAGGGACTCTGGTGTGTTAGAGGAGCTTTTTGCAAGGGCTAAAGTGTTTGTTTTCTTTCCTACTTGATTATGCCTTACACAAATACCTGCATAGTGTTTCCAAACCACTAACCCTGCCAGAGTGCACAGTTTAATTGGCATTAGTTCTGCCTGGACCAGTCATTCAATGGCTTCACTTATGACCTGGAAATATTTATTTAACATTTAATTTTACCATTAGCTGAATTATCAATAACACTTCTTATGTAAATCACTCTATCTGCTCTCTAAAGTATATTTTCTTTATATCTATTTCAGTAACCTCTTCGCTAAATTTCTGTATAAATAAAAAGTGAGTCTACCAAAAAAGTATAGAAGCGAACCTTTTCCTGAGAATGCTTTGCATATTTCTGTTCTACCATTATCCCAGTGTGTCAAATCCCAGGTATATTTTATTTGGCTTTTCCATCTCATTGACATTTTTCATTTCTAATTCTACCTTTTCTTCTCTTTGTTTATTTTTTTAATATATTTTTATTCTTTTTTTCTCCCTCTGATACACATATGCTCTCCCTTCCTTCTCTCTCGTAACCCCTAGTATACACGTCTCTATAAAGCCACTGTGCATTTCAAATAATTCCATTAATCTCATGGCATGGATTTGCCATATTTAATTCAGACTCCCATCTGCAGTGAGAGCTACTTCATCCAGTTGTTAATTTATTATTTAGGTACTTGCTATAAATTGAACAAAGTGCATTTGTTCAATTCATAGCAAGTGTGCGATGCCCTGTTGGAATTTCAGCAGTTGGTGTCCGTGAATGAACTGGAAGTGCTTTTTGTCATGTTTTTTTTCCAGTGGGACTCCAGTGCTGTCTGTGAGACAATGCTCAAACTAGAGGTCAGCTTCTAAGTTTTAAGTTTAGAACTTAACAGGGCATTTGGTATAAGAGGTAGTACTTTGAGAGCTTTCATAATTCACCACATCACTCTCTCCAGCTCAGTTGATTTTTTTTTCTTCTGGAATCCATGAGCTTATTATCTACACCTACAGGAACTGTGGCTCAGTGATATTGTAAGAATAGGTCTCCAACTGCAAAATCTGTGAACTGGAGCTCCCCACCATCATCTCAAGAATTTTGAATTTGCATTCATCTATTTTGAGTTGGAAAAAAAGATCAGCGGCTTTTCATATTTAAAGTATGCTGAGAGCATCGTATCTTTAAACCGGCTGGTTTGTGAGTGCTGTGAGTTTGTGTTCACATGGAAGGGTCAATTCTAACAGCTGAACTCAGCAGAATTGGGATGAATACAGCTTCACTTCAGGTTCAGCAGTCCAGTACCTTGACAAATATCATTTTTCCATACATTTGAGTGACAGAAGAAATCTGTACTACAAGCTCATTTTAGATGCAGGGATATCAAAGAAATGCTGTGCCAATCTTCCAAACCCCACAAAGTTACTGCCAGTCATTACCTCAACCTCTCCCAACTCCAGCACTAAGTTGCAAACTCATCTCATGACCCTGAACCTCCATTCTTACACTTCTGGAGAGGAAGGATGCTTACGTGAGAATGCTGTTCTTGGACTACAGTTCAACATTCAACATTCAACATCATAATTCCCTCCAGACTCGACAAGAAGCTCAGAGACCTCAGTCTTCACCCTGCCTTGTGCAGCTGGATCCCAGACTTCCTGTCAGATCACCAGCAGGTGGTAAGAGTCTGCCCCTCTGACCGTTAACTCAGGACTGTGTACTAAGCCTCCTCCTTTACTCTCTGTATGCCCATGACTGTGTTGCCACCCACAGCTCCAATCTACTAATTAAGTTTGCTGATGATACTACACTGATTGGCCTAATATAACAATTACAGCACAGAAACAGGCCATCTCGGCCCTTCTAGTCCATGCCAAACTCTTACTCTCACCTAGTCGCACCGACCTGCACTCAGCCCATAACCCTCCATTCCTTTCCTGTCCATATAGCTGTCCAATTTAACTTTAAACGTCAACATCGAACCTGCCTCAACCACTCTTGCTGGAAGCTCGTTCCACACAGCTACCACTCTCTGAGTAATCTCAAATAAGTGGTGTCAAGAAAACAACCTCTCCTTCAATGCCACAAAAACAGAGGAGCTGGTTGTGGACTACAGGAGGAATGGAGACAGGCTAACCCCTATTGACATCAATGGATCTGGGGCTGAGAGGGTGAACAGCTTTAAGTTCCTTGGCAAAAATATCACCGAGGATTTCACATGGTCTGTACGTACCAGCTGTGTGGTGAAAAAGGCACAACAGCGCCTCTTTCACCTCAGACGGTTGAAGAAGTTTGGTGTAGGCCCCTAAGTCCTAAGAACTTTTTACAGGGCACAATTGAGAGCATCCTGACTGGCTGCATCACTGCCTGGTATGGGAACTGTACTTCCCTCAATTGCAGGACTCTGCAGAGAGTGGTGCGGATAGCCCAGGGCATCTGTAGATGTGAACTTCCCACTATCCAGAACATTTACAAAGACAGGTGTGTAAAAAGGGCCCGAAGGATCATTGGGGTACCGAGTCACCCCAACCACAAACTGTTCCAGCTGCTACCATCTGGGAAACAGTACCGCAGTATAAAAGCCAGGACCAACAGACTGCTTAACTCATGCTGACAACTGTATTTCTATGTTATATTGACTATCCTGTTGCACATACTATTTATTATAAATTACTATAAATTGCACATTTAGACAGACAAAACATAAAGATTTTTACTCCTCATGTATATGAAGGATGTAAATAATAAAGTCAATTCAATTCAACCTGCCAGCTAACTTGAATGACCAATGTAATATTATATGAATCAAATCAAAGCCGACAAAGTTTAGAATTTAAATGGTTGTTAATTGAGTGAAGCCCCATTGCTTGTTTCTTGGTCTGAACCATGTTAATGCCGTTTCCATCAGGAATTTGTCAGTTTTGAGAATTTTCTGTTGTGAACTCAGTCTCTTAACCTCAATGTTTTCATACCAATATTAGGGGCAATCCATAGTCTTGTACTGCAGCAGACTAGGGGTGAGAGTCACACTTTGCACAGGCTGTAAAGGCTTCTAAGGAGCCTGCGAAAATCCTCAAAGCACATGATGGCGTCCACTTGCAGGCTCCAATCATTAACACCAATATAGTGCATCAATAGTGAGCCTAACCCATAAAGAACACCTGTCGATCGCTGGCAACCTCTCAACAAGGATATAGGTATAGAGGACAAGAAGACACGGAAAGCAGTCTGAGGCCGTATACACAGCCAGGATCTGGTGAGCTGATTGGAGCAAAAGACTTAGCCTGCTCTTGGGAGTTGCTCTCAGGCAGAAAGGGGTATACAGTGATGGAGATAGGAACAAACTTAAACGATCAGATTAATTGGGTAAAGAGATGTTGTGCATGTGTAATATGCATTGTGAAAATTCACCTCAAAGTCGTCCAAACCAAACAAGGTTCTAGGTTTACCTGCAGCATCACATCATGGCCCTCAGAATTTTGCCTTCCATCGTGGGTCCAGTAGTGCTTTTTCGTGATTCTCTCAGATCTGGGCTGTGCAGTGCATTCTGTTAAAATGAATGCACTATTTTAAAGGTGTATCTTTATGCTACACAGATCTTACGGTTTTCATATTTCTTAAATGTTGCATGAGATATTACTACCTGTTTACAAAAGCTAATCTTGATAAAAGATGATATGTTTATAATCTAAAACTTTAGACATTCGTTTTGTGGTTGTCAGTATTACGTTTATTTTTGTATATTACAAAATCTACTTGGATCTTAGAAGTGAATGTTTAGCAAAACAAGGAAGAATGTGCTGGCTTCATTAAATGTTGAAAAGTGGTTCAACTTTTTATTTCGGGTGCACTTTCACCTCTGCACCCTTTTAATAGATCTTTAAGGTCGCCTGGCTACTTGGATTCTCAGATTTTGTTTTTGTTGGCCCTCTTAAACCTAAGAAGTTACTTTCTAATGGTCTTATAACAGCCACTTAATAATTTTACTTTATCCATCAGTTCCATGTACCTTCCAAAATGCCAGTAAAATTGGAACATTTATATGACATTATCTTGTAAATAAAATTTTAATCCCATGGTTTGAAAGGGAGTGTGGATACAAACTTTTTGAAGATGGTGGGCTATGTTAAAACAGTTCATTTAATAGAATATATCTTTGCCTTTAGAAATTAAATCATACAAACTGCAGGAAGAACATACATCACCCTAAAACATTAGTTTGATTCAATACATGTTAAGAAAGATGTGACAATTTTGAATAGGTATTGAAGAGGTTTTTCAATAGAATCCCACAGATGAACATTTGTGCATCTGGACTGGAGAAGGTGAATTTGTCATCCTTTAAGATGGACATCAGGAGATTCTGTGACCGCAGAAGAAATGCTAAGATGTGTGTTGCCACTCAAGTGCCAGGGTCAAGGATGGATCTAAGTAGTTGCAGAAAATTCTCAAGAGTGAAGGTGGACTGCTAGGAGTTGTTGTACATGTTGATACAAATGACACATTGCCTCCTCCACCATAGGGATAAGACCACACTTAAGTTGGAGGAACAACATCTTATATTCCATTTGGGCAACCTCCAACCTGATGGCATGAACATCGTTTTCTCAAATTTCCAGTAATGCCTCCACCCTCCCCCCACCATTTCCCATCCCCTTGCCCCTCTCTCATGTTGTCTCCCTGCCCACCCATTGCCTCCCTCTGGTGCCCCTCCCCCAACCCCACCCCCTTTTTTTTCCATGGTCTTCTGTCTTCTTCACCAATCAACTTCCTAGCTCTTTGCATCATCCCTCCCCCTCCAAGTTTCACCTCCCCTCCCCACACCTCTCAAATCTACTCCTCAGCCTTTTTTCTCCAGTCCTGCAGAAGGGTTTTGGCCAAAACATCAACTGCACTTTTTTTGATAGATGCTGCCTGGCCCGCTGAGTTCCTCCAGCACTTTGTGTGTGTTGCTCGGATTTCCAGCATCTGCAGATTTTCTCTTGTTTCAGGTAGAACAAACCATGAGGCTCTTGAGAACAAATGTGGGGAGTTGGGTAAAAGTCAGGAAGCAGAATCTTGGGTGAGGATTTCTGAATTGTTCCCAGTGCCATATGCTAGTGAATTAGAAATGGAATGATGGGCCAGATTAATTCTGGGGTGCAAGCATCCTGTATAAGGTGGACAAGTTACACTTGAAGCAGAGTGAGATCAATATCTTTGCAGGGAAATTTGCTAGTTCTACTTCAGAGGGTTAGGGACTTTTGAGTAGGAGCAAGTCATGGGATAAGGCAATATCCAGTGAGAGCAAGTCTGGTAATCAGGATAACCAGGGACACAGTAAAGTCAGAGAAAGGAGTATCCAATTAAACTACATTTATTTCAGTGCACACTCTTAACAGGTAAGGTGGATGAATTCAGACCATGGATTTGGCTCTGATGTCTGAGATGTGAAAGGCATAGCAGAACCACAGCTGAGAGAAGAACAAGACCAGGGAGCTCAAAATTCCAGGATACAGATCCTACGAATGTGACAGAGGTATAGGGAGGTGAGGAGAGGGTGTTGCCTTTTTTTATATAAGAGGACCTATGAAATACAACCAGCATGAAATGCAATGCTTAATTTCTCCTCCAACTACATGCTATACAAAGACATTTAGGAAAGGATTATCAATGCTGGTGATCGGACAGTCTACATTTTAGTCACCAAGTGTTCTCTATCATTAGCTAGAAAGGTTTCTTGTATTACATAAATCCCATCAGTGGTCACCCATGTTGTATCACAGACATCTGTCGTGATCTTCATTTCTTTCTGTGAAATTTTCAATCAAGGCTAATTTACCAAAAAATTAGATAAGACTGCACTAATTGAATTGTTTGACAGCTTTTCAGCTTGGATGGTGAAAATCTTCACCCCTTCATCCTGGGCTCACTTTGTACACTCAAAACACTTGAAACTACCTTGTCTATAAGCATCTGAGACAGAGGAAAGGTGTGAGAATATGGGGCACTAAATTTCCATAGATCTGTCCCATCGTGAGTAAGGTCTATGTATAAGTAACACCTTCAATTCCATTTAAACCAAGGAAATAATGCTGATGGCTACCCACCATTCATTTTCCACAGGACTTTTCCACTTTGAACTTCATATGGGAGGAGCACTGACAGAGTCATGGATGCAGAATGAATTCTGTGCGAGAGAGCTTTAATGTCCAGTCCTGAGCATAAACGCCAGACTAGCCTCTAATATATGCAGCAGAGACAAACACAAGGCAGCTATTTATTTAACCTTAAGGAACTACAATGCAGTCTTTGTGAAAACTGAGTTCAATTTCTGTTGTGTAAAGTGTTACTGTGATCATGCTAAAATGCCACATTGAGAATCACTGAGGCACAGTGTATTGGAACTGGTTTATTATTGTCAAAGTGAGGTACAGTGAAAAACTTGCCTTGCATTCTGCTGATATAGATTAAATCCTTACACAGTGCATTGAGGTAGCACATGGTAAAACAATAACAATGCAGAATAAAGTAACAGCTACAGGGAAAGTGCAGTGCAGGTAAGCAATAAGGTGCCAGATCATAACAAGCTAAATTGAGAGGTCAAGAGTGCATCCGATCTTACTAGGGAACCATTTAATAGTCTGGTAACAGTGGGGTAAAACCTGTCCCTTAAGCCCGGTGGGCCATTCTTTCAGGCTTTTGTATTTTCTGCCCGATAGAAGAAGTGAAAAGGAGTGTCTTAGGTGGGTGGAGTCCGGACCGAAAGAAGCTGCAGAGGGTTGTAAATTTAATCAGCTCCTTCCTGGGTACTAGCCTTCAAATTAACAAGGACATCTTCAAGGAGCGGTGTCTCAGAAAGGTAACGTCCAGTGTTAAGGACTTCCAGCACCCAGGGCATGTCCTTTTCTCACTGTTACCATCAGGTAGGAGATACAGAAGCCTGAAGGCGCACACTCAGCGATTCAGGAACAGCTCCTTCCCCTCTGCCATCCGATTCCTAAATGGACATTGAATCCTTGAACACTACCTCACTTTTTTAATATATATTATTTCTGATTTTGCACAATTTTTAATTTATCAATATACATAATCTGTAATTGATTTACTTTATTATTACTATTTTATTTTGTTTTTTTCTTCTATATTATGTATTGCATTGACAGGCTGCTGCTAAATTAACAAATTTCACAACACATGCCAGTCATAATGAACCTGATTCTGATTGTGCTAGCTGCTTTACTGATATAGCTAGAAGTGTAGACAGAGTCCATGGAGGGGGGATTGGTTACTGTGATGAATCATCAGCAAAATGGCCGTGGAAACAAAATACACAAAACTCAAATCCAGCCATTTCTTCCACTTCACCCAATAGCATCCCAGGTTCAGTGAGATGGTAGCAGGCCAGGGGCTGACCACCTTGGAGAGAGGAACCAACCCTAATTAAGCTACAACATACACATTCTTGCATATTTACCAGAACCAGAAGATTGCTTTTTCAGTCTCACAAACCAAAATCAGAATATAATCTAAACCATTTACACCCTGTCAGCAATGACAATGGACAGCCAAGTACCTGAGGAGAAGGAATCTCCACGAGCATTGCCATCTGTGACTATTGGTGGAGCCCAAACTGTGTGGAGAGCCCGAGTGGTATTGAAACATGCCTTTCAGCTTCTGGAGTCCATCAAGCACCCACTGATATAAGAGAAAGCAATAAGAGACAAAGGGATAGTCATGTTCTTTATAGCAGACTCCACCTAAATAGTTTTGTCCAATGTTAACAAAGATCATGCTTACTGCCACAGGAAAGCCAAAGGGCCCAGGCACATCAGGTGTGTGTTGAAATTGCGTGCAAGAGCTAATCAAGTTGTTTTATTCAAAAGCAACGCTAGCATTATCCAAACAATTTGTAGGTTTGTCTGATTAGATTAGCCAGTTAAATCCTGGAAAAAATGTTGATCCTTTTATTAACATGACATCAACTTCTTATTGTCAGTAACGTGGCAGGAGGCAGAACCAAGCCACACCTGGTTAGATGCTAACTGCATTTCATTGGCTTTGTATCTGTACTCGGCACAATGACAATAAAGTTGAATCTAATCTGAACTAAAAACATGTTAATGACCTAATCACAGTGTCCTCGATTCTCTCTCTGCCAGAATGTGTTTGGGTCTCGATATCAACATGGTCCTAATGCAGACACGGCATGAGGTGGATCTCAGAGCAATGGTTGAGGCCAAGACAACTTTCTCTAGGTTTGAGCTATAATCTACATTAGAAACACATCCATGATCACAGATTTTATTGTATCATTAAAATAATGGATAAATATATCCATCGGCTTAAAAATAATTTCAATAAGATTAAATGTGAAGGTCTGCAACTTTAATATTGAAGTATCCTACAATTTATCTTGTAGTGTTTCTCTGTATTTCTGACTAGTCTTCACTCTGTCTCTATCACTGCTTAATAAACCATAACTAAGCAGATTATAAATGTTGAAAACACTTGTGGCCCTTATTCACTCGATTCTACAAATCTGAAAATGGAAGTGAGTTTTCCAATTAAAAATCAGAATTCCAGGTAGAATTAAGTTGAAGAATATTAAGCATTTAAACTTCAGTTGTTAATTAAACATTTTATTAAGAAGATATTGAAGATCAGTGGAATGGTTAGAGTTGCAGAAATTATAACCAGCCTTTTAATTACCAGAAAAAAACCTAGAAATCCCAGCTTTTCTGAACAGACTTCAACTGTGTTGATTGAAGGTACATATCTCCAAGATCACAGTGACAGTCGTTAATTATGAAATATATTGTCACCTGCTGATAAACATCTGAAAGATATGAGATGTTTGCTTTCAGAGCTTTTTTAAAGAATACAGCAGGATTATAATATCTGATTTCTATCTGTTTACTTTTGTCTATTTGTTTACAGCTGCCGTTTCATGAACTTTAAGTTTGTCTACAAAGACATTCCACGGATTGGAATAAACAGCCAACATTTTGGGCCAAGACCCTTCATCGGGACTGGAAAGGAAGCAGGGAAGAAGCCAGAATAAGAAGGTGGGGGAGGGGAAGGAGTAAATGCTAGCAAGAGATAGAACATCATCCAGCTTCTCACTTCACCCTCCCTCACCCACTTACCTTCCCTCTCACCTGTTTTCACTTATCACTTGCCAACTTGCCCTCCTTTCCCCTCCTCCTTCTACATTATTCTCTCCAATCCTGATGGAAGATCTTGGCCCAAAATGTCGACTGTTTAATCCTCTCCATAAATGCTGCCTGACTTGTTGAGTTCCTCCAGCATTTTATATGTGTCGCTTTGGATATCCAGCATCTGCAGAGCCTCTAGTGTTTGTCATTCAATGGATTTATGTGTTGGCTCCAGCTGGCCAAGTTTGTTCAGTAATAATAAAAAGAAACCTCATTCATAGAAGGTCTGTGAGTTTCAGGAATGAGTAATAAAACCAATACGTTTGTCCAACTCAACTACACCACTCAGATCTCAGTTTCTTCTCTAGAAGTTGAATGGGAGCTAAACTGAATTGTGATGGGTTTCAGGACCATAATGTGTATCAACCCATGTGTATTCATTGCAATGATGACAGCCTGTCCACTTTTACTTCCTGCTTTACCAAAGTGTTTAATGTACTGCAGGCTAATAACTTCCATTGTTTAAAGTCAACGAATCAGAGAAGAATTAGATTAGAGAATAGGCAAAACCCTCTCCATCATTGAGCACATTTACAAGGGACACTGCCTCAAGAAAGCAGCATCCATCGGCAAGGAAACCCATCGTTCAGGCCATGCTCTCTTCTTTCTGTTGCCATCAGGAAGGAGGTACAGGAGCTTTAGGTCCCATACCTCCCGGTTGGGGAACAGCTATTACCCTGAACCAGCATGGATAGCTTCACTGATCTCGATACGGAACTGACTCTACAACCAACAGACTCACTTTCAAAGACTCAGCATTTCAGTTCTATTATTTACATGACTTGTATTTTGCACATTGGTTATCTGTCAGTCTTTGTTATTTATAGGTTTTCATAAATTCTGATGCATTTCTTTATTTTCCTGCAAATGCCTCCAAGAAAATGAATCTCAAGGTAGTGTATGGTGACATATATGTACTTTGGTATAAACTTACCTTGAACCTTGAAGAATGATGCCTGGGTTGGGACTTGCTAACGCTATAGGAAATGACTACAAAACAGGAGGGATGGCATAGACTGGATGGGAGAGAGTCCCAAGGTCTTGGACATTCTTCTGGAGTCCATTTCAGAAATGCAAGGATTCTGATTCATTTACTGAAGCCTCCTGCTGTGCACCAGAGTGGGAGCAGAGAGTTACAACACAGTTACCAGGATATGGTACCACAAGCAGTTCATTGATGTAAATGAGCCACCATGATCAGCAAATGCTACACCCTGCCTAGCCCACCACTTGACTCAGTGGGGAGAGTTGACTGCAGTCGTCTATGAATAATTAGCAGTCAGGGCTGTGACCAGTGATCATGCAAATATACTTTATATTTTATTATCGCCAAACAATTGATACTAGAACGTACAATCATCACAGCGATATTTGATTCTGCGCTTCCCGCTCCCTAGATTACAAATATTAAATATTAAAAATAGTAAAAATTAGGAAATATTTAAAAAATAAATTATAGATCATAAATAGAAAATAGAAAAATGGAAAGTAAGGTAGTGCAAAAAAAACCGAGAGGCAGGTTCGGATATTTGGAGGGTACGGCCCAGATCTGGGTCAGGATCCGTTCAGCAGTCTTATCACAGTTGGAAAGAAGCTGTTCCCAAATCTAGCCGTACGAGTCTTCAAGCTCCTGAGCCTTCTCCTGGAGGGAAGAGGGACGAAAAGTGTGAATATATTTCTTTGAAATCACTTGGATTGGGGGACTGCTTTTTGGAAGATTCTTTGCGATGGGCAGCAAGGAGGTCCAGGATCCAATGACACTCCTGAGTGCATAATTCCTGCACAAGATGACTGCTGGCCAGGTGGATTTGGGAGGTGCTGGGTGTCTCCGGAGGAAATGACGGCAGAGCTCAGCTTGAACAAGGTAGCCTTCAAACTACCATTTCTATGGCTGCTACACAACCTTCTGGATCTCTGAGAGTTGTCATTCCCCCGGTGGAGGTCATGAATCTCCTGCAGAAAGGAGAGCCAATACTTTCCCTGCAGGAGGGGTGACAGCAAGTTGCCCAAGGCATACGTTGTGTAGCAAACGTAGAGGAAAAGCTGTGGCAAAAAGCCAGGAGCTGTAGTGAGGGGGAATGAAATACCTCTTGAGGTAGGTTCACAGTGAGCAACACACACAAAACGCTGGAGAACCTCAGCAAGTCTGAGTGAAATAGACAATCCACGTTTTCAGCTGAGACCCTTCATTGGGACTGGATAGAAAGGAGGCAGAAGCTGGGGAGTGTAAGGAGAGTGAGCTGGCGGGTGATAGGTGAGACCTGGTGAGGGGAAAGCGGTCTATGGTGTAAACGTGTAGGGTACCTTTAAGAACTCATTTGTATCATATTACTATGATTGCTGATGTATTGTTGGACCTGGGCATTGCAGCTCAGCTGAGTGTTACTGATCTGAATAAAGGATGTTTTGTTTGCTCCTCTACCTCTGTTTATTTTCTTAAATCAGCAGCCGCACAAAGGAACCTACAGTTCCTCCAGCCACCAATCACCCTGCATCTACTGGGGGAGCAGTAGATTTTGCAATATTTTGTAAAGGCTCTCATAAGGCAGACCCTACAGAAATACGTGGTGATTAGTGTAAACTTGCATGCAACGTGTATAATTTATGGCCATAAGCTATGTGTTTTGGTGTTTATCTTATGAAGGCTTCTGCCTTGGCAATTTGACCAATTGCTGTGGTTGTCAGTCTCAGTGGGCAAATATGGAACTGGGCTGTTGTTAAATATGTGTGTATTAAATTAACTCTTCACTGCTAGACCAGGCAGGTAGGTGCTTGCTAGGTTACCGCTTTCATTTTGCCTGTTCTCCTTACTCTTTATCTTGTCCTCCTGTTCCAGCAGGTTTCGGGGCAGTCTTGTGATATACTATATCTGGCAGCCCACCAAAAATCTTAAGCCCTGGCTGTACAAAGGACTCTGTAGATTACAGGCTGACCATTTACTGTGTGGAAACACATGTCCAGTCATGCCACATTATCTTCCAGATTGTTGATGTAGGTGGCACTCCACTCATCACAGGCCTCCAGTCAGAGAGCCAGCCATCTCCGCGAAGCCTATATCTAATTCAATTTACTACCTCACCTTGAATCCCAAACACCTCTTCCTCTGTAATCTGTGTACAGTCCATGACCTCAGTGCTGCCTTGCATCACTTCTATAGATTCTGTGTCTGTCTCTCAAGTAAGCACAGATGCAAAAAATGCAGTTAAGATCTCCCCCATCTCCTTCAGCTCCATGCATAGATGACCACACTGATCTTTGAGAGATCAATTTAATAAGACCATAAGACAAAGAAGCAGAAGTAGGCCATTTGGCCCATTCAGTCATGGCGGATCCATTTTTCCCCTCCTCAGCCCCACTCCCCAGCCTTCTCTCCGTAACCTTCCATGCCATGGCCAATCAAGAACCTATCAATCTCCACCTTAAATACACCCAATGACCTGGCCTCCACAGCTGCCTGTGGTAACAAACTCCACAAATTCTCCACCCTCTAGCTAAAGCGATTTCTCTGCATCTCTGTTTTAAATGGACACCCCTCTATCCTGAGGTTGTGCGCTCTTGTCCTAGACTCCCCACCATAGGAAACATCCTTTCCACATCTACTCTGTCTAGGCCTTTCAACATTCGAAAGGTTTCAATGAAATTCTCCACCCACCCACCCCCTCAATCCTTCTAAATTCTAGTGAGTATAGGCCCAGAGCTATTAAATGTTTCTCATAGACAGGTATATGGAGGAATCTAAGGTGGGGGCTTATATGGGAGGCAGGGTTTGAGGGTCAGCACAACACTGTGGGCCGAAGGGCCTGTACTGTGCTGTACTATTCTATATGATAACCCTTTCATTTCCAGAATCATCCTTGTGAACCTCCTCTGAGCTTTCTCCAATGCCAGCATATCTTTTCTTAGCTAAGGAGCCCAAAACTGTTAACAAATACTCAAGGTGAGGCCTCACCAGTGCTTTATAAAGCCAAAGCATCACATCTCTGCTCTTGTATTCTAGACGTCTTGAAATGAATGCTAAGATTGTACTTGCCTTCCTCACCACCGACTTGACCTGCAAGTTAACCTTTAGGGTGTTCTGCACAGGGACTCACAAGTTCCTTTTCACCTCAGACTTTTGGATTTTCTCCCAGTATAGAAAATAGTCTGCTCATTTATTTCTTCTACCAACATGCATGACCATGTATTTTCCAAGATTGTATTTCATTTGCCACTTTCTTTCCCGTTCACCTAATCTGTCTCACTCCTTCTGCAACCTACCTGTTTCTTCAAAACTCCCTTCCTCTCCATCAACCTTTGTACCATCTGCAAACCTGGCAACAAAGCCATCTATTCCATCATCTAATCATTGATATACAATGTAAATCAGTGACCCCTGTGAAACACCTCTAGCCAGTGGCAGCCAACCAGAAAAGGATCCTTTTATTCCCACTTGCTGCCTCCTACCTATCAGCCAATGCTCTAACCATGCCAGTAACTTTCCTGTAATTCCATGTGCTCTTAACTTGGCAAGCAGCCTCATGTGTGGCACCTTGTCAAAGGCCTTCTGAAAATCCAAATATACAAGATCCACTGCATCCCTTTTACTTATCCTATTTGAAATCTCCTTATAGAATTCCAACAGGTTCATCAGGCAAGATTTTCCCTTAAGGAAACCATGTTGACTTCGTCACCAAGTACCTCATCCTTAACAATTGACTCCAACATCTTCCAAACCACAGAGGCCAGGATAACCAATCTATAATTTCCTTTCTGCTGCCTTCCTCCTTTCTTAAAGAGTGGAGTGACATTTGCAATTTTCCAGTTCTCCAGAATCATTCTTGAAAGATCATTACTAATGCCTCCACAATCTCTCTGGCTACCTGTTTCAGAACACTACAGTAGTGTTCATCTGGCCCAGGTGACTTATGTACCCTTAGGTCTTTCAGCTTTTTGAGCACCTTCTCCCTTGTAATAGTAACTGGACTCACTTCTCTTCCCTAACATCCTTCAACACCTGGCACACTGTTTGTGACTTCCGCAGTGAAGACTGATGCAAAATGCTCATTTAGATCATCTGCCAGCTCCTTGTCCCCCATTGTTATCTACCTGGCCTCATTTTCTAGTGGTCCTATATCCACTCCCACCTCTCCTTCATTTTTTATATACTTGAAAAAGCTTTCTCTATCCACCTTGTTATTTTTTGCTAGCTTGCTTTCGTGTTTCATCTTTTCCCTCCTAATGATTCTTTCAGTTGCTTTCCGTAGGTTTTTAAAAGCTTCACAATCCTCTGTCTTCCCACTAATTTTTGCTTTGATGTATGCCCTCTTTTTTGCTTTTACATTAACTTTGACTTCCCTTGTTTGCCACGGTTGTACTATTTTGCCATTTGAGTACTACTTAGTTTTTGGAATACATCAATTTTACACCTTCCTCATTTTTCCCAGAAACTCAGGCCATTGTTGGTCTGCTGTCATCCCTGCCAGTATCTCCTTCCAATTTACTTTGGCTAGCTCCTCTCTCATACCACTGTAATTTCCTTCACTCCACTGAAATACTGCTACGTCGAACTTAACTTTTTCCCTATCAGATTTCAAGTTGAACTCTGTCATATTGTGATAACTGTCTCCTAAGGGTTCCTTTACCTTAAGCTCCTAATCACCTCAACTCATTACATAACACCCAATCCAATATAGCTGATCCCCTAGTAGGTAATTTTGTCCCTGGCTAAACTTTTATTCTTAATATATCTGTAGAAGTCTTTGGGATTCTCCTTCACCTTGTCTGCCTGAGCAACCTTGTGCCTTCTTTCAGCCCTCCTGATTTTTCTTCGTGCGTGTACTGTTGCATTTGTTATACTCCTCAAGCACCTCATTTGCTCCATTCTGTCTATACCTGCTGTACGCCTTTCCTTAACCAAGGCCTCAATATTGCTTGAAAATCAAGGTTCCCGAAACCTGATACCCTTGCCCTTTATTCTGTCAGGAATATACAAACTCTGTACTCTCAAAGTTTTAGTTTCGAAGGCCTCCCACTTACCGAGTACACCTTTGCCAGAGAACAACCTGTCCCAATCTACAGTTGCCAGATCCTTTCTGATACCATCAAATTTTGGCCTTTCTGCAAGTTAGAATCTCATCCCAAGGACCAGACCTATCCTTCTCCACAACTATCTTGAAGCTAATGGTCCTATGATCACTAGATACAATATGTTTCCCTGTAGCCTACCCAAACTTCTGTCACCTGATCTGTCTCATTCCCAATTAGGAGATCTAGTATTGCACTCTGTCTAGTTGGGACCTCTATTAAGAAACTTTCCTGAACACATTTGACAAACTCTATCCCATCCAGCCCTTTTACGGTATGGGAGTCCCAGTCAATATGTGGAAAGTTAAAATCACCTACTATCACAACCTCGTGTTTCTTGCAACAGTCCAGTCTGTGATCTCTCTACAAGTTTCTTGCAACAGTCTGAGACCTGTCTACAAACTGGCTCCTCTCAATCTCATAGTTTGTTGGGTGATCTATAATATAGTCCCATTAACATAGTCATCCATTTCTTATTCCTCAGTTCCGCCCATAACACCTCACCAGACGAGCTCTCCAGCTTGTCCTGCCTGAGCACTGCTGTGACATTTCCCCTGACTAGTAATGCCACCCCTCTCCACCTTTAAACTCTCCTGCTCCATCATGTGTAAAACAAAGAAAAACTGCCAGTCCTACTCCTCTGAAACCAGGTCAATAATGGTTACAATGTCAATATTCCCCATGCTGAGTCAAACCCTGAGCTCACCTGCCTTTCCCACAATACTCTTTGCATTAACATATACACAACCCATAACATTAGTCCCACTACGCTCAGCCTTTCAATTCCTGACTTTGTATGTGGGCTGAACAACATTTTCCCCTCAACCAGTCACTATCTACTCTGGCACTTTGGTTCACATCCCCATACGGTTCTAATTTTAATTACACCCCCCCACCCCCCACTGCCCATGCAGCACAAGGAAACCTTCCTGAAAGGATATTGGTCCTCTTCCAGTCCAGGGGCAAACCATCCCTTCTGCATAGGTCCCACCTTCCCTGGAAGAGAGCCCAATGATCCAAAAATCTGAAGTCGCCCCCTCCGACCCATCTCCTTGGCCACATGTTCCTACCCATGTCATTGGTGTCTTGACCTCTGGCTGCTCGCCCTCCCACTTAAGAATGCTGCGGACCGGATCCAAAATGACCCTGGCACCTGGGAGGCAAACATACCATCTTGATCTCGTCCACACAGCCTCCTATCTGGTCCCCTAACCATTGAATCCCCTATTACTGCAGCTCGCTCTTCTCCCCAGCCCCCTCCCCTCCCCTCTGAGCCACAGATACAGATCTCAGTGCCAGACGCCTGACAGCTGTGGCTTTCCTCTGCTAGGTCATCCCCCCACCCCCACCACCCTAACAGTACCCAATGTGGTATGGCTGTTACTGAGGGGAAGGGCCCACTGCCAGTCTATCCCCCTTCCTCCTCCTCCTGATGGTCACTCAGTTACCTGTGTCCTGCAGCTCAGGTGTAACTACCTCCCTGTACAACCTGTCGATCAACCCCCTCAACCTCCCAAATGGTCCGGAGTTCAACCATTTCCAGCTCCAATAATGTAACACGGTCTGTTAGCAGCTGCAGCTGGATGTATTTCTTGCGGTTGTAGCCATCAGGGACACTGGAAGGTCTCTCTGCCTTCCAATATCCCACAAGAGGAGCATTCCACAATCCTGCCAGGCGTCCCCACTGCTCTGTGTAGTAAGAAAGAAAAAAAAATTAAAAGGCAAAAATCTACCTATAGCCTTCGCCTCTCTTCGCCAAAGCCCAAAATCCCCACTCTATCACTGGCACTCACACAATGGCCGATCCACCCAAACCTAACTTCTTTTTATTGGCCCTCTCAAAGTGCTTGCTTATGCATAAATTAACATCTCCTTGGGAACTGAGGCGCACAGAATGTCCCAACCGTCTCTGCTCGCTTCTCTTGAACTCTCTCAGTCCAGCTTCTCCTTGGGAACTGTGATGTGCAGAATGCAGACTGAATGCCTACTCTCAGAAACTCTGAACGCTGCATTTCTCTGGTGGTAAGGTTCATCAAGTGGGAAAGCATCGTCATTCTCTCAAACAAAGGTAAATAAGATTATTAATGGCAGACACCTGGGAGAACTGGTTCAGCCACTTCCTGTGCATCACCATTCCCTGAAGAGGGCCACACCAGGTGGTTGCCCAGGTGAAACGTTGCTGCCAAGTTGCAACTGCAAGCTCACTAGTGAGATTCTGTGCCATTCTAAAAGCTTCTGAGCATTAATCTAGTAATGTGGACGGTCCAAAAACAACAACTCATCCCCAGCCCTTTAGACATTTGTCAAACTGTCAAAATACTAGGAATATTTCTAACATGCAGAAACACTGCTCCAAGATTCATAATCTATCCAAGAGATTTTTTAAGGAACTGGAACAGATTTTAGAGAGTTTTGAATTTTACTTTTGACATTTTCTTTTAAAATATTTTATAAATACTAACGTGTCCCTTAATCTTGATCCCTCCCTTACTCATGAAACCAGTGCAGGAGATTCCCCTGAACAAGGCCCTTCGAGCAGATTCCTGAGCCTACATGTCAGGAGTTTCTTCAAAGTTGCATCTATTGGGAAGTTGCCAGCAGACAGCTGCTGGGAAGTTTGAATACCCAGAATTCTGAAATTTTCTGGCACTTACACAGCCAAAGGCCAGGTCCTAGTGTATGGCCCATTTTGAATTTAGTACAGAAACACTATTATGTACAGGTTGCTTAGATATTAATAAGAAAAATACTATTATTAATTGATAAATGTTCTCTTTCATACTCACACTTTCTGCAATACCTTCATTTTTTACAAAAATATTTAAGTAATTTTCCTTACGTATTGGAGGCTGACCTGTTAGAGACTATTATGAGTATGAATCCTTTGATTAAGGGTTCTATTGGAAGAATTGATAATTTATTATTACAATGGGATAAACGTCCTTTGACTAAGATTAAACAGGATTTGGAAAAGGAACTCAATTTGACTTTTATGACGGAGGATTGGATGCAGATTTTGAAGTTGGTTAACTCTTCTTCAATTTGTGCTTGCCATTCATTGATTCAATTTCAAATTGTACATGGTTATCGTTTGACGAAGGAGAGACTTTCTAAAATCTTTTCTAATGTTGATAATTATTGTGATAGATGTAAAACTGAGATAGCTACACTGACACATATGTTTTGGTCTTGTTCTATATTGGAACAGTTCTGGAAGTCAGTTTTTTCAACAATTTCTAAAGCACTAAAAATTAATCTACAACCTTATAAATTAACCATGCTTTTAGGAATAATTCCTCAAAATATTCATGGTATTTCTGTGTCTGATAAACATGTTATTGCATTTGTTACATTGATAGCTAGAAGGTCCATTTTGTTGAAGTGGAAGGATACATCAGCTCCCACTTTGTCACAATGGTTCTGTCAAGTGACGCTATGTCTTAGTTTGGAAAAAATTAGAAGTCGAACCTTTGAACCTTTATTTGACTTTGAGAAAAGATGAGGCTTATTTGCTTCTTATTATCATTTGAGCTAATTGATAGATTTTTTTCCATGATCTAATTGTAAATTTTTTGGTATATTTTCTTTTCTTGCTGGCGGTTTGATGTTTATTTTTAGAAGCTTTTTGTATGACGCATGGCTCCAGGGTTGTACACCTAATGGGTTTTTTTTTCCTCACTTTTTCTGCTTAGTAGGTTTTTTTTCAATCTTTAAGATAATGTCTTTTATGAGACATTGTAAGTGTTATTACTTCAATGTACTCGTGTTATTTCTTTTGTATAATATAACAATAAAAAGATTTGAAAAGAAAGAAAAATACTGTATTGTACTTGATTCAGTTCTTATTTCTACATGATAACAAACTACAGCAACCGTCAGGTTATCAGAAAAGGTCTCTGGCTGCAATATACAATCATTACAGGACTAGCATGTGTCCAAGACAAAGAAATAGGCAGGAAAAATCATCAGAGACACTGAATGCCCTGCAAATTGCCTTTTCCAAAAGTTCCCTTCTGCAAAGAGCTAAGAGTCTATAAAACAAAAGCTTCCCCAGAGCAGTTAATCTGATCAACAATTCTGGTTAGCCTCCCTCCCACCCCTCTCTATCTATTACTCCTGTCACTGTACTGCACTGTAAGCACTTTAAAACTACTTTTTATTATGCTGTCTACATTGTAAATAAATGCTGGTATTTATGTTTTTATGCACATTTTATTCCATACCGTACTCTAAGCTCTAACTTTATTCTTGACATAATTCTTTATCCGTTAAAATAGTTGAATGCTGTTGCTCTTTGTTGCGTGTCCCACCAACACACCACAGCAAGTTCCTAATACATGTAAATATACTGTATATGGCGAATAAAGTTTAAACATGAGATACGGCTGATGCTGGAAATTGAAAGCAACACACCATGCTGGAGGAACCCAGCAGGTCAGGCAGCATCTGTGGAAATGAATGAACAGTCGATATCTTGGGCCAAGACCTTTCTTCAGGACTGGAAATGACGAGGGAAGATGCTAGAATAAAAACATGTTGGGGACAAGAAGGAGGACGAGCAGGAAGGGAATAGATGGAGCCAGGAGGGTGGAAAAGGTAACGGGCTGGAGAAGAAGGAATCTGATAGGAGAGGAGAGTGGACTATGGGAGAATGAGAAAAAGGAGGGGGCAGTCATGTTGTATGTGATGGAAATGAATACCACTTCATCTCTTACTGGTGCAGAGAAAAATTATACACAGTTTGACAGACAGTCCTTGAGTCTAGTTTGGGTTATAAAATGTTTCAAATAGTACTTGTGTGGGAGGGAGTTTACCCTCATTACTGATCATCAACCACTAGTGTCAATTTTCAACCCACAGGAGGGTATTCCACTAACAATGGCAGCACAAGTGCAGAGATGGGCTCTGTTTTTCGAGGACACAATTACAAGACCAAATTCAAAAGGATGACTAATCATGGAAATGCTGATTTGTCCTGTTTATGCTTGATAAAGGAAATACCTATGAACAATTTACAGAAGAGGACATTTCCCTTGATGTATTCTTCATAAAGCAAGTCAGACATCTCCCTATTACTGCAGAGATGATGCAAAGGGAAACCATAAAAAGGCCCCACACTATCTCAGGTCTACTTGCCAACTCAAAATGGCTGGAACGTGCAGCAGAAACACCAGTTCCCCCATTTTTTACCAGCGCTGCCATGAATTTGCCCTTGATGGAGGTGGGGATTGAGACTTGCTGTACAATTATGAGAGCTAAAGTGTTGGAGGAATTCCATGCTGGTCATCTAGGCATGATCAAAATGAAAGCATTGGCTTGAAGCTTCGTTTGGTGGCCCGGGATAGATCAGCAGATCAAGCAGCTCGCCGTGCATTATTCGCAATGCCAACACAGCCAGAAGAAAGGTCAGAACCATTTTCTGGATTCTCAGAGTCAACTCGTGCAATGGAGGAGGCCCCAGAACCTGAGATTGCACGGGTGTTGTAAGTGAGGAAACAGATTCAATAGGTCTCAAAGGTGAGGACTCTGGACACAGTCTTGGTAGTAAAGGATTTTACTTACAGAAGGCAAACGTGGGAAAATGGCAACAGAAGCAACTCGCACATGCAATTTACAGTAGTCAGATCAGCAATAAAACACACGCGGACAATTAATAAAATCGCGTGGGAACAAAGTACACACACACACACACAACCAAGGGAAAAGTCAATAGGATACCTGCCACCCCTTGATTCTGTGTGGGCACAGCTCTTCTGCTTAGGGACAATACCCACACTCCCAACCCTATTCAAAGCACAACTCACCAACGGCAGGGGGGTCCCTCGGAGGTAGCAAAAAAAGAGAGCGGGTCAAGCACACGTGTCTTCCTTTATAGTGCAGCCGGGCTGATGAGTCCAGCCCAGGTGATTCACAGGGAAGCCAAGAGCTCGGTGCCAGCAGGGTTAAGCTGATTACAAAGGCCAATTGCCCGAGGTCAAGTGCAAGGCTAATTAAAGGGGCCAATGGTTAGGCACGCATTGATGGGCGAGGAGGGGTCAAACCTTGATTGGCAGGTGGCGTGTTTTTTGACCAGGTAAATGGGCAGTGCTGTCACGTGACAGTCACGACCCCTTCCATACAACGGGCCTGGCTTAATGTAAACACAAAATGAAGTTTACGCAAGTCTCTCGGGCTCCCTTGTTTCTCTTTCAGTTAGTTTTTATGGTTTGGAGTTACAAAATATGACAGCACATACCCCTGCCAGCTACAACTGCCTGTTAACCTGCCCCTTTAACTCCATTCTGAGCCACAAACAGTTCTTCCAGGTAAGGTAATACTTCACCTGCAAAGCCTTTGGGGTCGTCTATTATATCCGGTGTTCCCAATGCATCGATGAAACCTGATGTAAATTCGGGGGAAAATTGTCGAGCACTTCCACTCCATCTGCCAAAAGTGGAATTTCCCAGTGGCCAGCCATTTTAGTTCTTATCCCCATTCTTGTTCTGACATGTTGGTCCATGGTCTCCTCTCTGCCATGATGAGGCCACCCTCGGGCTGGAGGAGCAGCACCTCATATTCCATCTAGGTAGCCTTCAATCTGATGTCATGAACATCGATTTTTCCCCTCCCCCTTCCCTCTTCTTCTATTCCCCACTCTGGCCTCTCGCCTCTTCTCCTCACCTGCCTATCATGTCCTCCTGGTGTTCCTCCTCTGGTCCACTCTCCTCTCCTCTCAGATTCCTTCTTCGCTACTCCCTTACCTTTCCCACCCTACACACTTCACCTACCACCTTCCCAATAGTCCATCTTTTACTTCCCCCCACCCCCCGACCTTTTTATTCTGGTGTCTTCTCCCTTGCTTTCCAGTCCCAAAGAAGGGTATTGGCCAGAACCCCGACTGTTTATTCATTTACATACGTGCTGCCTGACCTGTTGAGCTCCTCTAGCATTTTGTAGGTAATGCTTTGGAGAATAAAGTTGATCCTTTCCCAATCTCAACCCATTGGCCTCTGGCAATTTTGGATAATTGTTACCAAAAAACTTTATGTTGCTTCAGTAGCATCTTTACATTCTACTGCACTGTCTGACTTCTGACTGTGAACAAGAGAACATCTTCCTGCAAATTCTCACGACAGGGAGATCCATTCTGAACTGCTTGCTGATTTCCCCACCAACAGCTGTATGAAAATTCCAGTTCAGGCAACCAATCTAAACTCAGTTCTAATAATTGAAAATTATTGCATTAGTGCTTGGAGGAAAGCACTTGACATTTATAAATGACTCACCCATGTCATGTAAGAGCTAATTAAAGCAAAATGGGAAACATTGTTCGCGCTGGCAAAAACACAAAGAATCTGTTTTGGATTATCATTGTCTGAAAACCTACTTGCAAAATTACACATTTACTTTAAAGTCCAGAAGGCAAAGTCTCTGCCACTGAAGCTTTTGGTATGATTGGAATCTTGTAGTTGGGCACAGAGCTGTTCCGAATTCACACAAACTCTGTTAAAGCCACACAGACCAAAAAAGTATATTTTGCTAATTAAACATTGCACATTCTTTGACGCAATGCTGACAGCTGAAGAAGACCTTTAAGGCTTCTTCAGAACAATCTTGTAGCTCCTCCTCCAACAATCCTGATCCTCTTGAGCCATGATATAACAGCAAACAGTTTTTAAATGATTCCAAGTTACTAGCAAGTCTATTTCTCTTATTGATCTCTCTTCAGGTCTAACTACGCAAGGAGAGTTCCCATCAGGAATTGACGTCCTGCAAGTGCAGGTTGGGAAGATTTAACTGCTGATAAACCATGAGCTGCTCACCATGGAATCAGACCCATTGTAGAAGAACATCCTGGCATCAGTCTTGCTCATAACATTTGAAGTTGTGTTATTTCCTATTTTGTCTATGCAAAGATTTTCATTCTCATATCTAAGCAGAAAGGGTTGAATTTCTCCTTCCTGGAGACCAGGCCAGTGTTACGTTTCTCTGAAACACATTCAGGAGTGGAAAGCTCCTTGCATCCTCGTGACCAGGACTAAACGCAGCAGTCGAGCTGCAGACAGAACAAAGCACAACATTCAATGGCCTGCACTCCACCGTTTGTGCAGCTTGATCCAGTATTTTAATCAACAATTTTAAATCACATGCTTTTGTGTCATTTCTCAGTAAGGTTATGCTCAAGGTTCTATCCAATTGCCAAGCCACCACCCATGTTGTACGAAAATGTTTGTGAATTAATTCATGAGAATGATGAAAAAATTTTCAAACTAGGCGGAGGAAAGAATTGTAAGGTCGTGAATTCACTTCTGGGGAAATGGTTTTGCAGAAACTGTCAGCAACTGTGATTGGATTGAAAAGGGCAGGTGGAGGACAATGTTTGGGTTTTGAGAACAGATAACGAATGTGATTGGAATGACTTGCATGGACAGGAGCAGTGATATGTGCTGGCTGGATGATATGGACTGTACTTGAGCTGTGACCTCTTTCTGTGATGGCTTCTTAGTGTAAAAATCAACCATTATATGAGCCCAGATTTTGAATAATAAGTCATTATGTTCTCCAAGAAAACATGTTGCCTCGTGCCTGATGTGACTGGAGCACGTGGAACCAGTGAATGGTTGGGAGGTTTAACTGCAGGGCGGAGTTTTACTTCTTTATTCACTATCTGGGTTAGGACAGTACCAAAGATGAGAAGTGTTCTGTTCTTCTTGCAGAACACTTAGTTAGAAAACACACGAATGTTGATAAAAACCATGCAGCAGAATTCTGTGGCAGAGACGAACTGCCCTTTCTTATCAGTATTTTATCTGGTAGGCTCAAATTGACCTTTTTGCCAGTCCATCAATGCTGGGTTCTGACTAAAGCCTACATACAGAGGGAGGTGTAGCACTTGTCATGCTTGCAAGGATAAGTGCCAGGAGGGAGATCACAGATTGTGTGTGTGTGTTGTTCAAGATTTCCAGCATTTGCAGAGTCTCTTGTGTGTATGGCGTGCTTGCTTTTATTAGTTTAGGCAAGTGAACCTGAACTTAGTGCCTTTACTAATTCTAGTCAGGCGGCTTCAGAAGTATTGCATTCAGTACTTGTGCTCCCATTACAGGAATGATGCGGAGAGGGCGCAGAAGAGGGCGTATGCTACAAAGCGATGTTGGACAGACTGGGATTGTTTTCTCCGAGTGGCAGACGCGGAGGGGAGACCTGATAAAAGTTTATAAGATTTTGAAAGGCATAGATAGAGTGAACAGCTGGTATTTTTCCCTTAGATTTAAAATGACTAATACGAGAGAGCATACTTTGAGGTGAGGGCTAAGTTGACAGGAGATGTGCAGAGCAAGTTTTTACTAGTGATTGGTGCCTGGAATACACTGTCAAGAGTGGTGGTGGGGGCAAATATAATGGAGGCATTTTGGAGTCTCTTAGATAGGCACACGAATATACATAGAATGGAGGGAAATAGACCATGTGTAAGATGTAAGACCACGCCAATGAATCACGGCAACATTCTGTGGGATGCGTAATACTCTTCTAAATATTACCTCTTGTGAATTACTTTCTCTGCAATCTGCAGCATGTAAATTTCCTTGAAGCAATGTTCTTTTTAAATCAAATTAATGATTTCACGACCTTCTGAAGGACTCGGCGGACCAAGCAGGAACAACACCTGTAAGAGGGAAAAGGTCCATTGCCATGGCCGGAAGCAAGACAGGAGGGGGGTGACTCCAAGCCAGGCTGAAACACAGAGGGATGAGGCTCCCTCTATCCAGCATCTTGTTAGCAAATGTGCTGTCATTAGAGAACAAAATTGAGAACCTGAGGGCAAGATTGTTGTATCAGAGGGAAATGAGAGATTGTTGTGCTCTATGTTTGAACTAGACATGGCTTACTCCTAGCACACCAGATACAGCGATCAGACCTGAAGGCTTCTTGATTCACACAATGGACAGAACTGTTGATTTGAAAAGGCAAAAGGTAGAGCTATGTATTTCATGGTGAACTCTTGCTGGTGTTCCAATGTGGCAGTTTTGTCGAACTCATGTTCTCCCAAACTTGAAGACTTTATGGTCAAACACCATCCATTCTACTTACCTAGGGAGTTTGCCTCCAAAATCCTGTCTGCAGTTTATACACCACCAGCACCAGATTATGATCAAGCACTTGAGATACTGCATGATGCCATCTCCAGACAAGAAACAGTCCATTCCAACGCATTTCAAATCATAGTCAGAAACTTTAAGCAGACTTGTTTGAAGAAAAGCTTGCCCAATTACCATCAGCACATAACCTGTAACACCAGAGGTCCCAACACACCAAACCACTGTTATACTATGATAAGGAACACCTACCACTCAAACCTCATTTCAGTAAATCTGATCACTTGTCTGTCCTTCTCCAACAAGCACACAGGCAGAGGCTAAAGAGCAAAGGCCCAGAGATTAGGACAACAAACAGGTGGTCATGGGAGGCAGAGGAGCATGTTGGGATTGCTTCGAGTTGGTGGACTGGGCTGTTGTCACAGACTCAGCTGTGGATCTGAATGAATACACCATGGTTGTCATGAACTTTATAAAAACAGTTGTAAATGAGTGTGCCCACCCCTACAAAATCATTCAGAGTCTTTCCCAACCAGAAGGCCTGGATATCCATGAGATCTGAACTCTGCTGAGGGCCAGATTAATGATATTCTAGTCTGGTGACTAAGAAAGTTACAAGTGATCCAGCTGTGATCTCCAGAAAGCCATCTCAAGGATGAAATGGCAATTCTGGACTTAACTTGAATCAATGACGCATGCTTGAAAGTTTTGGCAGGACTTGAATACTATCACCACTTGTAAAGTTAAATCATGACATAGGTGACAGCAGGGCTTCACTTCCAGATGAGATCAATACCTTTCATGCTCAGTTTGACCGTCAAGCAATGGAGAAACCATCACGAACTCCCAGAGGTGCCGATGATCCTATGACTTCATTCTCCGAAGCTGACTTGCAAGCAGCCTTCAGGTAGGTGACTCAACGAAAAGCATCCGGCCTAAATGGGGTACCTGGCCAAGTACTAAAGGCCTGTGCTGATCAACTGGCTTGGGGGGGTGTGGAGGGTGGTTCACTGAGATCTTTAACCTCTCACTTCGCCAGTCTGAGGTACCCACCTGCTTCAAGCAGGCTTCAATTATACGGGTGCCTAAGAAGAGTGTGGTGAACACAAAATAACCTGCAGATGCTGTGATCAAAACAACACTGTCAGTACGCTGGATGAACTCAGCAGGGCGGGCAGCATCAGTTAGAAACGGTGAGTCGACGTTGGACTTGAATTGACCTGCCTCAACGACTATTGTCCAGTAGCATGCACCTACATCCACGGTGATGAAGTGGTTTGAGAGTATGGTGATGAGATATTATCTCCTGCTGAGAAGCAACTTGGATCCAACTCCAATTTGCCTACTGGAACACCCAACCCGAGAACATCTGGACAGCAAAGGCGCATACATCAGGATGCTCTTTATCAATTACAACTTGACATTTAATACCATCATCCCCTCAAAACTAATCAGTACATTTCAAGAACTTGGCCTCAATACCTCCTTTTGAAATTGGATCCTCTATTTCCTCACTTGCAGATCCCAGTCAGTTGGGATTGGCAACATCTCCTCCACAATCGCTATCAGCACAGGTGCACCACAGGGCTGTGTGTGTAGCCCCCTGCTCTACTCACTTCACAATTATGACTGTGTGGCTCAGCACAGTTCCAATGCCATCTTCAAATTTGCTGACAACACCACTGTCATAGGCTGAGTCAAAGGTGATGACAAATCAGCATATTGGAAGGAAATTGAAACTCTGGTTGAGTGGTGCCATAGCAACAACCTCTCACTAAATGTCAGCAAGACTGAGAAGCTGACTATTGACTTCAGGAGGCGGAAACAAGAAATCCATGAGCCAGTTCCCGTGGAAGGATCAGAGGTGGAGAGGGTCAGCAACTTTAAATTCCTCAGTGGCTTTGTTTCAGAGGACCTGTCCTGGGCCCAACATGAAAGTGCAATTACGAAGAAAGCACGGCAGCATCTCTACTCCATTAGGAGTTTGCAAAGATTCATCACGGTATCTAAAACTTTGACAAACTTTTATAGACGTGTAGTGGAGAGTACATTGGCTGCATCATAGCCTGTATGGAAACACTAATGGCCTTGAACAGAAAATCCAACAAAGAACAGTGGAAATGGCCCAGCCCGTCACAGATGGAACCCTCCCCACCATTGAGCACAGGAAGCATTGACATAGGGAAGCAACATCTATCATCAGGGAACCCCAGCATCCAGGACATGCTCCCTTTCCACTGCTGCCGTCAGGAAGAAGGTACAGGAGCCTTAGGACTCACATCACCAGGTTCAGGAACAGTTATTCCCCCTCAACCATCAGGCTTTTGAACCCAAGGGAATAACTTCACTCAACTTCACTTGCCCCATCACTGAAATGTTCCCACTATCTATGGACTCTTATCTCATGTTCTTGAAATGTCTTGCTTACTTATTTTTTTTTATTAATCTTGCTTTATTGTATTTGCACAGTTAGTTGCCTTTTGCACACTGGTTGAGTGCCCAAGCTGTTGCGGCCTTTCAATGATTTTATTATGTTATTATTCTGTAATAGATTTATTGAATATGCCCTCAAGAAAATTAATCTCAGTGTTGTATATATGGTGAAAATATGTACCTTGATAATAAATTTACTTTGAACTTTGAATTGGACCATGTGCAGGCTGAGGTGATTAGGTGTCATTAGCTTAATTAGCTTGGCACAACTTTGTTGGCTGGGAAGGTTGTTCCTACGCTTGCCTGTTGTATATTCTATGAAATTTTAATGGGAGCCAAGCCATTAAACTAATAATGTTTCTGCATCCGCCTTGCCTATTGCAAATCCGCATTGCAAAAGCACCCACCCCCCTCTACTCAGCTGCTCCCACCATGTGACTTGGGAGGGATGTTCAAGATTGAACCCCAAAGGATAAATGTCCATTACACCTCAGAGAGCATGTGAGACTATTTGGAAAGGTTTCCATCTAGCACCCTTTAGCAATAGCACAGATGCCACTAAGTTGGAAAGAGTGCAGACAAAATTTACAAGAATAACAACCTCTCTTTAATGACCGAGTTATAGGAGAACACAAGAGAAAATCTGCAGATGCTGGAAATTCAAGCAACACACACAAAATGCTGGTGGAACGCAGCAGGCCAGGCAACATCTATTTAAAGGAGCTATAGGAGAAGTTGGGCAGGCTAGGATGTTGTTCCTTGAGGTGTAAGAGACTGAGGGGGAACTTACTGAGGTGTATAAATTCATGAGGATTAGAGATATGGTGGATGCTGGGGTGGGGATTTATAAAATTTGGAGTGCATAGGTTTAAGGTGAGAGGGGAGGTGAGTGGTCTACTCAGAACCTGATGATGGGTCTTGAACCGAAATAATCAACTCTTCATTCCTCTCCAGAGATGCTACCTGACCTGTTGAGTTCCCCCAGCATCGGCAGAATCTGAAAGGTGATTTTTTTTTCCACACAGAAAGTGCTCTGGATATGGAATATGCTCCCAGAGCAACTGGTTGAGGCAGGTAGAATACAAACTTTTAAAAGCTGTTTGGGCAGGTACATGGACAGGAAAGAAAATAAGAGGAATTTTTTTGCATAGCAGGGGAATTAAGGGTCATGGGGAAAAGACAGGCAGGTGGAGATGAGTCCATAGCCAGATCAGTCATGATCTTATTGAATGGTGGAGCAGGCTCGACGGGCCAGATGGCCTACTCCTGCTCCTGTTTCTTATGCTCTTATGTTTCTTATGGATGTGGGCCAAATACAGACAAATGGGCCCAGCTTAGATGGGCATTGTAGTTGACATGGATCATTTGGGCTAAGGAGTCTATTTCCATGGTGTTCTCTATGCTATTCAGAATATCAAAAGCACAAACTATTAAAATCAAATTAACAGTTAGAGATTATTAACAATGCAAGAAAAACAGAAGATGTGAAGATGAATGGGGATGTTGTTCCAGCACCTGGCCTAACCAGCCGGCCTCTGTGGGCTGAGTGTTTGAGGGCTGCAGGTGGAATTATAATGAGGTTTGTTATCACTGACATTTAGCATGAAACTTACTTTTTTTTAAATCTTGCACTGCACTGCTACCACAAAACAGCACTGTAAGCGACAATATGAAATATAAACGATATAAAAAAGGTAGTGCAAAGAAAGAGCAAAATAATAAGGTAGTGCATCTCTTTCACCTCAGACGATTGAAGTTTGGTAGGGGCCTCCAGATCCTAAGAACTTTCTACAGAGGCACAATTGAGAGCATCCTGACTGCCTGCATCACTGCCTGGTATGGGAACTGTACCTTCCTTAATCGCAGGACTCTGCAGAGAGTGGTGCGGACAGCCCAGCACAGCTGTAGATGTGAACTTCCCACTATTCAGGACATTTACAAAGACAGGTGCGTAAAAAGGGCCCGAAGGATCATTGAGGACTCGAGTCACCCCAACCACAAACTGTTCCATCTGCTACCATCTGGGAAACGGTACCGCAGCATAAAAGCCAGGACCAACAGGTTCTGGGACAGCTTCTTCCACCAGGCCATCAGACTGATTAATTCATGCTGACACAACTGTATTTCTACGTTATATTGACTATCCTGTTGTACATACTATTTATTATCAATTTCTATAAATTGCACATTGTACATTTAGATGGATGCGTAACGTAAAGATTTTTACTCCTCGTGTACATGAAGGATGTAAGAAATAAAGTCAATTCAATTAAATAGTGCTCATGGTTTCCGGGGCTGTTCCGAAGTCTGATCGCAGAGGGGAAGAAGTTTTTCCTAAAAAGTTGAGTGTGTGTCTTCAGAGATAGAGATTGCAGCGGGAATAGAGAAGGAAATCCATGAGGAGAAGAGTATCTGTTGTAAATTTACAAAAAAAACAAGTCTGCTGCCAGAGGTCTGCAATAAAAACAGAAAATACGGGAAACACTTGGAAAGTTAGCAGCAGCTCTGGAAAGAGAAATAGTACATGTTTTAGGTCAGAGACCTTTTCTGATGAAGGATCATGGATCTGAAATATTAACTGTTTACAGATCAATAACTGGTCTACTGATGGAGTCTGTAGCTTGGTGGGATCTTGGAGGTTAGTTTAGAAATCTGGGAAAAAGTATTCCTGTTAATCCCAGGTCAGGAGCAGTGCTGGAAACATAATGAACTCTGGTTTAATGTATAGAAGACTTCATATATGGTGAGCACTCTGGGTGATCAAAGGGGCCTTGATTGCCATGTATGAATGATCATCGACATCGTCGACTGTACGAAAGCAGACTTGGAAAGATGTGCACCTGCTCATTTAGACTGAGTAGCACATGTCTTTGATGTTCTTGCTGTGCATTTGTAGGCGGCCTGTACTGAGATCCTGCAAATGTTTCTGGCAAAGGCCTTGAGGGATCCTGAAGCAACGAAGTGGACGGCAGTGGTGACTTACTTGGTCAAAGGCAAAGCTTGGGAGCCAATCTTGTTCTAGCAAGCCGTAAGCAGTTAACGCAGGACTTTGAACATCCACACACACTGGATTCCAACATGCCTGAGGGAGTTTTCCGAGCTGTTGTCCTTCTTTTGTCATACAGGTGTGTGATGTGCACGCTGATGCTGCTCTTGCTGATCCAGATGGTCCGAGGCCCAAGCTGGGACAGCACCAGCAGCACATGCTCATGTGGAAGAGACGAACCTCCAAATGTAGGTTACCAGCACCAACACTACAACTGAGAGTAGTATCACTGTCATTATAGCCTTCACAGCTGACAAAGCAATCTCTCAGCATAAGTCCTATGAACTAAGACTTTCATTGAAATGGCAGGGGAAGCAGTTTATATCAGTACACTGGTATAACTCCCCATTTAGTCTTCAGTTGATGTAATGTCCTGCCACTAGTATTTTTCTTGTAAGTCTAGGATTTCAATTCATTTAATGTTTATGTTAAATTTTTAGAGGCAGTGAGTGATTAGGAAACCATTCCAATCAAGACAATTGACGCTGTCAGGATCTGTTAACAGCTGTAATTAAAGTAAGTTTATTTTATGTACATCAGTAAATATTTCTATTTTGTTATTTCTCCTGCAGCTAATGTTCTGCCTGTATTCATGTTAGCATTCACCAGGTTTATTATTTGCAGTAAAAATTCAGTAATCTGGCCTGTTCTGTATTTTGCTGCTGTAATTTCAGCTATTCCATGCTAATGAATATTAATACTTCAAAGGTCTTTTATTCACCTGTTACCCACAGGGTGAACTTGCCATTGAGCTAGTTATGTTGTTAGGCAGCAGGGAATTGGGGCGCTATTGAATGGAAAGGAGGTACAGCAGACATTTTGCTTGTTGAGCCTGGTACCAAACCATGAGGATTTCCAAATCGTTGGATAGCAGTTCATCCTAGTTTACTGTATTTTCTGTCAGCAAAGAAAAGAATGATCTTATTAATAGTCAAGGATCTGGTTGGTAGATTAGAGCTGCTGCATTCCTTAGTCCTATTGTTTTTACAGTGCCCTCTTTGTCTTCTAGATATTTCAGTGGTGAACTGACAGCTGACCGTACCCTGTGACATTAGCACCAGGGGATTAGAAAGAGTTTGCTGCATTATTAATGAAGGTTTGCTGCAAAATAATCTGTTGTCAGTTACAAGAAATAGCACCTAATATATGGCTCGTACTACCTATTTTTTGAACTTTCCAGTTTTGAAGTAGCAGTGGAGAGAAGCTGTTAAAATTTTAGGCTCTATAGAGTCACAGAGGCTGATTAAGCTCCCAACAAGCGCATTTTTGGGATCTGAGAGAAAACTAGAGCACTTGGAGGAAGCCCACATGGTCACAGAGAGAAGGTACCAATTTCACAGAGTTCTGCCCTCTGCAGCTGTGAGACAGCAGATCTGCCCCTGTGATACCATGCCATCCTGAAACTGGTAGATCACTTCCTGTTGCATGACATTTTGTCCCCTTGTACCATCTATACAGTAATTTTCTCTCAAATATTCCATTTAGTTTTCAGTTCTGTTTCAATACTCCACATTCTGTTGCTTCAACCTCCTTTGTTCAGATGTTGTACTTTATAGCATTCCCTTGGGGTGTCCTTGAAAACAAAGTGAGCTTTCAGTAACATGTTTGGAAAACGAGCAGCAAACCACTAGTAACCTTTTTTTCGAGTTCCTGGGATCTTTTTCTGTTCCTATAAGCGCTCAGAATTATGAAACATGCATCAAACCTTGTGTTAAGTTTAAAATATTACATAATCTTAGAAAACAATGAAGAAATGACTTAAAGATGTTTAATTTTCAACATATAATTGCTTTCTCTAAGTCATGAAGTTAAGTATAATAGATGGCTTTTTTATCAGTCATATTTCACTGAGCAACACTTCAAAAGTCTTGTACCTTGCAGTAGTTACTATTCCTGATAAGTCGATGGCTTTAACTAAGAATTGAACCAATTGCCATATATTTCATTCCCTCTGCACTTATTGATATTGATGTATTGACTGCTGGGGCAATTTACATACTAACAGCTCGTGCTACAGCTTTCATTTACATTTACCTTTTAAAGTGGTTATGTCTTGTTGCTCAAAACCATGTGAGAAATGCACTTCAGTCTTCAGTTGTAATGGAAGACATACAAGCTGATTCTGCTGTAACTGTGTTCCAGGTCAAAAGGAGGAAGTTTGGGCGTTTATTCTCTGTACCTTCTGGGCAGCTTATTGGAATGAAAGTTCTACATAATTAATTTAAAAATTGTGAAGGAACAAAGGTTTTAGTCTGTGGGGTCTTTCCTGTAGTTCGTATCAAGTGACCTGAATACCAAATCCATCAGGAAGACTATATTAAATTTTAGTCTGCATATTACATTTTTTTCACTTTCCACTGGGACTTTGATATCATTGAGTTCACAAGGAAGAGGAGCTCTGTGTCCGTTTAGTTGTGTTTACACATTTCCATTCAGCCTGTCCACCTCCTTTCATCTGTCTAAAGGTGCAGACATTTTTTTAAGCATTGGAAATCTTCGTCCACTTTTATCCCAGTCAAACCATTTTCATTATGCCTAATGATTATTCATAGCGGATTCAGCATTATTCCAACATATTGAGCACAGATTTCCCACGCCTTGGTGGGAATGGTGAATAGCGGAAAAACTAACTTTGAAGACCAGAAACAGTCATCAATTCTGACTTCTTTTCCTCTTCTCTGGCTATTGGAGTTTTAATTAATTTTCAGCTATATTAAATCTGATGTTCAGTTTGGACATATTGTGTTTGTTTTGACTGCTTCACTCTTAAATTCTCGTAGCTAGACTTTTATTTGGCCCTGTCAGTTTATCCTCTTGTAAATTAACTTTTTTTTATATACAACTGCTAATAGTTTACTTTGTTTAGATTAAGTACTTTAGGAGTTTCTGTTTCCACTCAGAAACTAATTGTGTGAAAAATATATATATACTTGCTGGGGAAAGATTGCAGTATTGCATGAGACCCGTTGCTGTTTCTTCTTTTAAAGCAACCATAAAAAGTAAATGTAATCTGAAAGAGGCAGTAAAAACTCGCAGAAGCTCTCCAAGGTAAACACTCCACTATGTCACACCTCTGTGCGCTGGCTGTACGTATCTGAATTTTATCCCCTGACCTACAAAACAACTGATGCAGGATATACCAATCATAACATACGGACTAAAATTTAATTCACGGTCTTTAAATTGTACATTTCCTTCCGAAGTGACTCATGAAAATCCACACATCTCGATTTATCTGTTCTGAAGCAGGTTCTCCAACTAAAAATTATACTTCTGTTCCTCTTCCCTCAGACGTGGCTTGACCTGCTATGTATTTGCAACAGGCCGTGTTTATTTTAGTTTTCCAGAATCTGCAGTATTCTATTTCATTTTCATTATTTAGCTGGAAGACGAATTTTGTTGAGTTGCCATTAAAGGTTAATGTCCTGTTGGGAAAAAAAGGGAAGTAAAATGGGCTGAATGTGAAAGAAGATTATCCCTTCTACCCCACCCCCCATCTATTACCTCAGCCATTGCACTGCACTGTAAACACCTTAAACCACTTTTTATAATGCTGTTTACATTGTAAATACATGCTGATATTTATGTATTTAAGCACTTTTTATTTCATATGCATACTTTAACCTCTAACTTTATCTTTTACATAATTCTTTATTCTTTATAGTTGTTGAACGCTGCTGGTTTTTGTTGAATTACACCAATGTAAATTCCTAATACACAAAAATAAAGTTGGTCCTTGATCCTTTGGCTTTGATCTTCTGGAAAACTAAACACAATTTCCATTTGACCATAAAAAAAAGTCAAAAAAGATATTACCAGCAAGATAATGATGAACAATTTACTTGCTCGAGCATGTTATTTAAAATAAAACTACAAAGTCCAATTAAAACCTTGGAGACTGGAGACTGGAAAGGAGAGGTCCAGAGTCTTGTTCTGGGATTGGAGGACTGTTTTGTGTGTGTGTGTGGGTGGGTGAGGGGGGAGGAAAGGGGCTCGTTTTGTTGTGTTCTGTGTTGCCCTGCTAGGCATTGCAGACGTGCTATGTTGGGACGGGAATGTGTGGCGACACCTGCGACCTGCCTCCTGCCTCCAGCACATCCTTAAGATGTCGAGATGGTTAACGCAAATTTCAGTGTATGTTTCGATATAGTGAATCTGAAGACGATAACAGAAGGTAACACAAAACCAAAAATGATTGTGTTGGAATAACTCACATTTATATAGCGTTCTCTGTTAATGCCTGTTTTTGTGGGTTCTGGGAAGAGGGGAGTAGGACGCTGAGCAGACAGTGGCAGTGAACGGGTGTATTTTAAAAGGATTTGGAAGGGATAGAAATAGGTATAGCAAAACACCCTGAGCTTTACCATGTTACAATTAGAATAGTTACATTTATAAATTAGATTATCTATTATACTGGGGCCTTATTGACACACATGCTGTGAATTCCAAGTAATGAAGTTTAGTTTTGCTTTCCATACTAGAGGACACAAGGCACTAGAGAATCTATTGAAGGTATTTAAACAGTTCTCATGAAAAGCACCAACACAAAGAAACAAAAGGACATGTTGAAGTTCCATAAAGAATTTCACTTGTGAGGATTGCAAGGTGAGATCCTGGAGCAGGGTAACAAGTTGTGACAAGGTTACCTACAGGCCTCACCACCTCATTCTGGAGTGCACAGGCCAGCACAACAATTTCATAAGCTTACCGTTCTTTTTATTAACCTAATCCCAAAATTGATGGTGATTTTCTCCCTCTCCAAAATCTCAGAGAATGAGTCTAGGTTTGTAGTTCGAGATGGAAAGTGCCACTTCTGACTGGTTGTGTGACTCAGGGAAAAGCTGTTAATCTAGGAGCATCAAAGGGAAAACCCTGTAAACTGAGATAACAGTGAAACCATGGTGTGGATGGAAAAACAGTTGGAACATCGGTGAGTCACTGGTTCCGAGTGGGGATTCTGCTGGAAGCATAATCCAGCAGATTAAGAATCAGAGTTGTGATTTGGAGCCAGGAACTGAGTTCGACTGGAAGGTTAAGAACCTACTTTAAACATTATCACCAAAAGATTTCCATGTATTGGAAAAAAATCTAGAATTCTGACTCAGATTTAAAATTGTTGATGGAAAACAATGATTCCAAAATAGTTAAGCCATGAAGAGAGAATTCCACTTCATTAAAGCCAAGAATATGTTTTTGCTTAACACCCTCAGTGCGAGACAGAATAGGTAGCAAACACGAGAAAGTCTGCAAATGCCGGGAAATCTGAAGCAACACACAGAGAATGCTGGAGGAACTGAGCAGGTCAGGCAGCATCTATGGGAAAGAGTAAACAGTCAACGTTTCAGGCCGATACCCTCCTTCAGGACTGGAAAAAAGATGAGAAGTCAGAGTAAGAAGGTGGGGGGAGGGGAGGAAGAAGCGCAAGGTGGTAGGTGATAGGTGAAACTGGGAGAGGGGGAGGGGTGAAGTAATGAGCTGGGAAGTTGATTGGAGAAAGAGATAAAGGGCGGGAGGTGGGGAAATCTGATAGGAGAGAGTAGAAGACGATGGAAAAAAGGGAAGGAGGAGGAACACTAGAGGGAAGTGATGGGTAGGTAAGGAGATAAGATGAGAGAAGGAAACATGAATGAGAAATGGTGAAGGGGAGCATAGAGATAGTGGGTTTTTCAGCTAACTCATTGCTCAATGCAACTAGGACCATTGAAGAACAATACCAAGCTCAGTTTCTTTGAATTTACATTCATATTTTCCACTGGATAGTTTTCAGTAACAGTATTGCTGGTGTCGTGCTTCAGTTCATTGTACTGGTTTCCAAACAAAGTGTACCTCTCTGTAAGATGAATAAAGTAAGAGATTTTGTGCATGAACTATGCTAGGGGTTTATAATCTATTTGAAGACTTGTACTTACACAAGTCATGAGATTCAGTTGAGAGTGTAGTAACCGAGGCAGACAATTTGGGAATACCTGAATCCTAAAATAATGACATAATAATGACCATTAAACCCTTCCAGTGATGTTAGTTATAGGATACATATAGACAAAGTGACCAGGGATAACTCACTTCTGTGTTATTCTTTCTACATAATGCTGACATACTAGTGTGAAGCAATTTTGAGTTCAATTCCATATTATGGTAAGCCCAATATAGGCCAACAAAGTCCAAACACGTCTGTCTGGCATTTAATATTTGAGGTTGATTTTTCTCAGCCATTTACCATATTGCTGAGGCTTTGGCTGTGCTCATAGTTCTGACGTTAAGTACATTGGTTTCATTATACTACCAAGTTTTCTCAGGCTAAACAGCAGATCTTTATTTAGTTCATGCAAGTATAAGTTAGCATAAAAGTTTTCTGGTATTTTACAAATAAAATGAAGTTTAGGGCTCAGATTTGCATGAAGCACAATTTACTGAAGAAATACTATTTTACTGTTATGAATTCAGCTCAATTAATGTTCAAACATTATTTTTCTTACTTCCACATAGAATAATGCTAAATCTCTGAAAACAAGTGATTGTGTAAATACCTACAGTTGAAATACCCAACTTTAATGAAATACGTACATAACTGATCCACATATAGGTTTCTCTGTTCATACATGCAGAATATGGAATTTAATTTTAGAACATAAATATAAAGCTCAGAGGCTAACATATTGTTTCTTAAATGCTTGGCATCCACATGTAGTCATTTCATTTCTGACACTACAGTGTATTTTTCTTTCCTGGATGTTAACAGAAGAAATTTGGTGGTGGGCCTATTTTCACATCTACCTTCCTCTGAAGTATTGTAGAAATCTTTAAGGTTCACGATCCTTCACACGTAAATGAACTTCCTATCTCGGTTTCACTCAGGTGATCCATGTTGCCACAGCAGTAAGGAGCGCAAAATTTTAAACTCTGGATCAGAATTTTTAACTTGGAAGCTTTTGGTTCTAGATGTTTAAAATAACTAAGATGGGTCAAGTCTTGAAATTGGAAATATATGGCAACAAGATGCTCTTCCATAGCAGTTTCAAAAACCTTCACAGGAATGTTATCAAACAAAACTTGAGACAAAGCCACAAAAGAATACAGTAATCCAGCTGATAGGTCACGATAGCAATGGTAGCAGTCAGCGCAACAGTATTTCAGCTGTTTATTTTTAGTGTAACTTATAATAATTTGTTATGCCTGCACTGCACTGCTGTCACACATTACATAAGTCACGTCAGTGACAATACCCCTGATTCCGATTCTGAAATCCATCTGCCAGCCACTAGATCACTACATTTCTACAATTCCGTGCATGTCCCACCACACACTCATCGCTACTCACTAGTGACATTTGCTGACATCCATCAGCCTATGCCCACTGTCAGCAGATTGGCAGGAATATCACCCAGACACTTTCAATTCAAACACTTACTCTTGCCGATGAAAGTGTTATACAGCTGCTGCCACCGACCACTGTCTGGTAACTACTACTATGGCATTCATTGACTGTCAGTAAAGGAAAGGGCGTTGGTTATCATGTCACAGCCACGACAGAAATCAAGGGCACAAGAAGGGAATGCATTGTTGAAGGCACTTGGACCTGCTCCTTTCATTCCACTGCTTCCTCACACATTTTCGTCACTGCACAAGGTAGGATGCTTCACTTCTCTCTGTGCCTTTCCCTTGTAGACTTAAGCTGCAATTTTTATGGTTTTATAATTGTGTGACTGCTTTGAAAACTTGAGTAGGATGAACACAAGCAACTGCCTATTTGAAATTCAGAGCAAAATGGAGAGGCTGGAATCTTGAAATAAGATCAGAAAATGTTGGAAACGTTCAAATTAGGCAACATCTGTGAAAGAGAAACAAAGTTACTCTTTCTGGTTAGAGACTCTTCATTAAAACTGAAATGTTAACTATTGGAGTGGGTTACATAATACCCTACAAGACATCTTTAAATGTGAAATACCCTTAGAGAGTGAGACCATATATTTTGGGTATATACCTCAAGAATGGTTGAAAAGAGATAAATATTTAATGGATGTACTGCTGGTGGCTGGTAAAAAGACCCTTACCAGGAAATGGTTATCACAGGAGAGCCCAACTTTAAATGTATGGATGGAAATTACAATGGACATTTACAAAATGGAGACAATAACAGCATCTGTTAATCATAAGTTGGAACAATTTTATTCATACTGGAAAAAATGGTTTAACTACATAACACCTCATAGGCCTGATTTCATTCTCACAAGTCAATGAATATGTTGTAAAAAAAATCACTCCCTACTCTGTACATAGTTTTCTTCTTTCAATTGTTCTTTCTTTCCTCTCCTTTCTATAAGTGTATACCTCAGATAAATATTATGTGGAGATTTGTGACAAATATGATTATATGATATATATGTACAGTGTCTGAAATACATCTTATGGAAATGTTAGTCTGATGATGAAATTCAATAAAAACTAAATTACAAAAAAAATGTTAGCTGTCTTGTTCCACAGATGCTGTTTAGTTTGCTGGGTGTTTTCAGCAGGCTCTGTTTTTGATTCATATTGCCTATTACATTTATTGATTTTGACAATTATTTTTCTAACTTTCCTTTCAGAAGTCCGATATTTTCCTTGCTAAGAGGGTTTATCTTCTCCCATTGACATCTAAATGGTTACTTAGGTGCACGTTGCAGCAGATCTGCTGATGGACTAATTTGCTGTCACCAACTCTCTATTGGGAAGTGTCTTTCTGATCCTCAGTACCTTCCTCAGAATAGCCAAGTTGAATTCTGGTCTCTTGTACCTCTGAAACCCCGCTCCTTTTACTCATTGACAATGTCACCTAAAAATATTTCTTCCTTGATCAGGCTTTTATTTTATTTAGAGATACAACTGGTCCTCCTGGTGCACCAGCACCGCCACCCGTCAACCACCTATTTAACCCTAACCTGATCACAAGACAATTTACAATGACCAGTTGTTAGGATTGTAGGTGGAAACTGGGGCACCCAGAGAAAGCCCATGCAGACACCTGTTCTTTTGAGATGAGTTAAGACTTCTGGAAATGATGGCTTGCAGGTGATGTCGTACTTGGCACTGTGGGTCCTGGGTTTAGTGAGTTATTTAATTACCAGAAATGCAGACCTACATGCAAAATTGTTGCCGGAGATGAATTCAGTCTAGTTGTACAGAGTCTGAAGCTGGATAGGCAAACCCATACCTGCGGTGTGCGCTACAAAATTGCACGCAAATAATTCTAAGTTAAAAATTTCTCAACATTAGGTGATGCGCTAAGAATGAATAAATATAATAAGTTATATATTTCTTTCAATATAATATAACAGTTTCTAAAAGAAGGAACATTGTCAGTTGTAGTGGATATGTTTCTAGTGAGTTGGACTGTGTGATGCTGAGGTCTCTTAAAGGTTATTAATGACACTTGCAGGTGGACAAGGATCTTCCAGAACAGTTCTTAACAGCCATCGGTCCTTATTTTGCTTTCTCCTGCTCCAGGACATAGTGTGGTCAGCAGAGGTGGGTGAATGGTGTATGAGATTAAACTGTTGACTGAATGGGCTAATTTCATTTGACCTAATGGTTTATGATAAACCTTGCATTTGTATAATCAAATATTGGTGCACATTTCTGTCTAAACTTCCTGCTGCTCAGGAGAGGCAGCCAACATAATCAAAGACACCTCCCACCATAGTCATTCTCTCTGCTCCCTCCCCTAACACCCCCACCCCCCCGCCCAACAGGCAGAAGATGCAAAAGCTTCAAAATTCGTACCACAAACCTACCCCATTTGAACTTGAACAGAACTCTTGCTCAGTAAAGATAGACTTTTGTTCTCACAATTCACCTTGTCGAGATCCTTGCTGGTATTTGCTATCTGTGCTGCCTTTTCTCTGTCACTGTAGCACTTCATCTGCATTCTGTTATTGTTTTTTTTTCTTTTGTACTATCTTGACATAGTTGACATACTTCTGCACAGAAGGCAACACAAAACAAAGCTGCTTTATTGTACATATTTCAGAACATGTGACAATAATCAGCCAGTTACCAGTTAATTGTAAACAGAGGAGATTTTTATCCTGTACTCCAAACTGGATTTGAACCAAAGACCCTGAAGGAAAATTAAACAGCTGGTTTATTGCAGCAATCACCTCAGTCTCAAATGGATTGGATGATGTATGTCTTTGTGTCATGACAGGCATTGGAAGCATTTTTTATGCTAGTTGTGACATAAATTTTCTATGGATTTTACAGAACCTGCAGACTACACAATACATGCTGCTCTGGCACTGCGAATGTCACGAGGAAGGCTGGTGTTTATTATCCGTTCCTGCATGTTCTTGAGAAGATGCTGAAGGGAAACTTCGGTTTATGGTCGTCCGTAGCAAGATTTCTAATTGCACCTCAGGGCAAGGTGGAGCGATTCATGGTTATGGAAGTCCTTGGTATGTGGGATTGCTGCTTTTTGTAATGTACCTGCAACCCAGACACGTGTGCAAATGGCAAACGAGGGCAGAAAATTCTGGAAAACAGGAAAGGCAGCATCATTGAAGACAACAGGTTGGTTTACATTTTGGATGTAAACACTTTTGTCGGAACTTTTCTGAAAAGGTGCTGATGGTGAAGTAATGTGAGAAGAAATCTGTGAATGTTTCTCTTAGGAACAAAAGGTTTAGTGGCCTGAGATGCCCCGACAGTAGCAACATAATTCCATTTGCTTCTCTCCTGTCTGCTGGATCTACACTTGCCAAGAATAGGCCTTCGAAATGTTATCAGTTCCAACACAGCTGCTCAGCCCAGAACAGTGCAAAGCTTTCTAGCCTTTAGCAGAAATCCCTGCCACAGAATTGTTTTGAATAATACCTAAGAAATGCCACTGGACCTACTGGTTACCAAACTCTCAAAGGCTTAAATGTCTCTGATATTCAAAAGCATTTAGAACTATTGTAAAAAAAAACACATTACTTGGAATAAAATAATTCATGCAAAAAAGTTTTACTTTTAAAAAAACAAAGTAAAACACAAGTAATTTTAGTTAATTAAAGGAGGGAAGGGATGAACTATCTACCAACAGGTCAGAGGTATCTGTATTCACACAGGAGTGTGAATTTCAAACGAGTTACAGAGAGAAAGCCTGACAGGTGAACATAAACCTGTCAACATTTCTGAAAGAAATCAAGGCCAATGTATTTTACTAGTTAACGACAAAGGGATTCAATTATGTCTATTTTTATGGAATGAATATTTCTGACTTCCTGGCAGATTCCAGGCCAGAGTGAAGAGATAGATCTACACCCTGAATAGTGATTCCTGAGTACTAATATTAGTGGCTGACACATGAAAGTTATGGAACATTGAATTTCCAGGTAGGTCAAGTCACTTTTTATTGTCATTTCGACCATAAACTGCTATTACAGTACCTAGTAAAAATGAAACAATGTTCCTCCAGGACTATGGTGCTATATGAAACAACACAAAACTGCACTAGACTAAGTGAGACAACACAAGGCTACACTAGACCACGTAAGACAGCACAAAAACTACACCAGACTACAGACCTGCACAGGACTACATAAAGTGCACAAAACAGTGCAGGGCAGTACAATAAATAATAATCAAGACAATGGGCACAGTAGAGGACAAATTACAATATAATAATAAATGATGTAGATGTCAGTCTAGACTCTGGGTATTAAGGAGTCTGATAGCTTGGGGGAAGAAACTGTTGCACAGTCTGGTCATGAGAGCCCGAATGCTTCGGTACCTTTTGCCAGATGGCAGGAGGGAAAAGAGTTTGTATGAGGCGTGCGTGGGGTCCTTCATAACGCTGTTGGCTTTATGGGTGCAACATGTGGTGTAAATATCTGTAATGGCAGGAAGAGAGACCCCAATGATCTTCCCAACTGACCTTACTATCTGCTGCGGTGTTTGTGATCCGAGACGGTGCAATTCCCGAACCAGGCAGTGATGCGGCTGCTCAGGATGCTCTCAATACAACCTCTGTAGAATGTGGTGAGGATGGGGGGTGGGAGGTGGACTTCTCTCAGCCTTCACAGAAAGTAGAGACGTGGCTGTGCTTTCTTTGCTGTGGAGCTGGTGTTGAGGGACCAGATGAGATTCTCCGCCAGGTGAAACCAAGAAATTTGGTGCTCTTAACGATCTCTACGGAGGAGTTGTTGATGCTCAGTGGAGAGTGGTCGCTCCGTGTCCTCCTGAAGTCAACAACCATCTCTTTTGATTGGTTTACACTCAGAGACAGGTTGTTGGCTCTGCACCAGTCTGTTAGCTGCTGCTCCTCCTCTCTGTATGCTGACTCATCGTTCTTGCTGATGAGACCCACCACGGTCGTGACATCGGTGAACTTGATGATGTGGTTCGAGCTGTGTGATGCAGCACAGTCGTGGGTCAGCAGAGTGAACAGCAGTGGACTGAGCACACAGCCCTGGGGGGCCCCCATGCTCAGTGTGAGGGTGTTGGAGATGCTGTTCCCGATCCGGACTGACTGAGGTCTCCCAGTCAGGAAGTCTAGAATCCAGTTGCAGAGGGAGGTGTACAGGCCCAGCAGTTTCAGCTTTCCAATCAGTTTCTGAGGAATGATTGTGTTGAATGTTGAACTGAAGTCTATGAACAGCATTCGAATGTATGTGTCTTTTTTGTCCAGGTGGGTGAGGGCCAGGTGGAATGTGGTGGCAATGGCATTGTCTGTTGAGCGGTTGGGACAATATGCGAACTGCAGGGGTTCCAGTGAGGGGGCCCAACAGGGTCTTGATGTGCCTCAAGATGAGCCTCTCGAAACACTTCATGATGATGGATGTGAGTGCGACGGGACAGTAGTCATTGAGGCAGAACACTGAAGACTTCTTCGGCACGGGGACGATGGTGGCGGCCTTGAAGCACGTAGGAACGATGGCGCTGCTCAGGGAGATGTTGAAGATGTCATTGAGAACATCTGCCAGCTGGTCTGCACATCCTCTGAGCACTCTGCCAGGAATATTGTCTGGTCCAGCAGCCTTCCGTGGCTTGACCCTGCACAGGTTTCTCCTCACATCGGCCACTGTGAGACACAGCACCTGGTCATTGGGAGGAGGAGTGGTCTTCCTCGCCACCATAAAGAACTTTTGTAAGTGAGCTGAAGCATAACCAAAACTGGTGAAGGTATCTTTAATGTAATGAATAATGAATAAAATTGTTTTTATAATGTTGGTAGTGCAGAACAAAATACCCATGCGATTAAGGAAATACTGCAATTTTTTTCAGTTTATCAGAAGAATTTAAGATATTCGCTGTCTTCCTACTTGTTTTGTCATGCCCTTCCATTCACTCCTTAGGGTTCTGTCATGATGGATTTATCAGCATCTAATCACCATAGCAACCTTGGCCTCATTCTGCCTTTGAATTTTTTTAAAGAGGTACAGCAGGGTAAAAGGCCAGTGTTGCCCAATTGCACCCAGCTAGAGTTAAAATAGAATACCCTAATAAATTTAACTGCCTATCAGTATTTACTTAAGTAAGAGTTTGTTATGTGCATAACTAGGTGGGGGAGGGGAGAGAAAGTATGAATGAATGAATGAGAAGAAAGTGCTTTATCAGGCTATCACTCTGTTCAATGTAACTGAAGTTATGATTTTAAAAGTCTACTAGTTCTCATTTTGATCATTATTCTGTGCAATGCAGTCCCTGGATAGAACAGCAACAACTTAACTAAGGTACTTGCCCGATGACAATCTCAATGGTTGAATGGTTCAGTAGTTCCTTTTAATATCAGCATACAACCTGAAATTCTTACTCTTCACAGATACCCATGAAACAGAAGAAAACCCCTAAAGAATGAATGACAGAAAAATGTTAGAACCCCAAATTCCCCCTCTCATGCACAAGCAGCAGGAAAACATCAACCCTACTCCCTCCCTCCACTTGTTCCAGCAGGAGGCATCAGCACCCACCAACCACAAAGCAAGCAGTAGCAACGCCGCCAGAGAGGGTCTATGATCCACAGTCCAACAAAGACCATTGTTCGCCCAACAGTTCAACATGCCACAGGCTCTCTCTCTAACTATCAAGCCTCACCCCTTCCACAGCGAGAGCGTAGACGAACAGATCACTGTTTCAATGTTACAGCCCGAGGCGATGTTTATTCGAACGCACCCGACTTGAGAACCAGCAGACTCTTCCCTCCCACCCCCATCGACAGGGAGTGATCGCCCCAGAGCTGAGGCCACCAACAGCTGCAGCCACTGCATTGACGTTCCGAGCCCCTGCGATGCTTCAAGAGGCGGCAGCAGCGAGAAATCGGGCCACAGGGGCTGCTCAAGGGTGCACATCTTCCAGGCCACTCCTGGAGATAATCGAAAGCGGGTGGTCACTGAGTTCTGGGAGCAGGAACCTACCGCCGTGAAGAACTGCAGTTTGAGTGACCTGTAGATCACAGATTCTGCCAGGACCACAGCCACCTTGAAAAGGGAGAAAGAGACATTAAAGAGAGGTTTTTAAGCTGCACCACAGATGAACTCGAAGATTGCCCTCTGGCACCATCTTAACTCCTCCGCCTAGTCAGAGGCATTAACTAACAATAGACGATAGACAATGGGTGCAGGAGTAGGCCATTCAGCCCTTCGAGCCAGCACCACCAATCACTGTGATCATGGCTGATCATCCACAATCCTTTCATCACCCTTTTCTGCCTTCTCCCCATATCCCTTCACTCCGCTATCTTTAAGAGCTCTATCTAACTCTTTTTTAAAAGAATCCAGAGAATCGGCCTCCACTGCCTTCTGAGGCAGAGCATTCCACAGAACCACAACCCTCTGTGTGAAAAAGTTTTTCCTCCCTCCATTCTAAATTGTCTACCCCTTATTCTTAAACTATGGCCTCTGGTTCTGGACTCCCCCAACATCGGGAACATGTTTCCTGCCTCTAGCATGTCCAATCCCTTAATAATCTTATATGTTTCAATCAGATCCCCTCTCATCCTTCTAAATTCCAGTGTATACAACCCCAGTCACTCCAATCTTTCAACATATGACAGTCCCTCCATCCCGGGAATTAACCTCGTGAACCTACGCTGCACTCACTCAATAGCTTGAATGTCCTTCCTCAAATTTGGAGACCAAAACTGTACACAATACTCCAGGTGTGGTCTCACCAGGGCCCTGTACAACTGCAGAAGGACCTCTTTGTTCCTATATTCAATTCCCCTTGTTATGAAGGCCAGCATGCCATTAGCTTTCTTCACTGCCTGCTGTACCTGCATGCTTACTTTCAGTGACTGATGAACAAGGACACCCAGATCTCATTGTACTTCCGCTTTTCCTAACTTGACACCATTCAGGTAGTAATCTGCCTTCCTGTTTTTACCACCAAAGTGGATAACCTCACATTTATCCTCATTAAACTGCATCTGCCATGCATCTGCCCACTCACCCAACCTGTCCAAGTCACCCTGCATTCTCATAATATCCCTTCACATTTCACACTGCCACCCAGCTTTGTGTTATCTGCAAATTTGCTAATGTTACTTTTAATCCCTTCATCTAAATCATTAATGTATATTGTAAATAGCTGCGGTCCCAGCACCGAGCCTTGCGGTACCACACTAGTCACTGCCTGCCATTCTGAAAAGGACCCTACTCTTTGTTTCCTGTCTGCCAACCAATTTTCTATCCATGTCAGTACCCTACCCCCAATACCACTTGCTCTAATTTTGCACACTAACCTCCTATGTGGGACCTTATCAAAGGCTTTCTGAAAGTCCAGGTACACTACATCCACTGGCTTTCCCATGTCCATTTTCATAGTTACATTCTCAAAAAATTCCAGAAGATTACTCAAGCATGATCTCCCCTTCATAAATCCATGCTGACTCAGACCTATCCTGCCACCGCTATCCAAATATGCCGCTATTACATCTTTTATAATTGATTCCAGCATCTTCCCCACCACTGATGTCAGACTAACTGGTCTATAATTGCCTGTTTTCTCTCTCCCTCCTTTCTTAAAAAGTGAACCTGGAGATGATGAAAAAATAATGAATGTTACCGCAAATTTGAAGGTGAATATATTTTTTGCAACTTCTACTGCTTGTTTTTGACATGGTGAACTATGGGATGATTCGTTCACTCCTGCCAACTAATTCCACATTTAATTGAGAAAACTTGGATATTTTCTATTGACAATAAAATATTTAAATATTTTCTATTACTGGTTAATGGTTCCCTAATACAATTAGATGGAGTTTTAACCTCAAAATCTACCTTGTTATGATCTTATGCTCCTCTGCCTGCACTGCACGTTCTCTGCAGCTGTTGCACTTCATTTTGCATTCTGTTGTTCTTTTATCTTGTACTACCTCAGTGCACTGTGTAATGATTTAATCTGTACGAGCAGTATGCAAGACAAACTTTTCATTGTACTTGGTACATGTGACAATAATAAACCAATTCCAAATCTGCTTCAAGTTAAACAACCCTCATGTAGGCAACTTGCTTCAACAAAAGCAGAGTCATGCATAGATAAAGTCATGCATTAATTTCAATTAAGCAAATAAATTAAGCTTGAGAAGGAGGTGTTTTCCTTTTATTCTTTCTGTATTAGGAGCAGACCTTGAGAGTGTTTCGGATTTATTAAGAATTTCTGCTTCAGAAATTTGTGTTTTCTTCAGACTTAAAAGTCCAAGTGGTCATTTTCTAATTTAGCAGCCATTGTGGGAGCCCCCACCGTGGGACGCATCAGAAATCCGCATCAGCCTAGCAGTAAAAGTACTGGAAATCTGTACCTTTTCTAAATACTTTAAGTTAATTGGAATTCAAGATGTCCTGCCTCTTCAATTTATTCTATCACAGCACATTTGAGGGAGATGTATCTGGTTCAGATTTATCGAAGACAAATCCTTTTCCATGACACAGTCCCAAATCTCAGCCTGCCAGATTAATTTTTCCCCTTGGTGATATCCATTTCATTGTTTGTTTTGGTAACCTTTGATCTTCCTGCCACTAAATGCTCCCAGCCTTAATGATCTATTTTGAAGGATTGTGTTCCTCTGCTCTGTGCCTTGACTTGTCTGGATTAGCTCCAAGTATATTCCACTGGATTCTCAATATCTTGAATATAATGCACTGCAGAGTGCATCAAGCAACCTCATGGTGTCTTTATAAATAGCTATACTTCTGCATCGTAGGGTATGATAGTGGACACTGACAAATTGTAGACAAGCGTTGGGCAACTTTGGTGGATAACTCTTCGAAACCAACAAGCATTTTTGCTTATTTTCAAGAAAAAAATATAATCACCAACTTATTTTAACTATGATTTTGTCAGGGTTCATGAACCTTTAGCAAGACCTGATGCACCTTCATGTGTGCAGCATAGGTAGCTGAAGTAAATAGACTTCAGTGAAAACATTCGAAGCAGTAAATTAATAATAACTTTGAAATGAGAAACAGTCAGGCCTGACTGGATTGCATGCAACACTGCATATTGCAAGAAGTTAATGAATAAATAGCTTTGACATTATTAAACATAATTCACAGAAGTGTAAAATGCCAAGCAGGTGTGTGTGTAGATCAGTCAAGCAGAGGCATAGATCTTCCTAACTAACACACACAAAATGCTGGAGGAAATCAGGAGGTCAGGCAGCATCAGTGGAAAGGAATAAAGAATTGACGTTTTGGGCTGAGACCCATCATGAATACTGGAAAAGGAGGGGATAGGAACCAGAATAGCAAGAGAGAGGAGTACAAGCTAGAAAGTGACAGGTAAAGCCAGATAAGGAGAGAAGTAGCTGGGTGGGGGGGGGGGGGAGAATGAAGCGAGAAGCTGGGAGGCACCCAAGGGATGCCCTTTTCTCACTGTTACCATCAGGTAGGAGGTACAGAAGCCTGAAGGCACACACTCAGCGATTCAGGAACAGATTCTTCCCCTCTGCCCTCCGATTCCTAAATGGACATTGAACCTGTGAACACTACCTCATTTTTTTTAATATATAGTATTTCTGTTTTTTGAATGATTTTTAATCTGTTCATTATGCATATACTGTAATTGACTTAGTTACTTATTATTATTATTTCATTTTGTTTTTTTTCTTCTATATTATGTATTGTATTGAACTGCTGCTGCTCCTAAGTTAACATCACATGCTGATGATAATAAACCTGATCCTGATAGGCTGAAAAGGTAAAGGGCTGAAGAAGAAGGAATATGAGAGCAGAGGTGAGCGGAGCATTGGAGAAAGGGAAGGGGGAGGAGACCCAAACAGAGGTGATAGGCAAGTGAGGAGAAGAGAAGGGGTAAGAGGGGAGCCAGAATAGGGAATGGAAGAAGAGAGGACGGGAGGAGGAGAAATCAATGTCCATTCTGTTAGGTTGGAAGCAACTTAGACAGAAATTGAGCTGTTGCTCCTTCAACCTGAAAGTGGCCTCATCATGACAGTACAGGAGGCCATGGACCAATATGGCAGAATGAGAATGGGGTTTGGAATTAAAACATCTGCCTAATAATCACGTTCCCTAGGCCCGGAATCAATAAGTGAACTGGATAAAATGATGCTTAAGTTGAACATCAGTAAGCTATTGCTCTCCGCAGTTTCGAATCTTTTTATGTGCCTGATTGCTCTTAAGATCAGCAAGTAGGACTGGGATTGTCCATTGATTGGGAAGATTGCTGAACTTGGCATTGAATTTTCCCCACAAAACTCCTGCCACAACTTGAACTGTTAAAAGAAATCACCATACTGGTCACAAGAAAATTCTTTAAAGTGGGTCACAAGCATCTGAGGTTCCACTGCCTTGTTATCAGAAGCCCGAATCTCAGCTTCCACTTGAGAAAACCAAGACAGAGGTAGACCATTTAGTAGAAAGTAATGTCTTAATTAGCAGTTTCAGTCGGACAACCAAATGTGAAATAACTGAAATAACATTGATTATAAGAGCCAAAAGTGAGTACAATGGTACAATGGTACAATGGTAATTCTCTTTAGGGGTATCTCTTTATGCAACAAAATAGAACAATTATGCATTGTAAATTAAGGGCCACATGTACTGTATACAGTAGATATCTCCACCAAGTGTTTAGAAATGAAGAGTAATGTAAAATATCAGAAGAAGACATGAATATTCTAAAGAAGGATCAAAGAGAATGTACATTGTTCTCAGTGTTATGTTTTGTAACTCCAAAAACTAATCAAAAGAAAAACATGGGAGCCAGGAAATGTGTCTACTTAGTTTCTTTTTAGTGAGGTGCACACATATGACGTGGTGGTGTAATAACGTATGCTATGCACGTGCTTCATACATATAACCTGTAATGAATGATGTAAACACACAAAGAATGCTTAATCAAACAATATATTTACAATATTACTGAAATATTAAATACACAACACTCCTCCCTGCCTAGCTATAAACTCCAACTCAATATAGAATGCATCCCAACTATATAATTACTAAATAGACACCAACAGTATCGTAAGTTTTAAATGATCCCATTCAGGCCGAAAGATTTAATCAGTTGGGAGGGTTTCTTACTCTTGTGGAATAACGTCTTTCCTGAAAAGGAAGATCACTCCACTTGGCAGGTGAGACTTTGGCTGTGCAACAATCTCAGGTCCTGGGGCTTCCTCTGTGGTGGTTGTAGGAGTTGACCCTGGGACTGCAGGAGCTGATTTAGACAGCTCTGGACACCTTCCCTCTCCAACAGCTGATTCTGCTCTCCTCAAATGATCGATGTGTCATCTCCGGATGACATCAGACATAATCTGCACTCGTAAGAGAGTGGTGCAGTTCTCTTATTAATCTTTCCAAGTACCCACTTTTGATCACCTCTATAGTCTTCTACCAGCACCCATTGTCCAGGAGTGAAACATTGAAACTCCTTGTTTGAGGAACCCTCAATTTGTCTCAGCTGTTTGTCCTGCATTCCTTCAGAGATCAGGTTTGAGGAGATCCAAGCGTGAGCACAAGGGACAACCTAGGAAGAGCACAGCTAGTGAGTTGTTGGTTGTGGAGTGTGCTGTATTGCAATATGCAGGAGGAAATTGGCGAGCTTCTGATTCAGTACTAGTGCAGCGTGTTCTGCTGACATTGTGTGCAGTGCGTTCTTTAGACTCTGGGCAAACCTTCCCACCAAGCCATTTGCAGCTGGGTGGTACAGTGCAGATATAACGTGTCTTATTCCATTAATTTTCAGGAATGACTTAAACTGTTCTGCAACAAACTGTGGTCCTTTGTCATGGACTAAGTACTCTTGAACACCAGTACTTGAGAAGAGGCTTCTCAGCACATTAGCAGCATGCAAGGCTGTAGTGGAGGCTATTGGGAACACATCTGGACGTTTTTCAGCTGCATTCACTACTACTAAGAATCCATCAGCATTTCCATGAGTAGTTCTCCTCTTGAATTCGATCTTGTGATTGTGTCCTCTAAGGAACAGAGCCCATCTCTGCATTTGTGCTCCTGCTGTCAGTGGAGCATCCTTCTGTGGGTTGAAAATGGACACCAGTGGTTGATGATCAGTAATGAGGTTAGATTATGGGAGAGAATTTAACCTCATTACTGATCATCAACCACTCCCATAAAACCCCAAGCTAGACTCAAGACCTTTGTCAATCAGTGTGTAATTTGTCTCTGCAGCAGTAAGGGAATTTGATGCAAAGGTCACGGAGCGTTCACTTCAATCACTCATAACATGTGACATGACTGCACATGCACCATGAGGCCAGGCACCACAGGCAAGCTTTACTGAACAATGTGGTTCACAATATGTGCATACAGAGTCTGACACCACCATTTCCTTCGCCTTTTTGAAAGCCACCTCACACTGCTTTGTCCATTACCATTTCTTCCCGATCTGTAGTAATGAGTTCAAGGGATGGAGCACAGTGACCAGCTTTGGCAAGAACCAGTTATAGTAATTGGAAAATCGTGAAAAGGACATCAACTGTGACATATCCTTTGGCCTTGGGGCATCCACCACTGCTCGAATTTTCTCAGCACACTTGTGTAATGCTTGTGCTTCAATAGGGTGACCTCAGGAAGTGATGCTTGGTTTACAGAATTCACTCTTGCTGTGTTGTGCTCGGAACCCATAATCTTCTAATCATTTTAACTCTCTCTTTTGGAGATGCTCTTTGTGTCATCTTCACCGGTAAATGATGTCATCCAGATAACACTGAGTGCCTGGGCAACCTTGCAACACGTGGTCCATAGCCATAGCTTTCCACCAGAGTACTCTAAAAATTCAATGCGTTCAACATAGATTTATTATCAAAATTCATATGCAGCATGCAACCCTGAGATTCATTTTCTACACAGACAACCACAAAACAAAGAAAGCCATGGAAGCCATTCAAAGAAAAGCGTCAACAACCCCCCCCCCCACGTGTAAAAACAAATTCCGCCAATAATAACAAGAACATCAACAAATTTGTGAAAATGGCAACAAGAAAGAATGAGTAAAAACACAGAATATAAAACACAAAGTTCATTCAGCTCAGTGTTCATTATCTGCAGGCCACCCCAATTCAGCGTCGCCCAAAAGAGCAAAATAGCAATAGAGAAAGGAGCGACTAGGAGCTACAGTCCAATCCACAAACTACAGACCCAGCACTTTGGAACCATCCGCTGACAGCATCAAGGGAGAGCGGGACCATTCGAACGCTGGGGCTTTCCTCTGGCAGCAGCGAGCACGAGACTGCTCGATGGCGCTGAACACTTGCTCACCTTCCGCACTCACCTTGACATTTTCAATTTTCCTCGGTGCTTTAGTCAGCAAGATCAGAGAGAAATGGAGTCGATATTGAGCTCACGCCCCATCGCTGAGCTTCGTGGCCTGAAGGCTACTGGCCTCCCAAAACCTTCTCAGAGACGGCAACGCACCAGATCACTGAATCAGCCCAAAAACACACCATCAAACCATAGGTCACAGGCTCCATCAGCACCAGAGCCACATTTAAAAGAAAAAGAAGACCTAAACGAAGTGAAAGAATCAGATCCGTGGACCATCTGGAGACTTTTGTCTGTAGTAGCCCTGTTCACTAGCCATTATAGCGATAAAGCCTTTTGTGAGTGTTTATAGTGAGAAATACTTTGAACTCTTCTTCCATCTCCATCGATAGGTAGACCTCAGCTAAGTCCACTTTGCTGAAGTGTTTTTTTTCGAGAAAGGTTTGCAAAGATATTCTCTATCCTGGGCAGAGGGTATTGATCTACTTTCAGTACTGGCTTGATGGTGACCTTAAATCGGTCACCGCGGGTCCTGACAGACCCATCCTTCTTGGCTTCTGGGACCACTGATGTTGCACATGGGCTCAACTCAATCTTGGAAAGAATTCCTTCAGCCTCCGTGCAATCTAGCTCACTGGCTTCTTTATTCCAGTTGGTATAAAGAACTGGATGAGCTTTTTCCAAAACTTGGATGTGGCATTTTCATGTAACATTATTTTACCATTGGTATGTTTGAGTTTTCCTGTGCCAGCCTTGCTGGGGCATCATCCACTACCTTTCTTAGTTCATTTTCAGTTGGCTTTATTGCAGGGGATGTGGCATGCAAGTAGTGGATGGAGTTCCAATCAAGTTGTAGTTGCCTCAGCCAATTACGTCCCCACAATGGTGGCCATCCTGTTTTTACCACATGCAAGCCCAAAGTGGCTTGTGGGTTGTAATTTAATGTTATGAATGTCATTCACTCAAAAGCTACCTTTTTTCCAGTACAGTATAAACTCTTAATTGGATATCTGCAGGCTTCAGTTCAGTATCTTTGCAATGCCATTCAAACTCATTTTATGTCATGACTGAAACAGTCAAGCCCGTGTCCAACTCCATTTTAATTAATTTCCCATTCACTTCTGACGTAAACCATATCGCTTGTCGATTGTTAGTTTTCACAATATAAACTCAAGGTTAGTTAGTCCCGTGTCGGTCACTATTATACCTTTCATCAACAGCATGCAGATTAGTGCTCTTTTTGGAACTGCACCTTGACTTTTTATCTTTATCTCCCCTCGTGCAGTCCATTTATTTTTGACCACCTGACATGCTCCTTGTGCATGTCCTACTTTGTTGCATTTTGTGCAAGTTTCACCTCTAAATTTGCATTGGTCTGGTGTACGTGAGCCCCTGTAACATAATTTGTTTGGCCAGGCAGGTTTCTGCTTAGATGTTGCAAATTTAGTTGACACGTACCTTCATTCCTGACTGCAACTCAATAGCATCTCTGGCTGCTGTTTCCATTGATACAGTGATTTCAACTCTTTTAAATGTGAATTGTGCTTCAATTCGGAGACATTTTTGACTGCTTCCTTGTAATATTCCATAAACTAAATGATCTCTTAGTGTATCATTAAGCCTATCACTGAATTGACAATGCTCAGTTAATTTCTTCAACTCAGCCACGTAAGCTGAAATATACTCCCCTTCTTTTTGATTCCACTTATGAAACCTAACGTTCTGCAATCAACAACAATATCGATTCTAAATGTTCTTGTGTTATGTTTACAATGTCAGCGAAGCTCATTTCAGCGGACTCAGAGAAGTTAAATTTCTAAGCAAACTGTACACTTTTCCACCTGTTTTGCTCAGTATCACTGGTATTCATTTATCATTGGCTATTTCATTTGCTTCAAAATACTACTCAATTTGTTCAATGTACTGTACATCATCTAGTTATCTGTTGTGGAATCGAGTGCATCTATCTTTCCGATATGGTTACTGTCTGTCACACCTTGGCATTTAGGGCAGCAATGAAGGCCCTCCATCTCTGTCTGTCCTTGGCCATCTTCTCTATTGTGGCCCAGGTGTGGTTCAGGGTTCTCAATTCTGCTCTATGGTATGGCACCGACTTGTCTTTGGTTTCCCACATTTCCTCCATCCTTCGGCAGTCCAATAAAGTACTGTCCTGATTATGGAATTGGCCTCTCTTCTTGTCACATACCCAATCCATCTCCAATGTTTCCTCATGATGATTGTGGCCATATCCTCTTGGTGACACTGAAGGAGTAGGGGGTGGTTGGGGCTCTTTCTTGGCCAGAAAATACGGAGGGTTTTCCAGAGGCTCATAGTGTGGAATGATGACAGCTTGGCAAGGTCATTCTCTGCCATGCGCCGGCATTCTGACCCATACAAGATGTGGACAGAACACAGCTCTGGTACAGCTTCACTTGGTGTGGACGCTTTACTTGGTTAATCCCCATGCGTTGCTCACCGATCTGAAGACATTTCTAGTTTTACTGAGTCTGCACTAGATGTTGTCCTTGGTTCCACCAACCTGCTCAGTGATGTTGCCCTGGTAGGCAAATCAGTCAGTGCTGGGTAAATCAATGCCATATCCCTTGATGGGAGTTGGAGACTCTACTTTGAGAGCCATGGTCTCAGTCTTTTTCCAGCTGACTCTGAGTCCAACCTGTCCTCCAAAGGTACATAGGTGCTAAGGTTTCCTCGCATGTGCTGGTGTGCATGAGGTCATCCACAAAGTTAGTGTCTTCTAAAGTAGAGAACAGATTCCACCTAATGCCTCTCATCATATCTGTCATTATTTGCCTCATAACCCAGTCTATCACCAGGCGAAATAATATCGCCAACATCACACAGCCCTGCTTGATTCCTGTCTAGACTTCAAAGCTCAAATTGCAGTCCTCAACTGTGCAGGTGAAGTCAGCATAAACACTCTGGATAAACTGGACAATTTTGGAAGGGATCCCAAATGATCTGACAATTCGCCAGAGGCTCTCCCTGTGGATGCTGTCAAAAGTCTTTTCAAAGTCCACAAAATTCACATACAGTTGTCTCTCCACTGTTCTATGGTGTTATGTAGCATCTAGTTGACACAGCCTCTGTTTCTTCTGAAGCTATCTTGCGCCTCATCAAGCACACATCAACAACATCTGAAATCCATTGGACAATGACTTTGCGAGAATCTTGCTGGGCACTGACAGAAGTGTGATGCCACGTCAGTTGTTGCAATCACAGTACTCCTTTCTTGGGGATATCAACAATGACTCCCTTTGCCCAGTTCTTGGTACTTGTCCCCGTTCCCAGACATAGTAAACAGTGGTTGCAGGATGGCTACTGCCACTTTTGGTTCAGCTTTGAACAGTTCAGCTCCAAGTTGTCATGTCCTGGAGCTTTCCTGTTCTGTAATGATTTAATAGCAGCAACAATCTCTTCTTTGTTGGCTAGATATGTGTTGATGTCAGGGTCCTCTGTTGCCTCTTGAATGTCAGGTTCTTCATTTGGTGGTGGTCAATTCAGTAATTCTCTGAAATACTCTGTCCTTGTGTATCTTGCTCTTTCTCAGTTGTCAAAAGCAGATCATTCTTATTTCTCAAGGGAACACTAGGTCTGGCTTGTGTAATTCTCGCTTCGCCTAGCGGCTTGATCTCGGGGGTGATAACACCCCCCCCCCCGCCGGTCCAAACTTAAGAAATCTCGTTTAGGTGGATGCTGCACGATGTGTTCCCTGTTACAAATCAGTACCTTGTATAACAAACAGTACACAATATGTGATTAAACGATTAAGCTTTATAACTCTTATTTTGACTATATGGTTAGTAGAGAAACAAAATATAAAAGAAAAAGGACACCAATCTTATTAAACAGTCTGTGCACAATCGTTGGAGCTCACTCAGTAGTCTTCCTTCCACCATTCGATCTCTTCTGAGTGTCGCCGACCTTTGGACCCCCGCTCGGAGTCCACTCCGTCCGGCGGCCTACCGAATCTCTCCATTCGCGCCTTCTCTCTTCATCCCTCTCTCGCCTTCTGGCAAAAGCCCGTAAAACCCACAGCTTCCAGAATCACCAGACAGGGCAACAGAATCCTGATTGGCTAACATGCATAATTATCTCCAGCCATAACCCAAACATTTCTGCTACAGAGAAACCATTACCTCAGCAGTTAATATTACAGAGAAGCCATTGCATTAGCCTTAGCAGTGAAACATTACAAAGAAGCCATTACACTTGGAATTTTCTGCATAACAATTTTGAAATCTTGTATATATTTCCTTGATGGGCTGCTGCTTTGGCCTTCTCTGCAAAGTCTTCCATGTAGACTCCCATATCCTTCCTTTGAAATCTCTTCACTTTCTTGTTTGTTTCAGTTTATGCTAGTTGAAGTTTATCCTTAATTTGTGTTGACTTTACATTTTACACTTTCTTCCTAATTTTCCATCTTTCTTCTAAGGCTTTCCATGCTTCCTGCTGTACCCATTCTTTGTCCTTCCCAACTAGACAAACCTCGCTGCTCTCCTGAAAGACTGATGCATTCTGTTTCCACATACTGTCAATCCTGTCTACTGACACAACCTCCTCAAGGTCTTGCAAGGCCTGGAATCTGTTCTTCAGCTGAGTGGTGAAGGCAGATCTCTCACTGGCATTCTTGTGCTTTTCAACTTCAAAATGCCTTTGTATGTCTGTTCATTGTTGTTTCTGTAACGATTTTTTTTGACCATTCAGGGTTGTTAGCCCTGAGCTAGATCCCCATATCTGGAGGGCCGGAGGACCACTCTTAGTCTGGCCTCAACTATTTCACCTGCTTGGCATGGGTGACCCTACCAACAGTCAAAGCCTAAGGCAACATAGCTCTCCGCATCATTGAGGCACACAGCCCTCCAAACCCTACGTCATCTTTCCGGTGTAGCCAACCATTTCTGCTTTTTAAAAAGTTACAGTATTATTATTATCATCCAGTACTCACTATTTATGAACTCATGAATTTTGTCCATTTTCAGCCTTTATTTTTAACTCAAACGTCTCTCTTCCCTTCTGAAATAAAAATTGTGCCGCTCTCCAACAGGTAGGTAGTTGTCTCGGGTTTGTTTTAATACTTCCTTGTTGTCACTGTTATGTTTTGTAACTCTAAAAACTAATCAGAAGAAAAATACGGCAGCCAGGAAATGTGTCCACTTAGTTTTATTTTCTTTAGCGAGGCGTACACATATGATGTGGTGCTATAGTGACGTATAGCATTCACATACTTCTATATATAAGCCATAATGAAACAAAAGAATGCTTAATCAAACAAAATATTTACATATTACTTAAATATTGCTGAAATATTAAATACACTACACTATGCACATTGATTGAATTTGTGGTTGGTAAAAGTATTACAGATAATTTAATGTGAGACCTATGGACATTCATTGATGCTGGAAGTTACCATAGCACCCAGCTTAAGAAAAGCACAGCTCACTGTACTACACAGGGAAAGGACATCAAATGTTATGGTTAATGGGTGCAATGGTCGAGACTGACATCTTCATGGTTTTCACAAATTGCAAAGCTATTCACATTACTGTTCAAAGATAAGCAGTTCAAGAATCCCACTAAAGCATTATAAACAGAAGTAAATTATCATGGTCCGGATCGGGGTCCCTTTAAATTTAGCTTGTTTATGTTACAATCCGGACCGTTGATTCCCTGCTTTCCCATGTTCCTCGACTTTGGTGATTAGAGGCAATTAACACTCGGCTGAACCGGTAGTTTATAGTCTCCGGCTTTCAGCTGTTTGGTGTGGGAGTGTCTGCAAAGTCACGGCAGGCCAATGTCATCTGGCCAGAGCAAGCCTAGTCTCCGCCCGAAGCGAGTGCCGGTAATTTGCCTTTTCCTCACCGGAGCAACCCTGTCCAGTTACCTTGCCGAAGCGAGCCTGCAAAGTTTCCTCATCAAGATGGGTCTGTCAGTTAACCCGCCGGAGAGAATCAGGAGCCGCTGTCTACTGTTCCCGGGCCGAGTTGAGAGCTCGTCACTACCCGGAGGCTCCAAGTACCACGTCCTGGCTCTGGCGGCATCCCAGTACCACGTCCATGTCCTGGCTCCGGCGGAATCCAAGTACCACGTCCAAGTCCAGGCCCTGGCGGCATTCAAGTACCACGTTCTCGTCCTGGCCCTGGTGGCATTCAAGTACCGTGTCAAGTCCTGGTCCTGGTGGCTTCCCAGTTCCGAGTCAAGTCCTGGCCCTGGCAGTCTGTGATTCCTGTCCTACCCCCCTGTCTGAATCCCTTCTCTGCTCCTCTCGCCTCTAGCCCTTGACTGCAGCCCCCGCCTGCACTTCGGTCTAGTTCCATCACCAGAGCTAGATAGGTACTGTCTGGTGTTCATTCGTGTTGGTCTTGTCTTGTCCTTGCCTCCGTGGGGTAAGTCAGGCCGTCTTGCCATTGCCCCGTGGAGGGGTCATGTCTCGTCGTGTCTTGTCCTCACCTCTGTGGGGTAAGTCAGGCCGTCTTGCCATTGCCCCGCGGAGGGTCGTGAGTCCTGGCCCTATGACCTGTACCCAAGGAGGGGTCCCGGCTCTCTGTTCTGTGTGTGAGTCCCGGCCCTATGTCCTGTACCCAAGGAAGGGTCCCGACTCTGTGTTCTGTGTATGTGTCCATGGTTCCATGTACCTGCTCTCCCAAGACCGAGGCTCTGTTTTCCATGTTCCTCCTCTCCCTAGCCCATGTCATGTCCATGCCTGGTTCTGAGGTCCGAGCCCGAGGCAAGACCCAGGTACTGGGTCCTTGCCCAGTCTCGGGCTCGGAGTCCATACCCTAGCCTCTTCATGTCTCCTCTTGTTCTGGGAGCTGATTCCGAGTCCTAGCCCAGACCCTTGGTCCCAGCCTAGTAGTAGTCCTCAGTCCTTGTCCAGTTCGCTACGCCTGCTCCTGCCTAGCTCTCCTGATATCAAACAATAAACTAAATCTAAGTAACCTCACAAGATGTGTCTTGCATTTGGGTCCACCCCTGCTCCCAGTGCCCCAGCCATTGTGACATAAATGGCTTGTGATAAAGATGGGTTTCGAATTCACTGTCAACCTTTTGACATTAGTGAAAATGCTGAACCATATGTACTTTATTGATTTTTTCACTATATAGTATATGCAAAAGTTATTTAAAAGTTTCATGCAATCTGAAAATGGATGAAAAGCTATATGATCCAACATATTTTAGTCCTCTAGAAGGCATTCTCATTGGACTTTGTTGCAGTCTTTCAGAAGCCTGGCTTCAACACCTGTTACCTTCTTGCATTGGAGACCGAGTTAACTGATGGTGTGAAACTGGAAAAGACTGTGGAGAAATTCATTCGGATGGTTCCACAGTGCATGAACTTCCATTGATATGGTTAATGTAATGCTCATTATTTTCATTAAAGTTATGTTCCTGCAAAAGCAGTTAAATTTAAAGTCTCACTCATAGACCTACTGCCAAGGGACTGTCAGACAGTTTGGCAGCAGTCTCAAAAGAAACTGTAAGTGATCAACAGACATTGCCTCAGCACATCTCAGAATTTTGCAAGTATGTGGTGGGAAGTGGAAATCTAGCTTCACACTGAGATCGGATACTGTCCACTCCACCACCCGGTTGCACGGCCAGTCCAGTGGCTGCTGAGAGGGTCTGATGAACTTTGCAACAAGACTTAGCTGAAGAGGGTATGTATTTTTACAAATGACCCTCACTGCTAGAATAGATTCAGGATTGTTGAATATCAATTCCAACGTACAAGCGTAAAATAGAATTAAAGAATTGTTACTCCGGATCCAACGCAGCACAAAAAAACACACATAATAGGATAAAGAACACATTAATAAAAACAGAATATATAGAAATATAATACATTGGTTGTATGTGTATAAAGTGACATCGGGTACAGAAGTGTCTGTACACAAGTGAAGCTCTCTGGTTCTATTGGCTGCGTATCACTAGGGAAGACAATCTCTGGCCCCGCCAAACATGTGAGACTGAGGTGCAAGCCCACCCCAAAACCCCATTTGTGTGGATGCTGTGTGATTTGTTACCTTGTTACAAACAAGTACCACGAAATAACAGACAGTACAGCACATACAATTAAACATTTAGTTTTATAATTCTTAATTTGACTAAAAGGTCAGTAACAAAAAAGCAACAGAAAAAGAAAAGGCCCCCCCACTTTAGTGAAACAGTCTAATCTGCACAAGTTGGAGCTCATGGTTTCCCCTTCGACAATCCTCCTTGATCTCCCCGGGCTTCATCGATTCAGGGCCCCACTCCGGGTCGAGTCCTACGACGTCTTCTCCCTTCGTCTTCCGCTGAACGAGAGACCCAGCGTACCCCGGTCTCAGGCACACAACATGAAAACACACTCCCTTCATTGGACAGCTCACATTCCAAAGCCCCCGTTATCTCTGACCATAATCCAAGCACTGCTTCTACAGAAAGACCATTATGCTAGCAGTGAAACATTTCCCAGGGTGTCACATAAGAATGAAAGCAGAACAGGAACAACATCCCTATAAGGAAAGATTAACCGTATGGGGCTCTTTTGTCTAGACAGGCTAAATGGAGTAGATTCACAAATCCAATCACTACAACAGAACAAAAGCTACTTAATTTTTCAGCAAGTGATTCCTCTCCTGAATTAAGAAGCCCTTTTCATCATCAACAAAGCGTAGTTGAATCTGCCTCACTTTACTCTCTGACTAAGATATAAAAGCTCTGGGTCTAAAATACAAAAGCTTAGAGGTATTTATGTTAAAACTGCTGCTTAATTAGCACATGACCTACTACTTTAAGCTTTCTTCCCTTCTGAAACAGTTGCTGTGGAGCTGTAGTTCTTGCCATTTGCAAAACGTACTTGTAACTCACAAAGACTTCTTTGATAGGAATTGGCACTGGGTCCGTTGTTTGTCATCTACATCAACAATCTGGATCATAATATGGTAAACTGGATCAACAAGTTTGCAGATGACTCCTGGATTGTGGGTGTAACGGGCAGTGAGGAAGACTATCAAAGCTCGCAGCGGAATCTGGACCAGCTGGAAAAATGGGCTGAAAAATGGTAGATGGAATTTAATAGAGACAAGTGTGAGATGTTGCAATCAGGGTAGGGTTTACAGAGAGAATGGTAGGGCACTGAGGAGTGTGGTAGAACAGAGGGATCTGAGAATACTTATCCATAATTCCTTGGAAGTGTAGTCACAGGTAGATAGGGTCATAAAGAGAGCTTTAGGCAAATAGGCATTCATAAATCAAAGTGTTGAGCGCAGGAATTGGGATGTTATATTTAAGTTGCAAGGCCTAATTTGGATATTCTGTGCGGTTCTGGTCACCTACCTATGGGAAAGATATCATTAAGATGAAAGAATACAGAGAAAATTAACCAGGATGCTGTCAGGACTTAAGGGGAAGTTTCCCTAGGTTAGGACTTTATTCCCTGGAGCGCAGGAAAATGTTGGGAGACTTGACAGAGATAAAATTATGATGAGTATAGATAGAGCAAACTTTTTCCACTGAGGTTGGGTGACACTGGAACTGGAGGGAATCAGATGAAGGCAGAACGTGGAATATTTAAGGGGAACATGAGGGGGTATTTCTTCACTCAGAGGGTGGTGCAAATGTGGAATAAGCTTCTGGTGCAAGTTCATTTTCAACATTTAAGAGAATTTTGGATTAGTATATGGATGACAGGGATATCAAGGGCTTTAATCCAGGTATGGATCAATAAAACTAGGCAGTAGCGACTAGATGGGCTGAAGGGCCTGTTTCTATGTTGTAGTATCCTATGACTAATATACCACACCCCAAAACTGGAACGTCCAGTATGCACCATCAGGCAGCAGGTGCACGAGAACATTTTCATTTGCAAGTTCCCTGCCAGGTCACACATCACACTGACTTGGAAATACAGTATGTCATTCTTTTACCATCTCTCAGACAAAATCCTGCCTTTCTACCTAACCGAGTCCCTTCACCAAAGGGATTACACTGGTTCAAGAAGCTGGGGCATCATTACCAACTCCTTGTGAATTTTGGATTGAAGATATCAAATTCTGACCTTAATAGGGGTGACACATTCTACTACTCATTGAAAAAACAGGAAGTATTTTCTCACTTCATTTTCAGGAACAAAATTCCTCCCTTAATTTAAAGGACTTCGAGAGGAGTGGTTGGTGGGGAGTGGGACGTGAACATCTGCTTTCATAAATGTTAGATGTAGGCTTAGAGAAGGGGAGTGGAATTGGTTTTGAAAATAAGGCTTACACCAATTTTAGTGGATTCTACCATCCTCACTGAAATTATAGTAAATGATCAGGAGAAACCCTGGAGAAAATTGTTTAAGTATTTGCATGTTACACAATAGAAAATTGTGCACATTTATCATTGAGAATGTTCTAACAAAGGACCAGAAGATGTATATAAACTTGCAGAATTGCAAAATTTCATTATAAACAGATATTGTATTTTGGTTGGACTAATAAAAACACTAGTTACTACACCGTAACGCAGAAGGATCTTAAAAAATGGCAATAGACAACAAAGCCGTCACTTCTGGAACTGAACCTTGGTTAAATCACTCTTGTACTCTGCTGTTCTAATTTCCATCTAGCAGAAAGGAAATATAACCATGGGAAACATACACAAGGATGTTTTCAAGGATGATGCCAGACCCAGGTTAGAACAGAAAGATCAGGTAATGAGCTTTCTTTTCTTTAGGAAAGAGAAGATTGGAGGAACAAGAGAAAGTCTGCAGATGCCTGAAATCTGAGCAACACACTCAAATACTGGAGGAACTCAGCAGGCCAGGCAGCAATTATGGAAAAAAGTACAGTGGACTATTTGGGCCAAAACCCTTGTATTTTTTTCCATAAATGCTGCCTGGCCTGCTGAGTTCCTCCAGCATTTTGCGTGTGTTGAAGGTTGGAGGAAATTGGAATCTGAGAGAGAATTTAAAGATTGAGGAAGTTCAATGGTCAAGACAAAAAAAAAGAGGATGTTTCCACTTGTAAGAAAATCCAAAATAAGGGGCCATAAATACAAGACTCCATTGAGAAATTTCCTAGAGTGATTAGAACATTATCAGAGGTGTAATTAGTACAAGATACAAAAAGGTATGCGATGTTGCTAAATTGAGATGTAATTGCATGGAAAGAGCGCTATATGGAATGTTTGACACATCTGCTAAGGTTGTTTGAGTAAGAGACTATTTCTATGCCATGGAAGTCAATGTAATTCAATGTAAAAATCAGGCATTATGTTCTACTTGGTAGGAGATAAATATCCTCTTCCTTGGAGTCGAGATACTTGAACTTTTTACGATTATCAGATGCATATTGAAATATTGCACTTCTAAAAGATAAATGAAATATCCGTGCCCTGATTCATTCTGGACTGACTTGTAATGCAGTTGTCATCTCCTGAAGACACATTGCTGAGTTCTCTGAAATTAAGAATCCATTTTCTTAAGGATTATTTTCATTCAGATTTGCATTTTAATTTTCTTTAAAAATAATGGCTTTACTTGTTGTTTGCTGCTCAGCACAAATGCATTCTTTAATAGCCTCTTAATGTTAGAGCACCAGTCAGGGTTCAAAACCAACAAAGGTAGACTGGTTACTAGATTCATTTGTAATATTCAGTGGACAACCAGAATGCTCATCTCTTGAGTCAGTATAAACCTTAAGCATGCTATGAATTCTGGCTTACTGATTTTCAAATTAATTATGTGCTGTAATAATAGGGTGGATAAATATGAGTCATCGCTGTATGAACTGTTAAATTTCATCAAATATTTTTACAGAAGGAATCATTTCTGATAAGTATGACATTCTTTGCCTGTTTGCCAAGCAAAAGCATGGACTGGATTATTCGAGAATAAAATGCATTTTGCTGGAGCTCATTTAGAATAATTGCACTGGCATACATACCTTTATATTGAAAAAACAAACTACTTATGGTAGTTTACAAATCCACTATATAACATTCAGGTAAATTATCTATCCAGTCTAATTCAAAAAGATTATGTAAGATCCACTCATTGTTCAAATCTCAAAGGAAACTCTTCTGATGGACATTTTATCCACTATCCCTGTGCAAAGGATTGATTAGTTTGCTATACGAGTTGTATGGAATTTTGCAAGGCAATCCCTTTGCTATAGTTCTGGATTTGTATTTTTATTCAGATCTATGGTTATTAATTTATTCTAGACAAGTAATCAAAGAGCTAAGTCACCACATTCATTACTGCCAATTATTCTCTCATACTTGTCAAACTATAAGATTAAAATAACTTACTTTAATATTCTCAATCCTCCTTTGTTGCCAAAATATTGTGTTTGTTTTTATAAACATGAATTATTTATTGACAGGAAAATTCTTAGGTTGCTCTTGGTTAAGCAAACGACACAGTGCTCTTTGCACAACAGAAATCAGTTGCCCTTTTAATATCTACATGGATACAATGATCAATGCAACTGAAGGAATTAGGAATGAAGTTGCAACTGCACAACAAGTTAGAGGAAAGAATTAAAAGAATTTTTATTTACATGGCACCTTTTGTGGTTATGTGCCATCCCAAAGGGTTCCACTGTTAATGAAATACCTCTGAAGTGTTGTCACTATTCTACTGCACTGAAAGACAGCAGCCAATTCATATATACTAAGGTTCAACAAACACACACAAAAAAAAGAATGATTACATCAATAGTTTTAATGGTGATGCTGGTGGTAAAGTGCTTCTACACAGGCAAATCTGGTCTCTTGCCAAAACTGTTCCCTGCTTTAGAATTATCCTGAACTGAAAAAAAACTATCAGTAAAATTTCCTCACTTTAAACTATCTGCCTAAATCTCTCTCCCTTGTCAGCACCGCACTCATTTCTAAAGAAAAGTGCAACTTCCTTGTGCCAATGACAGTGCATCCACTCACTGGGTCCCATCCTTTCTCAGATCATGCTGAACATGATTTCTCCCTGGGTTGGCAGAGGATAGCATGAGATCAGCAAGGCAGTCAACCAAGAACCAATGTCAATAAGAGCTCTCTGGCATCTAAGCATGAGGTATGAAATACCATGCATGTGCAGACATAACTGTGGAACCGAAGTTCTTTGAGTTCGGTCTTACTGAAGGCACTGTAGTTTTTAAGACCATATGACATAGTAGCAGAATTAGGCCCATTCCACAAATCAAACCTGCTCCACAATTCCATCATGGCTGATTTATTATCCCTCTCAACTCCATTCTCCTGCCTTCTCATAACCTTTGACGTCCTGACTAATCAAGAACCTATCACCTCCACTTTAAATATACTCAATGACTTGGCCTCCACAGCCACCTGAAGCAATGAATTCCACAGATTCACTATCCTCTGACTAAAGAATTTCCTCTTCATCTCTTTTCTAAATGAACCTCCAAGTGGAATGAACCAATGTTTTGTTATTGCTGGAGTGGACTTGGAGCTGATTTGAAGCGGCGGGATCTGAGGTGAGTGGAGGCAGTGGAGCCTGTGCCCAAGAGCAAGGAACAAGCCAATATTTGAACAATTTAAATGTTAGGTCAGATTTGAAAGGTCAGATATGGGCTAAAAGGTGGCAGGATCCAGGCCTGAGAGCATATCAAGACAGTGGGGCCCAGGCCCGAGGGTGTATTGAAGTGGCAGGCTGCAAGTCCATGAGTGAGGAACAAGCTGAGGTTTGGCTGCTTTAAATGCCGGGCAAGATGGAAAAGTTCAGGATATTGGGACCGAAGGCAAGGGACGTGCGGTGTTCAGCTATCTGCTTGGTGAGGTTAACTCATCTTTGTGCTGAACTGAGGCTGTGGCCTGTAACTACCAGGCTCCTGGTTTGGCTGTGGTGATGATTGGCTTTGTGGCTGTGATCTCACTTTAGTGAATTTTAGTTCAGAATGTTATTTGCTTTTTGTTGTTTGCACGATTTGTTCTTTTTTTTGCACAATGGTTGTTCAATGCTCTTCTTTTTTTAATGGATTCTATTGAACTGTGTTCTTTAGTCTGTGGCTGCCTGTAAGCGGATGAATCTAGTATTCAATCTTTGATAATAAATGTACTTTGAACTCTTTGAACTTTTTGAACTTTAGAGGAAATATTGTCCATACATCCAAACTATCCAGACATTTCAATATGATAGGTTTCAATGAGACCCCCCTCCCGCCCATTCTGTTAAACCTCAACAAATACAGGCTCAGAGCCACCAAACACTCCTCATTCATTAATCCATTCATTCCCAGAATCAATCTTGTGAACCTCCTCTAAACCCTCTCCATTGCTACACACAACTGTTCTTAGATAAGGGGCCCAAAACTGCTTACAATACTCAAAGTGTGGTCTGACCAATGCCTTATAAAGCCTCAGCATTACATCCTTGCTCTGATATTCTTGTCCTCTCGAAATGAATGCTAACATTGCATTTGCCTTCCTTACCACTGACTCAACCTGCAAGCTAACTATTAAGTAATCTTGCACAAGGACTCCCAAGTCCTTTGGATCCCTGATTTTTGAATTTTCTCCCCTTGTAGAAAATAGTCTATGCCTTTATTCCTTCTACCTAAGTGCATGACCACATACTTCCCTACATTATATTCCATCTGCCACTTCTTTACCCATTCTCTCAATCTATCCAAGTCCTTCTACAGACTTCCTGCTTCCTCAATACCACTTGCTCCTCCAGCTATCTTCATATCGTCTGTAAACTTGGCCACAAAGCTATCAATTCTGTTATCCAAACTATTCATATATACATGAAAAGAAGCGGTCCCAACACTGATCATGTGGAACACCACTAGTCACAGGCAGCCAACCAGAGAAGGTCCTCTTTATTCCCACTCTTTGCCTCCTGCCAGTTAGCTAATCTACTATCCAAGCAAGTGTTTTTCCTGTAATACCATGGGCTCTTATTTTGTTAAGCAGCCTCACGTTGGCACCTTGTCAAAGGCCTTCTGGAAATCTATGTAAACAATATTCGCTGACTCTCCTTTGTCTATCTTGCCTGTTAGTTGCTCAAAGAATTCCAACAGATTGGTCAGGCAAAATTTCCCCTTAAGGAAACCATACTGGCTTTGGCCTATTTTATCATGTGCCTTCACGTACCCTGAAACGTTATTCTTAAAAATGAACTTCCCAACCACTGAAGTCAAGCTAACTGACTAATAATTTCCTTTCTTCTACCATCCTCCCTTCTTGAAGAGTGGGGTAACATTTACAATTTTCCAGTCCTCTGCAACCATTTCCAGAATCCAATGATTTTTGAATGATCACTACTAATGCCTCCAGAATCTCTTCATCTGCCTCACTTAGAACCGTGGGTGTAGTACATTTGGGGCAGGTGATCTATCTGTCTTCAAACCATTCAGTTTCCCAAGCGCTCTTAGTTATAGCAACGACATTCACTTCTGCCCCCTGACACTTTCAAATTTCTGGCATACTGGTAGTGTCTTCCGTAGTGAAGACTGATGCAAAATACTTATTAATCTTTCTCTTCCATTTCTTTGTTCCCCATTACTTCCTCTCCAATGTCATTCTCCAGCAGTCCGAAAGCCATTTTGCTTCTCTTTTACTCTTCATACATCTGAAACATTTTTGGTTTTCTCTTTTATATTATTGGCCAGCTTCCCTTCATATTTCATCTCTTCTCTCCTCATGTCTTTTTAGTTGTCTTCTGTTTTCTTTTAAAAGCTTCCCAATCTTCTAATTTCTCACTACATTTTGCACTACTGTGTGCTCTCTCTTTTGCTCTTATGTTGTCTTTGACTTTCCTTATTAGCCACAGTTACATCATCCTCTCTTTAGGATACTTCATCGTTGGGATGTATCTTTCCCGCACCTTCCAACTTGTCCCCAGACACTCCAGCTATTGCTGCTCTGCCTTCATCTCTGCCAGTGTCCCCTTCCAATTGACTTTGGCCAGCTCCTCTCTCATGCTTTTGTAATTCCCTTTACTCCACTGTAATACAAGAACAACTGACTTTATCTTCTCCCTCTCAAACTGCGGGATGAATTCTATCATATTATAATCGCTGGCTTCCAAGGGTTCCTTTACCTTAAGCACTCTAATCAAATCTGGTTAATTGCATAACGCCCTATTTAGAATTGCCTTTCCCTTCGTGCTCAACCTCAAGCTGCTCTAAAAAGCCATGTCCTAGGCATTCGACAAATTTCCTCTCTTGGGATCCAGCACCAACTTGATTTTCCCAATTTACCTTCACATTGAAATCCCCCATGCCTATTGTAATATTGCCCTTTTTACATGTCTTTTCCAACCCTGTTGTAATTTGCATCCCACATCCTGGCTACTACTTTGAGGCCTGTATATAACTCCCATCAGGATCTTTCTACCCTGCACTCACCTCTTCCCACTGACCGCAATTTTCCTTTATTATCTGCTTGTCCTTCCTCACAGTGTCATTACACACTGTATTGACTTGTATACCAACTGCCCCATCCTCAACCCTATCACTTTGATTTTCACCAACTTAGTTTAAGCCCTTATTAACAGCTCTTGAAAGCCTGCATGCAATGATATTGGTCCCCCTTGGGTTCAGGTGTAACCTATCCTTTGTTGTACAGGTCATACCTTCTCCAGAAGAGATCCCAGTGATCTAGATATCTGAATCCCTGCCCCCTGCACCAAATCATCATATTCTTACCCTCATTGATGCATGGCAGAGGGAGCTCCAGAGATTCCTGCCCTGGCGGTCCAGCTTTCAGTTTTCTACCTAACTCCCTATCTTCTCTCTTCACATTCTCTTCCCATTTCTTGTGTATGTCATTGGTAACAATATGCACCATCTGGCTGCTCACCCTTCCCTTGTTCTAATGCTGTGAACCTGACCTGAGACATTCCTGACCCTGGCATGTGGGAGGCAAAATACCATTCATGTGTCTTCTTCACATCCACCAAATCAGCTGTCTGCTCCCATAACTATGGTATCCCAAATCACACTGCACTCCTCTTCTCCCCCTTCTGAGCCGCAGAACCAGACTCAATGCTAGAGATACGCTCGCTGCGGCTTCTCCATGGCGGGTCATTCCAGCCCTCCCCCCAGAGTATTCAAAGTGATACACTTATTATTGAGGCGAACAATCATAGGGATACACTGCACTGGCTGCCTGTTCCCTTTCCCTCTCCTGACAGTCACCCAGGTACCTGCCTCCTGTATTCAGGGGTGATTACCTCCTTGTAGCTTCTACCTATCACCTCCTCATTCTCCCATATGAGCCAAAAGTCATCAAGCTGCAACCCCATTTCCTTAACATGGTCTCTAAGGAGCTGCAAGTTGGTGTACTTTTTGCAGATGCAGTTATCAGTCGGACCAGAGGTCTCCCAAAGTTCCCACAGTTCACCCAAGGAAGATACCACTAAATCTGGATCCATTCTCCGAGCACTAGCTATGTACTAAAAGTAAAAAAAAGCTTGCTAGAAACCTACTAGGAGCCTTGGTCTGTTCTTGTCCAAGCCTGTAGAGCCAAAGCCGGACCACTCTAACACTGCCCCACTCCAACAATGACCACTCTGCTTCCTATTCCTATCTTTTTATTGGCTCAAGTAAGACCCACTCCTGATGAGACTTGCATTTTTCACATGTCTCCAACTCTGCATTATGTCACTCTCTCCCTTGCTACTTCAAGCAAAGAGTCACTCCAACGAGACTTGCAGTTTTCACATGGCTCCTAGCCTGCAATATGCCACCCTCTCCCTCACTACTTCAAACAAGGACTCTGTCCCGATGAGACATAGTTTTCAAATAGTTCCTGCCCTGCAATATATCGCTGAAGATATATCGCTGAGTATTCCCTGGAGTGGAAAGGATATTTGGATGTTACTTTCTGAAAAGTCAGGGGAGTAGTGGCTTGGGATGATTAGAACTTTCAATGTGAAAAGAGTGGAGTCTCCTTTGTTGCTCTTCACTGTAGAGTTCCTCTTCTGTTTATTCAGGAGAGTGAATGCTGACTGTGGTCACGAGTAACCTATGGCTACCGGTTAGGGATATATGCTGACGATCCCAAGAAAAGAGCAAAAACATTCAACACATGGAGGGGATCTGGACTAGAAAAAGTAGTAAGAAGATAAAGACAGATAAAGACAGTGGTTGGTAAGTTGATGGAGAAAATCTTGAGAGGCAGGATTTATGAACATTTGGAGAGGTATAATATGATTAGGAATAGTCAGCATGGCTTTGTCAAGGGCAGGTCGTGCCTTATGAGCCTGATAGAATTTTTTGAGGATGTGATTAAACACATTGATGAAGGAAGAGCAGTAGATGTAGTGTAAATGGATTTCAGCACGGTATTTGATAAGGTACCCCATGCAAGGCTTATTGAGAAAGTAAGGAGGCATGGGATCCAAGGGGACATTGCTTTGTGGATTCAGAACTGGCTTGCCCACAGAAGGCAAAGAGTCATTGTAGACGGGTCATATTCTGCATGGAGGCCGGTGACCAGTGGTGTGCCTCAGGGATCTGTTCTGGGACCCTTACTCTTCGTGATTTTTATAAATGAGCTGGATGAGGAAGTGGAGGGATGGGTTAGTAAGTTTGCTGATGACACAAAGGTTGGAGGTGTTGCGGATAGTGTGCAGGGCTGTCAGAGGTTACAACGGGACGTTGATAGGATGCAAAACTGGGCTGAGAAGTGGCAGATGGAGTTCAACCCAGATAAGTGTGAAGTGGTTCATTTTGGTAAGTCAAATATGATGGTAGAATATAGTATTAATGGTAAGACTCTTGGCAGTGTGGAGGATCGGAGGGATCTTGGGGTCCAAGTCCATAGGATGCTCAAAGCAGCTGCGCAGGTTGACTCTGTGGTTAAGAAGGCATACTGTGCATTGGCCTTCATCAATCGTGGAATTGAATTTAGGAGCCGAGAGGTAATGTTGCAACTGTATAGGACCCTGATCAGACCCCACTTGGAGTACTGTGCTCAATTCTGGTCACCTCACTATAGGAAGGATGTGGAAGCCATAGAAAGGGTGCAGAGGAGATGTACAAGGATGTTGCCTGGATTGGGGAGCATGCCTTATGAAAACAGGTTGAGTGAACTCGGCCTTTTCTCTTTGGAGCAACGGAGGATGAGAGGTGACCTGACAGAGGTGTGTAAGATGATGAGAGGCATTGGTTGTGTGGATAGTTAGAGGCTTTTTCCCAGGGCTGAAATGGCTGCCACAAGAGGGCACAGGTTTAAGGTGCTGGGGAGTAGGTACAGAGGAGATGTCAGGGGTAAGTTTTTTACGCAGAGAGTGGTGAGTGCATGGAGTGGGCTGCAGGCAACTGTGGTGGAGGCGGATACGACAGCGTCTTTTAAGAGACTTTTGAATAGGTACATGGAGCTTAGAAAAATAGAGGGCTATGGGTAAGCCTAGTAATTTCTAAGGTAGGGACATGTTTGGCCCAACTTTGTGGGCCAAAGGGCCTGTATTGTGCTGCAGGTTTTCTGTGTTTCTATGCATCCTTCAGCCATGGTTACTTCCTCATTGGCATTAACCATAAACATGTCGTATGTCTGCGAGAACCCAGAGTGCAGTCAAACTGTGATAGACTGGATACAAATGGCCTCCCATTATCTCCAGGCTGCTGACATCGGAGCAAGGAGGGTCATCAGTCATGCATTGCAACAGTCAAATGCTGCAATCAAATGTCTTATTTCTGTATTTTATAACAGGATGAAACCAAGTGCAAGTTGTGGGGAGAATGCAGAGAAGCTTTGAAGATGATTTGGACAAAATGAATGAGTGGGCAAATACACTTAGTGGTCGCTTTTAGGTACAGGAGTGGAACCTGGTGTGGTCTTCTGCTGCTGTCGCCCATTCAGTTCAAGGTTCAGCGTGTTGTGTGTTCAGAGATGCTCCTCTGCACGCCATTGTTGTAATGTGTGGTTATTTGAGTTACTGGAGCATTGTTGTTACTTTGAACCAGTCTGACCATTCTCCTCTGACCTCTTCAGTCATTTTCACCCACCGAATGCCATTCTACTTTTCTTTTTGATATTTGCAAAACTCTCTATAAGCTCTAGAGACTGTTGTGCGTGAAAATCCCAGGAGATCAGCGGTTTCTGAGATACTTAAACTACACTGTGTGGCACCAACAAACATTCTACAGTCAAAGTCACATTTCTTCCCCGCTCGGACGTTTGGTCTGAAGAACAACTGAACCTCATGGTGATGCCTGCCTGCATTTTTGCATTGAGTTGCTGCCACATATTTGGATGATTAGATAGTTGCATTACAAGTGTACCTAATAAAGTGGCCACTGAGTGTACAGATATAGAACGTGTGGTATAGCATGGAGGAAAATTAAGATGCCTACTTTTGTACAGGAAACAAAGAGTGGTGATTGGGAAATGTTGATAGACAAAGAGATCCAGGGGTCTCTGTACACAAGTCACTGAAGGCAAACGTGTACAACGAGCAGACAACATGTTGGTCTTCTTCGCATGAGGCTTTGAGAACAGAAGCAAGCATGTCTTACTACAATTAAACAGCAATTTGGTGGGGCTAACTTAAGTATTATGTCCATATTTTTGTCTCTTAGCCTTAAAAAAGGATATACTTGCCTCAGAGAAAGTGCAGTGAGGATACAGTGGACTGATTTCTGGGAAAACAGGACAGTCCGATGAAGAAAAATTGAGTGAACCAGGCCCTTTATTCACTAGAGTTTGAAAGTAATTGAAACATTCAACATTCTGACAGGTTGACAGTCTGTATATAGGGTAGATGGTTTGCTTGTTGGGGATTCTAGACACTGGGATCATAGATATGGGCTAAAACATTTAAGACTGATTGAGGAGAAGCTTCTTCAGCCAGTGAGGCATGAATCTGTGAAATTAACTACCACAGAGTACCATGCAGGCCGTGCTATTAAACACATGCAAGAGTAGTATTTTTGGGCCACAAGAGACACAAGGTGGTTTGGAGAGCAAATGGGAATTGAGAGAGAACAGTAAATGGCAGAGAAGGCCTGAAGGGTCAGCTGGCCTATTCTGGCACCTTTTTTTCTGTTTCTATGTACAAAACTCAAAAGAAAGACATGGGAAATTGAACTCATTGTGGCCCTCATCTGATGGCTTTGACCTTGGGTAAGGAAATGCCCTATGTTATTTTGTACTAGTAGTCTATTCTACTGCTGAAGTTATGGGGGGGATGACTCTGTCCATGTTGCCATGGAACTTTCCATTCAGTTGGACTACGCTGGCTGCGCTACCTGCCCCTTGTCGAAAAGTTAGTGCAGAAGAACACAATTTAATTGTTAGTCAGTCAGGAAGTGGTTTGCGCAAAATGCTATTGAGGCTCCATAGGAAAAGGAGATGGCTGCTAACGAGGGTTCCCTGTGTAGTTTGTTGGTGATTTGGAAGAACACTTGGTCACCAGATCATCCAGGAAGAAAAAGCACCAAGACCTTCCCTGACTAGTAATGACAAAGACCTTTCAGGTACAATTGGACTTTCTGTGCTCTCGAGGTAACTGTGTTGGAGATGGCTCTGTGCTCTCGAGGTAACTGTGTTGGAGATGGCCCCGTGCTCTCGAGGTAACTGTGTTGGAGATGGTCCCGTGCTCTATGGGCTTTTCTCAGGGATACATAGTTGTTAAATTTGTGTTGGTTCTGGAAGATCATCAGTTGGGTGAAAAACACCTTCTAGTTTGCTTAAGACATGCAGGTTTTCTTGTGCGAGGAGCTGTTAACAACATATACACCAGTCTGCAGCATTCAGAAGGAACACGTCCAAGCATGGTGCAGCTGCTGCAGAACTCTGTTGGAAAACCACATTTAAAAACCCTGCCACCAGCTGTCTATACACAGTTCAAGGCCTTCAGATGAGAGCCTCACTGTAGGCAGAGGGAACCTATGTAAACAAAGACTGATGTAAATGAAGTAACATGCATTGAGAATAGCATATATGAATTATGAATGTAATATATCATACAGTATACCTGCCAACTTTATGAATTGATGATTTTGTAAGAAAATCCATAAAGTTGCATCTTTGTGATCCACCTCATGTTCCATGCATCCAAACTAGCATAGAATTAGTTTTGCTTCAGTCTGTAGCCCCTGTGTTATTCATGTAGTTTGTGGGTCCCTCACCTATTGCTATGACCCTGCTCCTCAAAAAAAAACTTTGAGCTTCTTGCATCCTTACAAACTACCACTCTGTGCCTGACTTTCATTTCCTATTCAAGGTGCTGTGGTCTCTATATTGTAAACCCATGCACATTTTGCACCCCCCACCAATCAGATTGCCTCCCACACTGATACACCTCTGCAAAATGACACCTTTGAGCAACACACACAAAACGCTGGTGGAACGCCGCAGGCCAGGCAGCATCTATAGGAAGATGTACAGTCGCCGTTTCAGGCTGAGGCCCTTATCTGTTCTTTCAGTTAGTCCTGACGAAGGGTCTCAACCCAAAACGTCTACTGTACATCTTCCTATAGATGCTGCCTGGCCTGCTGCGTTCCACCAGCATTTTGTAAGTGTTGCTGGAATTTCCTGCATCTGCAGATTTTCTCGTGTTTGCGTTTTTAAATGACACCTTTGTGTAGCTCTTATGATAAACTGTTCTCTTTCACGCTTTGAACCTTTCATCATTCTCTAGACCATGTGCATATCCTCACAAATTCCATAAACTTGAGTTCTCACACTGTTCACCAGCCAACTTCCTAATTAACACACAGCAACATACATAAAAGTTGCTGGTGAACGCAGCAGGCCAGGCAGCATCTCTCAGAAGAGGTACAGTCGACGTTTCAAGCCGAGACCCTTCGTCAGGACTAACTGAAGGAAGAGCTAGTAAGAGATTTGAAAGTGGGAGGGGGAGGGGGAGATCTGAAATGATAGGAGAAGACAGGAGGGGGAAGGATGGAGCCAAGAGCTGGACAGTTGATTGGCAAAAGGGATATGAGAGGATCATGGGACAGGAGGCCTAGGGAGAAAGAAAGGGGGGAGGGGGGAAAACCCAGAGGATGGGCAAGGGGTATAGTGAGAGGGACAGAGGGAGAAAAAGGAGAGAGAGAAAAAGAATGTGTGTATATAAATAACGGATGGGGTACGAGAAGGCCCTGATGTGGTCTTCTACATATTGGCGAGACCCGATGCAGACTGGGAGATTGTTTTGCTGAACACCTATGCTCTATCTGCCAGAGAAAGCAGGATCTCCCAGTGGTCACACATTTTAATTCCACATCCCATTCCCATTCTGATATGTCTATACACGGCCTCCTCTACTGTAAAGATGAAGCCACACTCAGGTTGGAGGAACAACACCTTATATTCCGTCTGGGTAGCCTCCAACCTGATGTCATGAACATTGACTTCTCAAACTTCCGCTAATGCCCCGCCTCCCCCTCGTACCCCATCCGTTATTTATATACACACTTTCTTTTTCTCTCTCTCCTTTTTCTTCCTCTGTCCCTCTCACTATACCCCTTGCCCATCCTCTGGGTTTTCCCCCCTCCCCCCTTTCTTTCTCCCTAGGCCTCCTGTCCCATGATCCTCTCATATCCCCTTTGCCAATCACCTGTCCAGCTCTTGGCTCCATCCCTTCCCCTCCTGTCTTCTCCTATCATTTTGGATCTCCCCCTCCCCCTCCCACTTTCAAATCTCTTACTAGCTCTTCCTTCAGTTAGTCCTGACGAAGGGTCTTGGCCCGAAACGTCGACCGTACCTCTTCCTAGAGATGCTGCCTGGCCTGCTGCGTTCACCAGCAACTTTGATGTATGTTGCTTGAAATCCCAGTATCTGCAGATTTCCTCGTGTTTGCGTTACTAATTAACACGTCCCTTTCAATTCCATTTGGCAATATCGGTTGAAGCCCAACTTTGAAATTTCTGCCTGTTATTCCAATACTTTTCTCTATTAGTCATCTAACACAGCTTGATAATCTTCTTGATTCTCTGAACACCTTTGAGTTCCACGCTTTACCCCTTCTCAGTTTAAGGCTCAGAGGCATTTGGGCTCAACACTTCTCTGCTTTGATATCTTGGAGATGCTCCTTAAAGCAGCTATTTGATAACACTTTTGATTTATTTGTCTTAAAGACGGGATATCCTGGTATTTCAGTATCAAATTTGTTTGATAATGCTCATACAAAACACCTTGGAATGTTTTACAATATTCAAGGCAATGTTGTTATTGACTTGCGAAATTCAACATCGAAGTTAAATGTTGATAAATATGCCTTATCTGATGATAAATTATCTTTCCATTTCACTTCCTTGTTATACAAATGCCAGCTAGGAAATGGAAAACTGAAATGAAAAAATAGTGAAGTCTGAGAATTCTCGGCAGGCGAGCCGTTCACATTTCTTGCGTTATAAGATATTCCGCAGTCGAGATATTGCAGAAATCATTGGATGTCCGTCCTCCTCATGGTTGGACTACAACTACCAGTGGGCACTGAGTGTGATGTACATGCGCAGTTGCGGGGTGTGTTTGGTGGGGTGGTGGCCGATGCGAGGGCCAGTGACGTCTGCAGTAGCAGGAGGAGGGCGCTGGCGCTCCAGTGAGCGCGTGCTGGCGGGGAGGGCCTGCGGGCGCGCGGGCGGCGTCAGCGAGCACGGGGCGGCGGAGGGAGAGCGAGCGCCGGGCGGGACGGCGAATGAGCGAGCGATGAGGCTTGACAAAGTTTGAGAGGCGCACGGCGGCGAGCACGGGGTTAACTGCTTGGAAACGGGACGGCAAAGCCAGCGAGCTGAGAAAGAGCCCCGGGAAAGTTGGCGCAGGGAGAGAGAGAGTTCGGGGCCCTTCTGTTATGAACTTATTAAACAAGTAGGGGAACGGGAAACTGATAACCGATGACTACTGTAAACAGTGGCAATGACGAGTTTGACTTTAGGCTGATATTTGGTGAAGACGGTCCGCAGCCCGGACTAGGCCCTGCAGGTTTGTACGAGTGCAACGCTTCCAGATTGATGGGGTTAACGCACTGGAACAAAAAAAAAGTTATACTCGCTTTTTTGCATAATGGGATATATTTTCCTTAAAATCCGGGCTATGCATGTCGAGATTTTTATTTGCCATTGCGTGTGTTGTATCAGTGTGGTCATAACTATGAAAAGGCGAAAGGCCAGGTACGGCAATCATTCGGGTCTCTTGCCCATTTTCCCCCTCCCCCTTATCCGATTTGATCGTGCGGAATATACGCTCGAGTCATATGGAGATAAATTGTATTGTTTACACACGCACAACTGGTCGTTGCTTTTGTTTTGCTCTGCTGGTGACGAGTGTTCTGTATACACTAACTGTTTTTAGAGGTCATTTAGTTTTTTTTAAGTTTAACTTTATACTCAATATTTACCTTAGAAACGAAATCATGCAGTTGAAGCATTTGCCACCTCTATTTAGCACACTAGTCGGCTATTTTATTTCTAAATATAATTTGGCATGTGCTGTAAAGTATAACTGAATATTATATATTAATTTCCCTTGATCCCTGCTGCGTTCACCAGCAACTTTGATGTATGTTGCTTGAATTTCCAGCATCTGCAGAATTCCTGTTGTTTTCTCTGCCTGTGTGTTTATCGTTGGTGCACGCCGGAAAAAAAACGTAAATAAGAGGTGTATCTCTGAGAGCCCATATGGGACGTGGGAATATAGAAAGTAGACTTGGAAGTTAGCCCAGCATTCAAGTCATCAAATTTGCCAAGACACGCCATGTGCAGTTCAGATGACAGTGGAATTTAAGACGAGGGAAGTGATCAGGAAGGTAGATCCACTTGCAGCACCGCATGGCATAGGACAGTTCTGTTGCTGGAGGTGATTGCGAATGTCGGCTGGAAATTGGTGTCAATCCACCGTCAAGTTGTCGTTTCGTAATATACTCAGCTTGTTCTTTCAAGTGACCCCCGGATCTGTTAGGGACGTCGACAGTAAGAAGACTATAAAAAAGAAAGTGGAGTACCAGCTCCTTCAGTGCCTGTGATTGGACGACTGAAATTTCATCAGGCTCCTGGTTAATTATAATTAAATATCAGGCTGACTTCGCCTGAAAGGACTACCGCCGTTTCTGAAGTTTTATAGGAGTCTTTATTTTAGACTTCAGGCTTATTTTGCACAGTGGTGGGGCTACAAAATGCTTTGTGCCACATCAGCAGGTGAGCAGCAGTTTCTGAATTAGCACTTGTATTCTCTTGATAATTTGAGCTAGATCAGTTGACGTTAACGTTTGTGTAATAATTAATTTTTTAAAATGATTTTGGTATGATTGAAATTGTAGGTGCAGTTTCCATGAATGTTTTTAAATGCTAATAGTTCTGTTTCTTAACAGGTATTGTATAATTTGTATTTTGTTGTGATTATTTTTTTGTCAATTTTACTAGAAAGAAACTTTCAACAATTTCTAGATTGACTGGTTTATGTGCTGGTTACTATGTGTTTTGCTAAATAATGAGCAGGAGATTTGTTTCCATGGAGTAGAGATCAGATAGCTATGTGTGGTATTTCAGTAGGTTAAATTTAGTGTGATAGTAACTATAGTAGTGTAGTGACATGGCTCATTCTTAGTGATGTAGAATATAGTTACCGAACTGTAATTACATCAAAATTCTGCTTTGTAATTCCAGGATTGTAAATGGAACTTCAGAGTTGTCTTGGTTCTTCCTCCAAAGTCCACTGACTTTGTCTAAAATAGTTGTCCGTTTGAGGAGTTAGTGTTGTAACTCTCCAAACTAGGGACTGCAGGCTGCCGCCTTTTTTTTCTGGTCCATGTTTTCTCTGAATAAACAAAAAGGAAAAATTGACAAGATTTTAAAAAATTACTGTTTGTATTGGGCTACTGCACACTTTATCTCCAAGTATCTTAAGGGCAATTAAATATTCTCTCACATGAATTAGATGGATTGCCTAAAGGAATAATTTTCTTGTGTAATAATTCCCAAAGAGTAGAAATTGAGCAGAAAAACACTGAACATATGCATGTAATTGAGCTGTATTGGACAAGGTAGGAGTTTGAAATATTTTGTTGAGAAATTAAGACTTGACCTCTAGATTTTTCTGACCATACAGTGTGATAAAAGAAAGAGTAGGTAAAGAAGAGCTTCAACTCTGACTTCTGGTGCTGTTGGTATGGAGTTTTCTTTGGTAGGTTAATATAGCCACTGTAAATTGTCCTCCATGGGCAGGTGAATGCTGGATCCTAAGGTGATGGGAGGTTGATAAGAGGAGAGAGCTGATGGAAATGTGTGGTTATACTAAGTCCTTTCACATCAGTGAAAATGAATGCTTGCTTGGGGTGGACTCAGTGAGTTGACAGGCCTAATTTTATATCCTGTGACTCTTAACTCCAGGGCCATTATAGCCAACTTTGCATCTTTTAAGTTCTTGACAGGAGTCAGATCAAATAACGAGTATTTAATTGTCTTTCAGTTTTCATGCAAAATTTCACTGACCCATTCAATTTAATTTATGTAGGATATATTGTCAATATTCATAAAGTGGAATGATTTGTTAATGTATGTTCAGTCAGTTAATTGATTACTGTTAAGTGCATTTGTAATAATATGAAAATATATTCGTTGGTAGACATCAGAATTCAAGTCATTGTTTCCTTGTGGAATATATTTTCATTTTATTAATGAGTACAACATTTAGACATTAAACAAAATTTGAAGTGTTTATCAGTCGGAATTTTGGGCCTAGTGCTAGTCTTTTATGTAGGTGGCAGCTAATTATAGCAGTGGTATTTTGAAGTAGCACATCAATGTTGTGTTGACAGTTAGTAGCACTTAGAGTTGTTTGAGTATTTTATGAGTGGGCAAATCAGCTATGGTTTAGCCACATGTCAGGGTTATTTAGCTACAGTCTGGGTTAGAGTTTTTCGTGTTTTTTTTAAATGTCTGTTCCTGAGGTGCATTTTGCTGCAGCTTAAGTTTTCTCAGACTTCATTGATTATTATTGCCATTATTTATTACAAGCAGTGTTATTTAGTCAGGGTAAGTACCTTATTTGTTGACTGGTGTGAATTATACAGCTAATGTTTGAACTGTCATTTGCTTTAATGTCAAATGATATCTACAGGTGCCCTCAGTTCATCGAAATGTAGGGAAAATCTTGCGAATGAACACACCATTCTTTGTGAAGCTAGCTCTTGGCATCTGCACATGAAATTCTATATTCTGAAAGTAAAATGTAAATATCTTTACATGTTGGGTGTCATGTTAGAAAAAGAATGTAATTAGATGTTTTAGGGTAGCATAGAAAGTATTTTACTTGTGTACTACCTGAAATAGCTTGGTTGGTTGTTTCTGACTCTTGAGTACATATTTATACCTCAAAGGTAAGATATTATTTAATCAGAAAATATTGGCTTGTAAAATACTGTGGATTGAGTGTTAAATTACCATGATTAACTTGTAGGATTAGAATAAATGTTGTAGCTTACAAGCAGTATTGTCAATACTGTATCTGTCTTCCTAAGGCTACTCGTTTGACAGTAAAATTTGGCAGCATTTGCAGAATAAAGTTGCAGTGTTTTGTGGTATTTACTTAATATAACTTTTTTCTCTCATTAGTTTGTATTCAGTGCAAGATTAAATATTTGTGAAGTGTACTGGTTAAAACATGAAGGCATGCAGTAGCATATGGTGTGACTTAATAGATTCTTTTTCTTGGAAATGATTGAGGAATTTTAGTTGTAATGTGGTAGAGTTCATAAAAGTGTGCATAACTTAAAACTGGTGGTCATCAAGGTGTTTTCCTCTTCCTGTATCCCATAATTCGCAATTATTTTCTGTATTAAACATCAGTTATTTACTTTTGTTTCCTATAATTAGCTGTACACAGTTGGGGAAAGTCAAAGTCTGGGTCTTGGTTTGAGATACGTTGTTGAAAATGTAAACTATGGTTGTGCCTATTCATGTTCCTCAAGTATCATTTTAATTGGTATTTTTGGTGTTTAATATTTTCTGTTTCTTTTTTATTATTATCAAATCAGATGTCAGAATGCCAATGACATCTAACCTAGTGCTATACAAGGTAACCTTTGCTTAGAAAAGCATGACTGACTCTAAAAAGTGACTTCTATCTTTTTGTATGTATCCAGTCATAAAGCCAAAATAAAACGGCCCATGTTTACTTTTCACGTTGAAGCACATTGGACAGATACAATATAATATTTCAATTTTTTTATTGTCTAAAAACTTGAGTTATGCACTTACTGTGTTATATAACAAGCTTGTCACTATTCTGACTTTTAGACGCTTTTGAAAGTGTATTAGTATTGTGCTCTTTTCTTAGAGAAGGTAGCTCGTGAAATGTTTCGTGAAACAAGTAAGCTAGAGTCACTGACCCTGCACAGATGATGGCTAAAATGACTATTCCAGTATGTCCACTGACCATATTTATAGGAACGTAGATTTTCAGTACTTATTTGTTGTACATTTACCACTATTTATTGCAAAGCTTTTGTAGTCTTTCTCACAGGTGTTTGGAATTGTGAGGTGAACATAACACATCAGCTGTATCTGACCTGATCGGTGTGGATGTACTGGGTCAACAATCATTTTCTAAGGCTTGCCAAACAATCTTCTGATATTATTCCATTTTAATGCTTGAAATTTCACATAAGCTATAAAGCCAATCAAAACAGCAGAAAAATGAAGCAACATAATAACTGATCCAGAACAAGATCCCAGAAATAGTAATATGATGATAACTGGATAAGTTATTAATGGTGATGTTGGCTAATGAACAAATGTTAACCAAGATACCAAAAAATGCTCTCAGCTATTCTTCAAATAATAGCAGGCATTCTTTGAAACCATCTGAGAGGACAGACTGAACCTAGGTTTAATGATAGTAACTCTGACACTGTTGCACTTTTTCAATTTTTGTTTCTATGGATTAGCAATCAGATAGCCATGTGTGGTATTTAAATAGTTATTTTTGCGTGCAAACGTTTTCGGTGTACCCAAACCCGTTTCTTTCTAAGCGTTTTAACAGGATGTAGTTGATGGTAGTGATGCAATTTGGATCTGGCTGTATAGTGTAGTTTCCTCGCCTATGTGTTTCAAAAGGATAAGGGTGCTAGCCACTGGGGAGTGAGGGCCCTTTTTCTCCATTTTTCTCTTCTTTTTGCTCTTGCTCTGTTTTGTCTTTTGCCAAGTTATCTTCCAACACATTTTGGTGCAGTACACAAGAAAACTGAGAGAATGTATAGTGAGTGTGCTTATTCTTTTATAGTTATCAATCAAAAACTGCAAATAACTGCATTGGAATCCACAGTTAGCTGTGTGTCGACAACTGTGCATTGGAGTCACAATGTTTGCTGCTTTTAGATAATTATCCCACAGGCACAACTAGGATTATGATCTACCTTGAATTCCCATTAATATTTAAACAAATTTGCCCAGTGTTTAATTAATATACATTTGCCTTAAAGGGACACACATCTACATGGTGCAGTTGATTAATGTATCAGACCAGGTTGTCGGACTTGCTTATCAGCTATTTTCTGTATACTCAGGCTGTTTAGGAGTGAGAGAAGGAGAAATTAACTTCATTGGGAAATTGTCAAGTACTGTTGGCTCACTCATTCAAAATAGATTTCTGTATTTTAAGGGGGTTGAGATTTTAGGAAATATTGCTGAGGTGGGGGAGAAGCTGGATGCCCTATCCCCATTCTCATTTCTTCTATATGGCAGCACTTGCACTGCTCTGTTACCCTTAATATCTTGCTGAGCAGCTGATGGAGTGTGGCCGTCACCATGTCTGATGAACTTATAATTATGGACAACATCAGATCATCTCACCGAGTGTTCTGATATCATTCTCCCTTCCCCATTTGGTTAACATAAAGGCCTAGGCTGTTGACTCTCAGCTCTGAAAATTTTTAGGGTAGGGTTATGAGTACAGATGCTACTTTTTTTTAGCATGGGACATTGTCATCAAAACCTTACATATTGGTTACCAAGGAGGAAAGAGAAAATTATATAAAAAAATAATGTGGGGGGTTTGTGAAAGTACCTCCATGTTCTATAGGTTAAAGCAAGCAGGATGGGCACTGAGCTCATTTGGGAGCAATACCTCATCATTTATGATGCCTAGTTTTACTTTATAGGAGATGATGGCATTCAAGGCCTGTCACAGTTGTCGAGCATTGCTCTGTGTTTCAGATTTAGTCAGGAGTTCCCGCTTTGCATATGAGATGGCTTTCCGGAGGTCTTACCTGAACCCATTGTATTTTTCTAGATTGCCAGTCTTGAATGACACTGATCTAGCCCTCAGCAGATTTTGAATCTTTTCATTCATCCAGGCTTTCTGGTTGGGGAAGACGATCATTTTGTGGGGCACATTCATTTATAAAGTCCATGACAGTCGTGGAGTATTTATTCGGGTCCTTTGAGTTCTTGAACATAACTCAATCCACCAACTGGAAGCAATCTCATTGGTATTCTTCTGCTTCCTGTGACCATTTCTTTGTAATCCTTGCCTTTGTTGCCTTGCTCTTTAGTTTCTGCCTATATGCAGGTAGGAGGTGAATAGCCAAATTGTCATGTTTCCCCAAATATGGTTGAGGGATGAAAGGGTAGGCTTTCTTGATGGTAGTGTTGCGGTGTTTGAGTATGCTTGGTGCTCTAGTGCTGTAGGTGATGTGTTGGTGGTAGTTGGTGATATATCTGTTCAAGTAGCCTGATTGAAGTCCCAGGCAAGGATTTGAAAGGCTTCAGGGCAGGCTGTTCCTTGTATGGAAAATACATCAAGTGCTAGCTTGGTATCTGCCTTTGGTGATATGTAAATTGTATTCAGGATCACGGTGGAGAACTGTCTAGGTAAATAGAATGGTTGGCACTTAATCATTATATATTCCAGGTCGTGAGAACCAGACTGAGATAAGGCCGCTACATCCAAACACCATGATGACTATATAATGATGCAGATGTTATTGCCTCTGCCCTTTCTTGATGGCATTGTCTGGTCCATACAGTGGATTGAGAACCCCTTGGGCTGGAGTGCCATGTATGGAGTGTGGTGGTGAGCCAGGTCTCAGTGAAACAGAATGCTGCAATCCCTCATTTCCCTCTGATGCAGAGGTTAGAAGTTGCATTCTTTCCCAGGATTGTAGTCAGTCATTCAATGGCCTCCTTCGTTCAATAGTTCAAGTTCACTGAAAACATCCGACACTTCCTGGATTGCTGGAAGCAGAGACCTTCTGCCAGAACAAAAGAGTGGGAGCCTCAGCTCCAGGGAAGTTCAGCGACGCGGCAAGAAGTTGCCTTGAATGGTGCAATCAGTGGTAAGAGGATTAGAGGCACTCACTGCCTAACATTTACAGTTCCCTGAGGCACTTAAATTTCTTAAGATGGTTTAACTAAAACTTGCCTCCCTAATAGTTTAAATAAAATTTGTTTTACTTCACCTGACAAGTTGGGTGAATTTCCCTTTTTCGATTTTAAAATTATTTTTAAGAACTGATTCTTTCTTCTTGCAACTGAACACTTTAAAAAGATAATGTTAGTGATATTATCAGGAAAACTCCTGTTAGAGAATTTGTTGAACATGAAAATATGTGGAAATTAAATTAACAATAATCATCAAGCAGGCTGATTTAATTAAATAATGTTTGAAGATTGGAGATGAAATTAAAACATGGTTGAATCATTTTGGCTGATTGAACAATTGATGAAGTTTCTATTACATCTTTTTTATAATTTGTGGCCCAGTAACTACTCCAGTAAGTTCCTGCAATGATGTCATTAGTTAGCAGTTATTGTTTAATACACACTGTAAGTTTATATTAAACACATGCCTTTTCATCAACCAGTTGTTTCCTGTTTGAGTTGCTGTTTATTCTGCTCAACCTGTACTTGTTATCTGTGGATCCTTTTTATGCATCATTTAATGACTACCTGAGGACTGTGGTGTATTTGGTGGAATTAACGTGTTTGAAATATAGATGGCACCTTTGATACCTGTATTTCTCATACCTGGAAGAACAAAGATGGAAAATGCTTGGGAATAATGCAGTGTATTTAAACACATTGTGTTTATGCGTGCTCAGATTATGATTGGACAGAAGATTGCATTGTCCCTATTTGTAACATTTCTACAGGTATTTGGTTTAAAGTATCAAGCACAGTTGAAGCTCAAATTCAAGTTGAAACTGGTTCATATTCACATCTTTCATGTAATGCAAAGTGTTATAATTTGTAGTACTCTGCTTCACATGTTTGTGCTCAGATGGTTAGTTATTCTATGATTTAGAGTCCTGATAGAATCAGTGCTGAAAGGGTTACTGTAGCATTATTTTTACTTGAATAGAGATGTGTTATAGACTGCATTCATGCTCTGGCACTTAAGCAAACTTACCTGCTGTGCATTGGCAACCTGAAGTGAACCACTGCCTCTGTGCAGCTTTGCCACGACTTTAATATGAGCCCTTGCCCTCTGCAATTGGGTCAGTATGAAGAGGCCCTCTGTGAAGGTTAGTGTGAGGCAGGCAGGGGCAAGCAATGTGGCTCTTCTGTGCTCAGATGCTTGCCTGAAGCCTGCACACTGGGCAGCTTGGTGAGTGCAGCCATTGCTGAAGATTGACTGAAACTACTTCCTGCATCCTGGATTCTACAGTTTGGGTCTTCTTAGACGTGATGGAAATTGCTGCTTCCCCCTCTTTGGCTGCACTGCTGTTACTAGCCCAGAGTTACCTTTATGGTAACATGCTCATTGCCTAGTTACCACAATTGTGAGCAATTGTTTTGGTAAGGCTATTAATTCTATTACATTGTGTTTAACTACCCTGTCATCCCGATCCTGATAGGCACCAGATCCCCTTTCCCTTATTTTCTATTGATAATCATAGATTGAGTTACAAAGTTTCAATTTAAGTACCCCAGGTATTTCCACTATAACATACGGTTTTAACTGTATGTAATAGTGTGCTGCTTTGCAACTAAATCATTAGCTCTTTGGATAAGTGTATTTTGCATGTCAATGAAGTCATGAAGGTATTACAAACACTACTTTCAGGACATAAGCCGTTTTAATGTGTCAGATATGAATGTTACACAGGTGAAGAAAAGCAAGAGGTAAAGCTCAGAATGGGTTCAACTGAGGGAGATTTTTTAAAGTGAAATAAAGCCATGAAAGTAGAGGGAAATAATTTCTGTTTTGCTAACTGACTCATGAAGTTTGTGTAGAATACTGCATGTAGAATTGAAGTTCATTCACATAGAGAGCAGAAAGATTGGTGCAAGTTGCAAGTTTCAGTTCATGAGATGCTAGCCATAAGTATATATAGAGAAGGAACTGCTCCCTTATTTAAACTGGGGTGGGATCTATGCTCAGTTGAATCCGTTAACTGTGGCTAAAGTTGTAGCTTGAAACTGTGTCTTTATATTTATTGATTACGACAGCTGCAAATTAACACAATTTTATTAACCACATTCTCTGAAGAAGTGGGAAAAAAACATTGAATAGCAAAAATATTAAAGCTTTGTACACCATTTCTCTTGGGTAAATTCACCCCACACCATTTCCTCAAAAATTGGTCACAATTTAGTTGTTCTTCCTTTTTTACCCCCTTCCATTCCCATCTGCTATTTGATCTTTGAATCATCCCTCTTTCTGGCCTGCATGCCACGTCAGCACTGGGGAAGTAAGGCAGTAGTACAGAGAGGGGAGTGCTGGAAATAATAGAATGGACCTTGCTAAACAAAAATACTTTGATAAGATTCCCTGGATTCTTGCTGAAAGGTTGATCTTGGGCCTATTGCATGTTCATAGATCTCACGTACCTGGTACTTAATGCTTCATTGAAGTACTTTGGTATTTAACAATATGATTCAAATGGAACAAAATGCATATTTTTAATTTGTATGATTAATCACAATTTTTAATGTACAACTTTAACAAAATAAAATGATGGAAGGTTCAGATATTAATAAAATCAAAGCTATAGAAAAAAATAGTGATTTGGATAACTGTGATAGAATGGAATAGAGTATTTAACAGTAATAGTGCACGAACAAACCAAGGGAAAATATTAACATGCTAAAATTAAAGGCTCATCATCTGAATGGACTTAATATTCATTGTAGAGATAAGATTGTATGGTGACAAAGGCTGGGAACCAAATATTCTGGGTTACCTGATGTTTTTGAACAATCAGATGAAAAGCAAAAGAGTGGTTGGGCTGAGGGGGAGTGAGTACCTGATAGAAATATAGCTTTGAAGGATGAAGTGAAGACACGTGTATGAATTGATCTTGTTCAAGACCGGATAGCAAGTGTAATCAGCTTGGGCAGAGATTAAAGAGTAAGGGCAAAAATATCAATGATTGCTAATAAGCTTCGTAAAAGTTGAAGTTATCAATCAAGAAGTAAGAGCTTGTAACAAAGCTAATAAAATGTAGGGAATGGGAGTTGGAAAGTGCTTTAATTTTCATGTAGCTAAGTAAATCAAATCTACAGATTGTGGCAGCACAGTTCTGTACAGTTGACATAGCACTGTTAAAGTGCCGGCAACTCAAGTTCAATTCTGCCAGTGTCTGTAAAGAGTTTGTATGTTCTCTCCATGACCTCATGGGTTTCTTCTGGGTGTTCCAGTTTCCTCCCACATCCCAAAGATGTACGAGTTAATTAGTCACATGTTGAGATTGGATGGTGCAAGCTCATTGGGCTGGAAGGGCCTGTTACTGTGCAAAGTGAAAACAACAATAATTAAAGTGGTGACTTCAGAGAATAGACATTATTTATGGAATTCTTGTTTGTATGGTGTGAAGATGCTTCCGGTTTTTAAAAAGTAATAACAGACTTAAAGAGAGGGAGGGACAATGGCGAAGATTCCTTCAAAGGAGGATGACATGGTAAAGCATATTAAACCTGTAGTGAGGCAAAGGGCTGATAGATTATCTTTGTCATAATCACTAGTAAGTTTGTTACTCGTATTATAGTCTGTGAAATTCATGCCTATTTTACCACATTCCTCATTTGAGTCGTACTACTTCTCTTGGTCTGTCAGATAAGGAGAAATGACAGGCTAAGCCAATGGATTCCACAGTTTAGATTTTATGTAGAAATGAATGGAATTAAGAGTAGGTGGCGTCCACAAAAGAACGGACTACCACAGGGATCAGTCCTGGCACCTCTACTATTTAATATTTACACAAATGACCAACCAACCTTTCCTAACACACGCAGGTTTATCTATGCAGACGACCTGTGCGTAACATAGCAATACAAGCTGACTCCTTCTAAGAAGTTGAAGTACGACTTACAGCAGTCCTCGAAGCAATGAAGCAGTACAGGTCGACCTTCACTAATCTGGCACCATTGGGACCTGAGGAGTGCTGGATTAGTGAAAATGCCGAATTACAGAATGATCACATTAAGCATAATCAGTGCCGGATTATCAAAGGAACCGGATTAGTGAGGGTCGACCTGTATTATGAAAAATAGTGTCTGAACCCAAATCCATTAAAAACTCAAGTGTGTGCATTCCACCTAAGGAATCGAGAAGCAGCTCGGAAACTCGATCTTCTGGTGTGGGAAGGAGCTCAAACACCATCTGACTCCAATTTACCTGGGCGTGACCCTGGATAGGACGCTCTCATTTGCCACCCACATTCAAAAATTCCGAGGGAAAGTTGGCTCTCGCAATTCTTTCTTGAAAAAATTAGCAGGCACGAAATGGGGAGCTAATGCTCACACACTTAGATCAACTGTGCTAGCACTCTGCTATGTACCTGCAGAATACTGTGCACCTGTATGGGGCAGATCAGCCCATGTGAAGAAAATAGACCCGTTGCTTAACAAAACCTGCTGAATAATCACAGGTACTCTGCGCCCGACACCCACTAACAGCATTTACAGACTTGCAGGCATTGGTCCCCCAGAGATCCAAAAGACACTACAACAAAAATTGAAAAAGGTAAACAGAACTCGGATCCATGGCACCTACTACACCATCATGTGCCAGTTTCCAACAGCCTAAAATCGAGGAAAAGCTTTGCTACAGTGGAGGAACTACCGCACAGAACATCCCCCCCCCCCCCACCCCCCAAACATACAGGATTGAGCTCTGGCAACAAACAGAAGCCAGAACCCCACCAAACAATACAGTGCAAGACCCCACAGAAATGTTGCCAGACGGGGCACTGCTTTTCAGACGGAAGTGGTGCACTCTCAAAAGAGTGAGAGCGGGAGTTTGTAGGACGGGAGACAATATGGTGAAGTGGGGTTTAAAGACCAGCGAATCCTGTGAGTGTGGCGAAAGGGTGCAGAACATTGAACACGTTCTGCGCAACTGCCCACTCTCACCTGATTCAGCTGATGCTGACCTGCTCAACATCAACCAAACAACACTATGGTGGCTGGCTGTCTGGTGTGACAAGCTATGATGATGATAGTTTAGAAGACTGAGAGTTCATTGACATTTAGAAGTTACTTTGAGTGCTCAATAAGGAAGATATGGGAAAAATATTTCTGAGTGATGTCAGAAACTTCAATCTTAGCATAATGAGGACACTATTGAGACTGAACTGACTTGAGAAATTACTTCTGTCAAGAGGTTGATGAATTGTTAGAATTCTCTATGTTGGAGTGCTGTGGAGGCTTATTTGTTCATTACATTCAAAATACACTGTGGCACTCCTCCTGTGGTCTTCTGCTGTAGCCCATTTACTTCAAGGTTTAATGTATTGTGTTTTCAAAGATGCTCTTCTGCACAGCACAATTGTAACATGTGGTTATTTGAGTTACTATCACCATTCTGTCAATTTGAACCAGTCTGGCCATTCTCCATTCACTTCCCTCATTAACAAAGCATTTTTGCCTACAGAATTGCTGCTCACTAGATGTTTTATTTTCGCACCAGTCTCTTTAAACTCCAACGACTCTTGAGCATGAGAATGCAAGGATTTCAACAGTTTCTGAGATACTCAAACCGCCCTGTCAGGCACCAGCAATCATTGCACAGTCAAAGTCACTTAGATCACATTTCTTGCCTATTCTGATGTTTGATCTGGAACAATAAACTGAACCTCCTGACCGTGTTTGAAGCTTTTATACATTGAGCTGCTGCCACATGATTGGCTGATTAGGTATTTGCATTAATGAGCAAGTGTACAGGTGTACCTCATAAACTGGCCACAGAGTGCACATTGGTAGATTTCTGGCTATTAAGAGGATCAAAGTATATTTAGTTAAGAAATTAATGTGGATTAGCCATGTTCTTGAATGGCTTGAATGCTGAATGTATCTTTCATTTGAGGGGCTGAAAGGCCTACCCTGAATGTATTTCTATAACACTTACATTTTTTTCCCCTAAGGTAATCTACAATGTAACTGCTCATTTTCTAATTTTCAGCAAGTCCAATTTTAATGTCACCTTGCTGGTTAAGTAAAGGTTTTTAAGTTCTGAACTCCACCCCGCATCTTTCAAAGACTCAAAGGTCAAGTTTAATGTCAGAGAAATGTATACAATATACATCCTGAAATGCTTTTTCTTTGCAAAACATCCACAAAAACAGAGAAGTGCCCCAAAGAATGAATGGAAGATAAATGTGAGAACCCCAAAGTCGCTCCCCCCTCGTGTGTAAGCAGCAGCGAGCTTCGATCCCCCCTCCCCCACCAGCAAAATTAAAAGACGCATCGGTACAATCACCAAGCCCAAGCATGTGCTAAGCGATAGCAAAGACACAGACCTTGCAGTTACCCCCCGAAGATCTGCATTTCATCCGAATTCGGCAACCCACATGTTCCCTCTCTCCCTGGCAAGGGAGAGGGAGGTGTCCCCCATTTTCACAGCGGGTGGGAGACATAACAACAACCCACTGGTTTATGATCTTAAAAGTCCGTGTCGTCACTTTTTCCGAGCTCTGTGCCCGAAGATTGCAAAGACCTCGGGTCTTTGGGCCCACAGCAAAAGATTTTCAGGCTTCCCCGATGACACGAGTCTCCGGCTGTGATACTGACCCTCGATCCGCCCACCTCTAGAGCTCCGAGATCTTAGGCTTCCGAACACAATCAAGATTCTCAGGCCAAACCCTTGTCGAATAGTGGCCAGTCGTGGAACCCCAACAGCGGGTCCCATTCCTGCAAAGAACCGAAGCTTGCTTGTAACTCCAGGTCAGGGTCCTCAAAAGAACCCTGAAAGGAAAAAATAAAGGTATTAAAGATAGAAATAGAGCTGTTTCCGAAGATGCAAGCAAAGGAGTCGCTGTTAGGTGCCAACACTCCTCCTAAGCTCCAGCCCTACCTTTGCGCTCTAAGCTGCTTAATATAAACACCTAGGGTAAGAAAATTGGAAACAGGAGCAGGAGTAGACCAATTGGCCTCATGAGCCTACAAAAGCTACTTATTAAGATCACAACTAATCCAGTCTTGGCCTCAGTGCCACTTTCCTGCTGTCTCCTCATCTTCATTGACTATTTTGTAGTTCATCACATGAACTGCTGTGATTCACAAGGGTGGCCAGCGGTGCCATTTTTAGTGCAGTTTGCCTGCATATAAACAGTGCCCTTCACCTCCACAATTCCTGAATTGATAAATGGAAACAAAAATATTGATTCTTTCAAGTACATTGGACAGAAATATGTGTGAAGAAAATGTGTGCCTCTTTAGCCACGAATTACTTCTGACTGTTTACAATTCACTTTTGTCTCATTTGTGATCAGAGGATTTTTCTGTTAGATTTCAGTAAACATCAGGAAAATATTGTTTGAATACAACTTGGAGTTGGAGGATAAATATGTCTTTGATTATTGTTTTGTAGTAGATCTGTGTCAATACACTTGGCTAGTTCAAACCTAATTCTTTGTGCATGCAAAGTTAAGTTGACACAATTGTTCAGGTCACAAAATGACCAGTGTAGAATCTAAGATCGTTTTGGTGAATTAAGAAACTTTGGTCTTATAGAGGTGGGACTAAGCTTAAAGTTTAGAACAAATAAAAATCTGCTGTTCAGCATGCTATGTTACAACCTAATGCAGCTGGAGTTTGTTACAAAAGTGTATGGAGTGTTTTGTACAACAGATCTGTAATCCTTTAATTGATCAACAAAAAAAAATTGAGTGCAGATCTCCTTATAGTAGGGTTAAAGGTGGATGCAGCATGTCCCTATCACTGGTGAGATTTATGCCATGTTTTTATGTGAATGAAGGAAAGAAATCGCTGGGACACGTGTGAGGGACCAGGTGATTTGAGGATGGCATATGACCCTTTTTCAAGAAGTACAGCAAGGAAAATTCAGTAATTACAAACTATGGGTCTAAAATCATAGGGAAGTTATTGGAAAAAAAATTCTGAGGACAGTATTAATGATGACTTAGAAAGATAGTACATATCAGAGATTATTAGCATGAATTTGACAAGGGTAGATTCTGTTTGATCAATCTGATTTTTGAAGAGTTTACAAAATGTATTGATGAGGGTGTGGTTTTACGTGGAACAGTAAAGCCTTTGACATTGTATCACATGGAAGACTGGTCAAAAAAGTTAGGACCAATGGGATCCAGGGCAAGTTGGTATATTGGATACAAATTTAGTTTTATGGTAGGAGACAAAGGGTCATGATAGAAATGAGGTATGAGATGCTGGAAAACTAGAACAAAACGTAAAGGAACTGGAGGAAATCGGGTCAGGCAGCATCTATGGAGAGAAATGTGCAGTCAATGTTTTCGGCAAACCCTTCATCCGGACTGATCAATCTGATGATCCTTTGAAGGGTCCTCCAGCTAATTCATTTGATGGTTGAAGATTGTTTCTATAATTGGATGTCTGGAGACTAATGGTGTTCCACACAAATCTGTTCTGGGACCCTTGCTGATTGTAATAAAAATTATTTTGATATGCATATATGAAGCATGATCAGCTTGTTTGCAGATGGCATGAAGATTGGTAGAGTTGATAATGTATTAGGCTACAGGGTGAATTTGCTGTGTTGATGAAGTGGGCTGAGAAATTGCAGATGGAGTTAAATCCAGATAAATCTGAAGTTATGCATTTTGAATGAGGCTAAGACAGGCACCATCAATACACCCTGGAGTCTTAAGGAGTATTGGGAAACAGAGGATCCTTGGTGGCAGTGTAGGTAGGTAATGTGAAAAATGCCTATTAGCATTCATTTGTTGGGCCATTGAATATAAGAGCAGGGAGGTTCTGCTCCAAATGATTAAAATACTGGTCAGACCTCACCTGGAGTATTGCACGCAGTTCTGGTCACCACATTATAGGTACGGTATGGTAATGCTCAAGAGGATGCAAAGGAGATTTACCAGAATGTTGCCTGGGTTGGAGTATTCCAGTTATGAAAGCCTAGAGAAGCCAGGTCTATCTTCCCTGGATTGGAGGAAGTTTTGGGAGGGGGGATATAATTGAGATACGTAAAATTATGTAGAGTATAGATAGAGTGGACTGCAGGAAGCTTTTTTCCATATATGGGGCAAGTAATGAAAATAAGATTAGTACAGATTACTCTTCACTGGTCAGCATGGATATGATGGGCTGAATAGCCTGTCTCCATGCTGTTTGGCTGTATGACATAGTGGATTTCCAAAAAAAAATCTTTTCTCTAAAACAGGCACCATTCTTCTGTGTCTTTGTATTGCTTCTCAGCACTTTTGGAGTCCTCATGATTCTCTGCAAACTGAGATCGATTTACATCAGTGACTTTTCAATCTACCTAAACCTCCTGAGAAAAATCTGTAAAATCTCAATACTTTTCAGTTGCTTATTATTATCTCACAACAGTCAAAATACAGGATTGGCTAATATAAAGTTTGCTTTCTATTATTAAATATAAGGACCTTATTATTTACTAGTTGATTGGCTGTACATTTAGAACAGCAAAGATTATAGTGACCCTCAGATTTATTTCTTTTATAGTGATTGAATATAATGTAAAGCTCAATTTATAACTTGGTTGACAAATGAAAATTGTACTCCGTTGGTACCAATTTAGATACTGCAGAGAGAACTATTAATTTTTAAATCCATTAGTACAAAACAGTGGTACAATTCTGTGAGTTAAATGTGGTCAGATTGACTACTGCGTGGAAGCTCTTAGCATAATGCAGTCTATATTTGACATTTTAATGTTCAGTGCTACCTAAAGTGCCTTTATTGCCCTAGCCCCTTATTTGCAATACTTGTTAATACTCTAAATGCGTCGAATGTTACATTTTGCTTGTTATGTTTTGTGCAACTTTCATCTTGGATTGTCTGGTGCTAACAATAGTAGGTTGGCCTGGCCATTTTGTGGAAAGTTAGACAATTATATAATGGATGGCCAGTTTACAACAACTTTCATAGCATATGTCAGTGATATTAATTCTGATTCTGTTACTTGTGTTTTGTTTCACTCTACTAAAACAAAGTTTAATTCAGTGTCATAAAGTTGGAATTCTTCTTAGAATTCCCTTGCTCTAGTTCAGTAGGAGATCATCCTAGTCAACGGATTGTTGAATAAAAATTGAAGCAGATATGTAACTAGATAAATAATGGTTGTTTTGAAAGTTGCCTGCATATGTAGTACCTAAACATCTGGCGTTAGATCAGTCACTTTTTTGCAGCTTAAGGATTGTGAATAGTGTAAATTCAGTAATTTAAGATTTTTATTAATCTGTGGAAAAATATATGTTCTTGATATGCTTGTTTTATTTAAACTCAAGGTTAGTAAAGCTCAGTTTACGCGCTGATACAATTACTAATATTATGGCCATAGAATTCCTAATAGTAATGTTCGCAGAATTATTAGTGCATTTTCAGTTACTCTGAGAAACTTGTAGCAACTTCAGAACTTCTGTGGTCTTGCAGATCAATGCATAAGTTTCTTAGGACTCTACAGATTGGAGTTCCGCCATCCCGGGAATTAACCTTGTGAACCTACGCTGCACTCCCTCAATAGCAAGAATGTCCTTCCTCAAATTTGGAGACCAAAACTGCACACAGTACTCCAGGTGTGGTCTCACCAGGGCCCTGTACAGCTGCAGAAGGACCTCTTTGCTCTTATTCTCAATTCCCCTTGTTATGAAGGCCAGCATGACATTAGCTTTCTTCACTGCCTGCTGTACTTGCATGCTTGCTTTCAGTGACTGATGTACAAGAACACCTAGATCTCGTTGTGGTGAGCTTTCGAGGCACCTCCCAGCAGCACAATTCTACGTTTAAAGGTGTTGAAACATCGAGGGAGAAACTTTTTTGTACACATTGGCTTGAAAGTAGAGTTTTAGGAGTTTGCTGCATCTTGTAAACCTCCCAAAACACTTTGCATAAGATGAAGCCCATTTGGTTCATTGAATATGGGGACCATGCTGTGCATCATGAAACCTTACAGTGCAGTAGTCTGACACTCTCACCTTGTTCTTTGGGATTCTTTAAAATGTCTTGATTGATTGAGTCAGCTAAAAGGAAACTCAATTTCTTTTGTCTCACGTGAAGGATAGCAGCTTTGAAGATATCGCATACTTCAGACACACACGAAGTGTTATCCCAGATTAATTGTTTTAAACCTTGAAGTGGGTTAGATCTATACCTTTTTAATCAGTCAAGCTGTAGTTATACTGACATAATATATTGGATGTCAGGATGTAGAAAAGTTACGATAAGATTTTTTCCTCTGCAGGATTAATTCTGTTCTTTGGCAATGAATTTCCATAACCTGCATCTTCATGGGATTGCAAAAATCAATGGTAGATGTATAGGTAAATTTAACAATGCTTACGTTGAGGTATTGACTTGTGTTTGTATATTGTATCATTTAAGTAATATGGATATATATATATATATATATATATAGAAAAGGGAGAGGAATATTAGTGCACTTCAATTTCAAATAAAGTCAAATAACTATAAATTCTAATGACAAAAGAAACACATTTAATGAAAAGTATAATTTAAATTCTGTTTTGCTTTCAGATACAGAGCCTGATGATTCGGCATCATTTTACATCTTCAATGAAGGCAACCATCAGTCAAATATAATTCAACCAATAGGTATTCATCACCATGAAACACAGGCAAATTCTACAATATTCTCATCGCCACACCGGCTGCAGGCCTCAAATGTCCAAGAGTCAAAGTATAATCCAGTAGGTGCTCCAAAAGCATTTGAATGTCCGAGTATTCAGATCACTTCCATCTCTCCCAATTGTCACCAAGGAGTAGGACCTAATGAAGAAGAAGTGCATGCAAATAGCACAGATAATGACTATATGGAAAGACCATCCAGGGACCATCTATATCTTCCTCTTGATCCTTCCTATTACAGGGATGCATCACTAAGCCCAAGTCCTGCTAGCAGCATTTCTTCCAGGAGTTGGTTTTCAGATGCTTCATCTTGTGAATCTTTTTCTCACGTATATGATGACGTAGACTCTGAGTTGAATGAAGCTGCTGCTCGCTTTACACTTGGTTCTCCTAGTGGATCACCTAGATGTTGTCCAGCAGATGAGTCATGGCATCCAAATTATGCAATTGCAAATTCACTGTCACCTAGACAATCACCTTGCCATTCACCAAGAGCTAGTATTACTGATGAAAACTGGCTCAGCCCTCGTCCAACTTCAAGACCATCATCCAGGCCCACTTCTCCTTGGGGAAAGCGACGGCATTCAAGTGCAGAGATCTGTTATGCAGGCTCACTTTCACCACATCATTCACCTACTCCGTCTCCTGGTCATTCTCCAAGAGGAAGTGTTACAGAAGATACATGGCTTAGTAATACTGTTCTTCAGGGTGCCTCCAGTCTAAGTCCTGGGCTTGTTCCATTTCAGTGTTGCCCTCCAGAGGCTGACATACCTTTAAAATCAAGGAAGACCTCCCAGGATCAGGCAGCTACAGTATCAGGGAAAATAGATTTGACTTCAGAAGATCAAGGAAGCTTATCGCCTTCAGTTGAATCTCCAGTAGATGATCTTTCTGGTACTGTACATCCTTTAAAGAAAGATTTGTCAAGTGAACAGTTTCTTTCTGTTCCCTCACATTTCACTTGGAACAAACCAAAACCTGGTGGCCATACACCAATTTTTCGGTAAGTTTATTTGAGAATGTTGCCTGTGCAATTTTGTTTTTAATGCCAAGGGAAGTAATGATCAAAAATGTACTGTGGGTGCTAACAGTTATGTTTAAGAATGTTAAGTTCTACATTTCATTGATTCGTTAGTACTCTCCACCCTGAAAAGCAGTTGAAAGCTAAATTAATATATAGATTTTTGTTAAAGTTACCTAATTGTACTGAGTTAAAGTGTAAAAATTCTCCATGGCTTCCCTCCTCTTGAATTTTGAATGATCTTATGTGCATGCCTGCACAAAATATTGTCCCTTAAGAAATGGCATCATTTTCATGAATATTATTTGACACTTAAAAAGGAAAATGAGACATGGTAAATGAGTATAAATGATAAAAAAAACTAAAACTAGATATTTTTGAGTATTTGTGTAGCCAGAATGGCCTCCAAGCACATTCTTGGCATAAATGCAGCACTTTATCTTCCACAGGACCAATTCTTAAGCAATTCTGCAATAAAATAGCAATTGTGATTTTCAAGTTACCCTATTATCCTGGTCTTAATGCCAGAATTCTTCAACCCCCATTGCTGCCAATTTCTGCTGACTGGCAATCTGTATTGCACAGATTGCTGATATCTTTTGTTCTATCAGAACATGTGAGGTTGCCAGTTCCTGGTTTCTTTGTACTGAATTGAAATTTCAGAAGAAGTAACAATCTCCATCACCTGATAATGAAATGTGACCTTTTTCAGAACAGTGTCTGGCCCTTAAAGTAAGGAGAGAGCCTTTTAAAACTACTTTTTTTGTACTTTTCAGATGTATAAATTTCATGACCTCCTAAGGTTGCAAAGTGCCTTTCCTTTTATTGTTCCCAACTTCTTCATCCCATTAACTTTCTCCACTCCTTCCTCAATCTGTTTTAGTTCCTTTTGTTCTTATCCTCCTCATCTATTAATAATTTCCTATCTCTTTATCTTCTTGCATCTTCATGAAATGCCACTAGATCTTATTAGAATATTTAAAATGACCTTTTAAACTATCTTCTTTAAGGATTTCTATTATGAATGAAATGCTGTAATCCAAAGTGTTGAATCAGGAAAATGTCCACTTAGTTTTTATACCTTGCATAAGTGATCATTATTTGGACAAAAACAAAATCAATGAAGAATTTGCTTCTGAGGTTAAAATAACTTCAGGATAACAAAGTCTTAGTGGAGAACTGCAGCTCCTGAAAAATATCTATGCATATTCTGATGTGAAGCCCATGTAAATTCTCGTATGCAAAGGTTGCCAGCACTGGTTAAGGTTTCTTAAGATTTCATCACATGGACTGCCATCTCCCATTGCCCCATTTCTGCTTTGGTTGATAATGCCTTTTCATGCCATTTGAAAACAAACATAATTTCTTCAATTTTAATACAGCTAAGAAGTGAATATCTTTTAGTATTTAAAACATTTTTGTTTTAAAACCCACTGTCTGCAACAATGCCATTATTCTGTACCTTTTCAAGACAATCTTAGAGCATTGGTGTCTCTTCCTTGCACATCTAGACTCTCAGAGTCTAAAGTTACATTTGTATGTTGCATTATTTGGATTATGGTCTTGTTCCACTTCTAACTACTACATAATACTCACTGTATATTTCTTTTGGCATTGACACTGCAAAATGTGCAATATATTTAAAGTGGAAATAATTAGTTTCCCCATGAGTCAAAGCTAGAAATTCTAAACAAATCCAAGTTGTAAAATGTAATTGATTTTGCAGATGTGTGGTGTAACTGTTGATTCTGAGACTGGTAACAATATAGTCTCGGGAGTTGCATTTAACTTCGGCTTGCAAAATTGCGACAGCTAAAATAGCTTTCTTCTAAGATTATAAACAGAAGTTACTTTGAAATGTTTGAAACAGGTGTGATTTAAGAAGAGTTCAGCTTAACCTTCATATTCACTCCCCTAATAATGTTTCCTTTTGAGCTAGACTTGCAAAGACCCCAAAGTCTGAATCAAACACAGGCTTCAGTGTATACATTTTCTTAAGCACCAAGAAACCTTGAGGCTAAAAATACCAGGCTTGTTACAGTTTTAGTCCCTTGGTGTTTTTTCAGCATTTGCTACTTGCTGAAATCTTTCAAGGGAATTTTATAAAATAATCAGAGTATCAGCAACTAAAATAAACATGTGAAGGTTAAATAATTTACATTGTGGAATCAGAAACTATATTTATAGAGCCAGATACAGGCAAACAAAAATGCTGAAGGGGCAGATCCTGAAGGAAGTTAAGTAATTATGTAGTTCAAGATTTTCTAATGGTTAAATTTTTTTTTAAATAACTGAGCATTCTGATCCCATAACTGTGCGATACAAAGACACAGCTGGTTAGCTGTAAAAAGAAAATTCATTTTTAATAAGATTCGATTAAATATTCTGGCAACAAGCATTACGGATTGCTAAAATAAGTATAGTGCCTTCTGATTAATTGGGACACATTTGGGGCCAGTACATTTTGGCCCAATTAAGCAGCTGCTCCAATTAGCCACAGTTTAATGGAAATAGTTAAAAAGGTATGAGAGAGACAAACTGAATTACAAATTATGTATTTAAATGAAATACAGAACAATTTGAACACTGCCAATACTACTACAGTACTATAAAACTGTATTACTTTCCAACAGTTACCAGTGGATGAATTCATCCAGTGTACGCTACTGTATTCTTTTGACTGTAAATGAGCAAAATTAGCGCAGACACCTAGTACAGATAAAGGACTAACTTCATAAAATGCTTTCGCCAATTGTACCTTTCAAATCTTCATTTTCATTGTAACATTCAAGATGATTATCGATACCTTCAAATTCTTCATTGTCCCTAACTTGTTGAAGTAGTGAAGTCTTTCCATTTTTATGCCTAGCCATTTCTGGCATCTTCAAGTCTGAATGCTTGAAACCATAGTGAGTGAAGCAGTTCTGATTTGTCTTGCTGCTAATTTCTCACCAACAATCAGTAATAAATATCACTGCTTCTTGAATGCAAGCACACACATCTGATGCTATTTAAAAACTGTTCACTCTAAATATTGTGTAGTGTTTAACAACCACACAAGTGCACATGACTGTTGCTAGTTTGAAACTGTTCGACAACAGACTCCTGCCTCAATAAAATGGCATAGTGTCCCAAATAAACGGAAGAATCACAGCAATTTTCTCATTTAGTTTTTGTTCTTTAAGAGTTGTTCCAAATAAGTGGCTGTCCTGATTGTCCAATGGCCCAATTAACCAGAATCCACTGTAATTATATGAATCAATAATAGTTAGGATAGAGGCATCATAATGGATGGCATGATGATTAAAGCAAACATAGAATGTATTCTGATCACCAGGAGATATAAAAGTTGGAATGATAGGTGAACAAGACTGGATGCAAAGGTTCCCATGAATAATAAGGTTCACAATCAATAATTATAAGGATTTATACATTTTATTTTTTTATAAATTCACCCCAGGCTGCCTGCTTCCTTGTATACTTATGACGTGCATGGTTACCTATTTGTTTCGATCTAATTATTTTGGTAGGTTAGCCTTTGTGAAAATTGATGAGAAATTGGATTGAATTTAGGGGATCTCATCATTGTAATCAGTCTTATTTCTAATGCAGTTACAAATTAGTTCTGTAAATGACAATTTCAAACAAGTGGGAGTAACTATATTTCTTTGTGCAATTAATTTATTTTTAAATAACAGATGATTATCTGTTCACATCTATTCCTAACTCCATTAAAAAGGAAGATGGACAAACATTTGCATGCTTGCTATGTTGTCCGGATATTCCGAAGTGCTTTACAGTCAACTTAAGTACTTAAGTGTAATCTTGAAACTGGTAACTTGCATAATGTACAGGAATGGATTCCCAGAATTGAGAGTGCGTATTTGACAGGATGGTATTTCAGCTACTGTGGGTGCCTCACTCAGGTTACTCTGATTCTATTCAGACCTTCTGTACTATCAGATTGAAGCTTGCATGTTAGTATTGCGGCTGTGTGAGTTTCTCTCAGGCACTTCAGTTTCATCCCAAAGATATGCTGCTTATTAGGTTAATGGGTGACTATAAATTGACCAAGTGTGATGAGTGGCAATAAAATGGGAGTGTATTAATGGCTATATATGAGATATCCAGAATAAAGTTGTGGGATGGTTTGATGGAATTGCTCTGGGACACAACGGCTGTTTACCTGGTGTATTGAAATACGGAATCAGTACTAAAAGGGGTCATTATTCAATAATATTTCGAGAGATGCAATATTGAGAGCTTTGCAGTGCTGTGAACCCGATGCAAACTACTACTCTCCTTGCTACTGTGCCAGAAACCTCATATGAGTCCAAGTGAATCAGGCATAAACAGAGGGTGACGCAACTTCTGTTATATGAAATACTGGTGATGAGAGAGATCTAACAATCCAGATGGTCTGTCAATGTATGGGGCCAATTCTCAGCAATGGATTGCACCTACCTTGCAGCTCCATGCCCCGTATCTCAGTGCTGAGCAGATATCTGCTTGTTCTGGCCCACCCAACATCAATGCTCACAGATCTCCACACTTGGGAGGTAGCAGCAGAAGCTATGGATTTAGAAACATAGAAAACCTACACCACAATACAAGCCCTTCTGCCCACAATGTTGTGTGGAACATGCCCCTACCTTAGAAATTACTAGGCTTACCCATAGCCCTCTGTTTTTCTAAGCTCTATGTACCTATCCAAAAGTCTCTTAAAAGACCCTGTCGTATCCGCCTCCACCACCGTTGCTGGCAGCCCATTCCATGCACTCACTACTCTCTGAGTGAAAAAACTTACCCCTGACATCTCCTCTGTACCTACTCCCCAGCACCTTAAACCTGTGTCTTCTTGTGGCAACCATTTCAGCCCTGGGAAAAAGTCTCTGACTGTACACACGATCAATGCCTCCCATCATCTTATACACCTCTATCAGGTCACCTCTCATCCTCCGACGCTCCAAGTAGAAAAGGCCGAGTTCACTCAACCTATGCTCATAAGGCATGCTCCCCAATCCAGGCAACATCCTTGGAAATCTCCTCTGCACCCTTTCTATGTCCTCCACATCCTTCCTGGAGTGAGACAACCAGAACTGAGCACAGTACTCCAAGTGGGGTCTGACCAGGGTCCAATATACGTGCAACATTACTTCACGGCTCCTAAATTCAATTCCACGATTAATGAAGGCTAATACACCATATGCCTTCTTAACCACAGCATCAACCTGCGCAGCTGCTTTGAGCGTCCTATGGACTCAGACCCCAAGATCCCTCTGACCCTCCACGCTGCCAGGAGTCTTACCATTAATACTATATTCTGCCATCATATTTGACCTACCAAAATGAACCACTTCTCACCTATCTGGGTTGAACTCCATCTGCTACTTCCCAGCCCAGTTTTGCATCCTATCAATGTCCCACTGTAACCACTGACAGCCCTCCACACTATCCACAACACCTCCAACCTTTGTGTCATCAGCAAACTTACTAACCCATCCCTCCACTTCCTCATCCAGGCCATTTATAAAAATCACAAAGAGTAAGGGTCCCAGAACAGATCCCTGAGGCACACTACTGGTCACCAACCTCCATGCAGAATATGACCCATCTACAACCACTCTTTGCCTTCTGTGGGCAAGCCAGTTCTGGATCCACAAAGCAGTGTCCCCCTGGATCCCATGCCTCCTTACTTTCTCAATAAGCCTTGCATGGGGTACCTTATCAGATGCCTTGCTGAAATCCATATACGCTACATCTACTACTCTGCCTTCACCAATGTGTTTAGTCACATACTCAAAAAATTCAATCACACTCGTAAGGCACGACCTACCCTTGACAAAGCCATGCTGACTATTCCTAATCATGTTATGACTCTCCAAATGTTCATGAATCCTGTCTCTCAGGATCTTCTCCATCAGCTTACCAACCACTGAAGTAAGACTCGCTGGTCTATAATTTGTGCCATGTTCTAAGCAGACAGGTTTGTGGAGCAGCAACATGTATATTTCTATAAAATAGAAGGGTGAATACACTTGGGAGTATTTAACGGAAGTAATGGAAGTATTATAATGAATCGACACACTAAGGCAGTAGTGAGTGTGGTCGGTGTCTAATGTAATTTGGGAACATTACTGTTAACTTTCAAAGTATCTCTTCATGTGAACCTTTGCATCCCATCTTGTTCACCTATCATTGCAGTTTTTATATATCCTGGTAAGCACTTTACATTCTATACTTTAATTATCAAGTCATCCATTTCAAGGCCTGTATCCTAATTACAGTGCTATCAATGACTGCTTTCTGACTGCTATGGCTTGGTGTTCACTCCCCATCTACCATTTCATGGCACTAATATTTCATTCAGGTTTTATTACTGGACCTTTTTGTTTTGCCCACCATTAACCCTGGAACTAGTTATTCTCTCTCCATCTTTCTTTTGAAGAAACTTCTTAAAATGTGTTTTGTTTTTGGTAATTTCTTAATTCTTCTTTGGATTTCATTGTCACAATGAAATATGTTGGCAATGATGATAAATGACTGTGGGTTGATTTGGAGATGAGTTTCAATTTCTGTTTGTTCTGAAAGTAACTGATGCAGGTTGGGTTAGTGTAGTCCCTTGTTTTGCAGTGCAGAATTTCTACTGTAATCTGCCACTACCTGCTGCATGGGGCGCATCAGGTACAGAAAGTGCATTGTAATTGCTGAGGAAATCAAATAAGATTAAGATCAGTATCATCAAAACAACTTTAATCCATCCTGTAGGCTTTGTATTCTAAAGGATGTTCCCATATCTGAACTTTTGTTTAATGCTGAGTAGATACTATTTAAGAAGAAAGAAAATGTGTGCCAAAATGCTCTGCTAATGTAGCAGTGGGGCCTGGTCCATGCCTATTAAAACTCAAAAGATCTTGTGTTGAAAGCTTTGTAATGATTTTCTTTAGCAGAGGTTCTTAGTATAGAAGTACATATAGGCAATCATGAAGTTATTAATAATGAAAAAATTTTAATCAATGAGATTAGAAATTCAATCGTAATTGAAAGTAGAAAATTTGTCAGCTACTCTGCTTTGAAAAAAAATCATTATAAATATTATATTACGATCTAACACAACTAAGTACTAAGAAATGGACTAAATGTTATTTTAATGCAAAACTTAAAAACATTGCTTTCTACTTGGGTTTTTGTTGCTATTTTCTTAGATCTTTATTGTCAATGCTGAGGACAATGAGATTGCAGTGCCACTCCATTCACTGCAAACCAACATAAAAACACAATGACTAAATTTAAAATAATGTCTGAGTTATTTGGAATGATATCTAAGTTACAACTGAATTAAAAACAAACAACTCCAAAATGAGGCATTGTTCATTTGCACGTAGTAACGATGCCTACATAATGCCAGTGTTCACCTTGTAGCGAGCCAAATTTAAACATGGATGTTGCACACATTTTCTATAGAGGGTATGGAAAGTTTGATTTAAATTGAAATCACTGAAGTGGTAATTTGGACACCAAACAACTGATATTTTTAATGGGTCAGATAATTTTGCTTATTGAAATTCTGGATCTATTAGTGATAGTAGTAGAACTTAGTAGTAAGTTCTTACAAATGCTAAGTTGAACTGTACTTGAATTAGCCTGATGCTCTGAAGTACAACTATAATACAGCAGCTGTGATGCAAGTAGACTCAGGATGAAGGAACTGAGAGCAAAAGCTGATTTTGATGACTGTCATCATCATCATCAGTATGTGCCTTGTCATATGACGTGGGCAATCATGGCCTATGACCATGATTACTCTTGGCAAAGTATTTTACAGAAGTGGTTTGCCATTGCCACCTCCTGGGCAATGTCTTTACAAGAAGGATGACCCCAGCCATTATCAGTTCTTTTCAGAGATTGCCTGGCCATAGTGCTTGCGTAACCAAGACTTGTGATGTGCACCAACTGCTCATATGACCATCTGCCACCTGCACCCATGACTTCCCCTGACCCTGATTGGAGGGACTAGTCAGGTGCTACACCTTGCCCAAGGGTGACCTGCAGGCTAGCAGAGGGAAGGAACACATTACACCACCTCTGATAGAGATGTAGGTCCAATAATTATTGCTATTACAAAATTCTTTGTTTGGATAATGGTAAACAGTTTCCATTTGTGCAATAGCTCTGACATCCCAAAAATATTTTTAAGCATTTAAACAAAAAAATTGAAGCTGAACCACAGGAAGTAACCAAAAGTTTAATTAAAGAGGATCTTGGAAGAAGTCAGTCGTGAAGAGGTGCAGAGAATGAATTACAGAGCTACTGTACAAGGAACTTGGTAATACTCAAGAGATTAGAATTGCAGAAGTCCAGATATCTCCAAGGGTTGTAGACCTGAAGGAGAAATAAGGAATAGTAAGCGTATGGAGCCATTTAGGTTAAGAATTTTAAGATGAATAGGAGAATAGGACCAATCAAGTGTGACAGTGGAAAAGTGTGTATGGAACCGGAGGAGATAGCAGACGTACTGAATGAATATTTTCATTGAATTGAATATATTCAATTCGGGAAAGGATCTTAGCGATTGTAGGGATGACTTGCAGTGGACTGAAAAGCCTGAGCATGTAGATATTAAAGAAGAAATGTGCTGGAGCTTTTGGAAAGCATGAAGTTGGATAAGTCACTGCGACCGGACGAAATGTACCCCAGGCTACTGTGGGAGGAGAGGCTTATTGAGAAAGTAAGGAGGCATGGGATCCAAGGGGACATTGCTTTGTGGATCCAGAACTGGTTTGCTCACGGAAGGCAGAGGGCGGTTGTAGGTGGGTCATATTCTGCATGGAGGTTGGTAACCAGTGGTGTGCCTCAGGGATCTGTTCTGGGACCCCCACTCTTCGTGATTTTTATAAATGACCTGGATGAGGAAGTGGAGGGATGGGTTAGTAAGTTTGCTGATGACACAAAGGTTGGAGGTGTTGTGGGTGGTGTGGAGGGTTGTCAGAGGTTATAGCGGGACATTGATAGGATGCAAAACTGGGCTGAGAAGTGGCAGATGGAGTTCAACCCAGATAAGTGTGAGGTGATTCATTTTTGGTAGGTCAAATATGATGGCAGAAAGGGTGCAGATGAGATTTACAAGGATGTTGCATAGATTGGGGAGCATGCCTTATAGGTTGAGTGAACTTGGCCTTTTCTCCTTGGAGCGACGGAGGATGAGAGGTGACTTGATAAAGGTGTACAGGATAATGAGAGGTATTGATCATGTGGATAGTCAGAGGCTTTTCCGCGGGGCTGAAATGGTTAGCACGGGAGGGCATAGTTTTAAGGTGCTTGGAAGTAGGTACAGAGGAGATGTCAGGGGTAAGTTTTTTACACAGAAAGTGGTGAGTGTGTGGAATGGGCTGCCGGTGATGGTGGTGGAGGCGGATATGATAGGGTTTTTTAAGAGACTGCTGGACAGGTACATGGAGCTCAGAAAAATAGAGGGCTTTGGGTAACCCTGGTAATTTCTGAGGTAAGGACATGTTCTGCACAGCTTTGTGGGACGAAGGGCCTGTATTGTGCTGTAGGTTTTCTATGTTTCTATGAAGGAATTACTTAGTTGGTAGCCTTTATAGAATGGTCAGTGGTGATGCATGAAAACTGTGAAAAGAGAATGGACGTGGGCAGCAATGTTTACGATAGCCTCGAATTCACTGAGATTGGAATGAGATAGGCAAGTCAGAAGTTAGGGGGCATACTCTAGACTAGAAATAACAAAGGCATTTTAGGATAATTTCAACAGGTATCATGGTATAATTACTGTTTTAGGAATGCAAAGTCTTGGACTGATAAATTTGAGTTACAATCACATTCCACCAATTTGGGAAGTTAAACTTGCTAACCATTGTGAATGTTTATAAGAGTTACTGAGTAGTTATGCAGTTAATTAAATAGTGAGAGGTGTTTAATGACTTTTTTTGTCTGCAATAAAAATAATAAGACTAGCTTGTTAATTTCTTGCCTAGCTATTTTAACAGCACCTCTATCATCAAGGGCAAGTGCAGCTGGTATATGGGAATCCTGCCACTTGCAGGTTTCCCCCAAGTTGCACACTACCCTGCCTTGAAAATATATCGCTGGCCATTTTAGCATCGCTGGTGAGTTTTCAGTAACTGCACAATTGTATGTTGCCACAGTTGGTAACAACTTGACCAAGTGTGTCCCTCATCACTCTGTCATTAATATCAAGCGAAAACCCAGTCCTGGTTCATTGAGGAGAGCTGAAGAGCTTGAGAAGAATTTTTTTTGTGATAGATTTTAGGTAATAAAAATGACATACTGAGCTGAGCAATTCCACAGTGAATGGATCTGCACAAAGCTCTGCAGTCCTGCCACATCGTTTCCTGAATGATGGCAACCAGTTTATAGAAGTGGAGGTGAAAGTGGTGGTTGCTCCAAGAAAATCTCATCCTGAGTATTAGTGGTGTCCAGTGTGAGAGTGCCAAGGACTAGACTGAAGCGTTTGCAGTCATCTTCAATGTCGTTTGTTGACTGCAGGCTGCAGAGCCAATCTACATTGAAACACCCAAGTCCGCGCCAACGTCCTGCCATCAAATAACAGAAAAGTAACATAAAAAGAGTAACCAGAAACAGAAACATGTAACATGAATTGCAGAGTCCAACAAAGAGTCCTTGCAGAATGAGGAAGACTCCTGCTCCTTCCTCCGGCAGCAGTGAGCAAGCGGGAGAGAGGCAGACTGGTCAAATACAGGCATACAGCGCTGAACACTCACTCACCTTCTGATCTTGTCCTCATCAGTTTTAATCTTGCTTGATGCTTTAATCAGTGGGGAGTAATGGACCCGATCATGGGTTAGCGTTCCATTGAGGCAAATACAATAGAAACATTCAAAAGGCTCTTAGGCACATGTATATACAGTATATGGACTTTGTATAGGCAGAAGGAATTAATTTAGTTAGGTATTTGATTACCAATTTAATTAGGCTGGCACAACATTGTGGGCTGAAACACATGTTCCTGTGCTGTACTGTTCTAAGTTCTCTGCTGAGGAAAGAACAAGCAATAGAGATTAAGCAGTACATTTACTTGAGCAACTCTATAAAAAAGGTTCAAGGTTGTTATTGTATTTCTTAGTGCAAATTCAATTTGTAAATAAGGTAATTTATCAATTTCATGGAATTGCATGATAAATAAATGTTCTTTATTGTAGGTCCCCTTGCAGTCCTGATTTTCTTTGTAGATAGTAATGCTTTGTGCAAGTCACCAGCACGTTCTGGTAGTACTTTGTTCTGAATAAAATCAGGTGTTAGATAATAGTAAGTTGACTGTATTATCATCATCTGAAGCATCCAGATCTAAACAATTCACCTTTTTTTTTCTGATGAGAATGCAATCAATGTCTTATTTTCTCTAAGCAGATTAGACACAAGTCTTTAATGACTATGAATGCTGTCAAGTCAGGCTGGCGGAATGTTTCAAAAGGAGGATGTCGCATGGTCTTTACCCCACCCTCTGGAAGTTTTTATGTTTTATTGTTTTACACCATTGAATCATAGTGGATTTAATTTGGCTTTTTTGACACTGATCAACAGAAAAAGACTTTCATGTCGAAGTGAAAACAGATCTCTACAAAGTGATCTAATTTAATTACAAATATAAAACACAAAATAATTGATTGCATAAAAATTCACCCCTTCAAGCCAATATTTAGTAGTTGCACCTTTAGCAGCAATTATAGCCTTGAATCTGTGTGGATAGGTCTCTGTCAGCTTTGCACCATCTGGACACTGCAGTTTTTCCCCATTTTTCTTTACAAAACTGCTCAAGCTCTGTCAAGTTGCATGAGGACTGTGAGTGAAAAACCCTTTTCAAGTCCAGCTGCAAATTCCCAATTGGATTGAGGTCTGGACTCAAGTACATTATCTTTGTTGTTTTTAAGCCATTCCTGTGTAACTTTGGCTTTATGCTTGGCGCCATTGTCTTGCTGGAAAACGAATCTTCTCCCAAGTCGCAGTTCTCTTGCAGACTCATAAGGTTTTCCTCCAGGATTTCATTTTACCCTCTACCTGCACAAGCCTTCCAGGGGCTGCTGCAGTGAAGTATCCCCACAGCATAATGCAGAGACCGCCAAGCTTCATGAGAGGATGGTGTATTTTTGATTCTATGCACAGTTTGACTTATGCCAAACATAGCTTTTTCAGTCTAATAGCCTAAAAGCTCAATTTTGGTTTCATCAGAGCATAGAGCCATCTTCAATCTGAGTTCAAAGTCTCTCACGTGCCTTCTGGCAAACTCTAGCTGAGATTTCATGTGTGTGTGTTTTTTTTCAACAGTGGCTTCCTCTTTGCCACTCTCCCATAAAGCTGTGACTGATAAAGCACCCAGGCAACAGTGGTTGTATGCACAGTTTCTCCCATCTCAGCCACTGAAGCTTGTAACTCCTCCAGAATTGTCATCGATCTCTTTGTGGCCTCCCTCACTAGTCCCCTTCTTGCACGGTGACTCAGTTTTTGAGGACAGCCTGCTCTAAGCAGATTTACAGCTGTGCCATATTCTTTCCATTTCTTGATGATTGACTTAACTGTTCTCCAAGGGATATTCAGAGACTTGGAAATCTTCTTGTATCCGTCTCCTGACATGTGTTTTTCAATAACCTTTTCGTGGAGTTGTTTGGCGTCTTTTGTCTTTCTGGTGTAGTTTTTGCCAGGATACTGACTCATCAGCAGTTAGACCTTCCAGATACAGGTGTATCTTTACTACAATCAATTGAAACACCTTGAATCCAGACATGGTCTCCATTTAACTAAATATGTGACTTCTGAAACCAATTGGCTGCACCAGTGATGATTTGGTGTGTCATATTAAAGGGGGTGAATACTTGTGCAATCAATTATTTTGCAGTTTTATATTTATAATTAATTTAGATCACTTTCTTGAGATCTGTTTTCCCTTTGACACAAGAGTTTTTCTGTTGATCAGTGTTTTTAAAAAAAACCAAATTAAATCAACTATGATTCAATGTTGTAAAACAATAAAACATGAGAACTTCCGAGGAGGTTGTGGGGGGGGGGGGTGAATACTTTTTATAGGCACTGTATATTAAAGGAACAAGATACTTTTGAATTATTTTATGAATTAAACATACAGTGAATATCTTTCGAGGAGGATATTCTAGTTAAATGATAAACTGATTAAAAAGGTTTGACTGCCGTCTGAATTATATGCAGCATTTTAGAGAAACCTCACATAAATGGCAGTTTTGAATTCTACCCCCAGACAGATTACTTAATTTTGATTTAAATTCAATTTCACAGAGTTGCATGATCAATAAATTTAATGAAGAAGTTTACCTTATTTACACTTTCAGTTAGCCTATAGTCCTATGCAGCTTGTGCACTGTGGTGTCTTGGATGCTATTGAAATACATAGTGGGTTGATGTTTGAAAACTGTTGCTTTTACGGCCAGTCTGCCCACCCATTTGGATGCATAAGAATTTCTAGATCTCTGTAAGAAGATATAACCAGAGATCCACATAAAGCATGCCTGAGGCTGAGTATTCCTTTGTGATTGACTTGCCTTCTGGCCTCTTAAAACCACTGAAATGTACTTCTTTTTCCATCCATGGTGCATCAGAGCTGTAGTGTATACAATGTGTACTGTATTTAGAATGTGCATAGCTCATGCTATTACATAGAACATAGAACAGTGCAGCACAGTACAGGCCCTTCGGCCCACAATGTTGTGCTGACCCTCAAACCCTGCCTCCCATATAAGCCCCCACCTTAGATTCCTCCATATACCTGTCTAGTAGTCTCTTAAACTTCACCAGTGTATCTGCCTCCACCACTGACTCAGGCAGTGCATTCCATGCACCAACCACTCTCTGAGTAAAAAACCTTCCTCTAATATCCCCCTTGAACTTCCCACCCCTTACCTTAAAGCCATGTCCTCTTGTATTGAGCAGTTGTGCCCTGGGGAAGAGGCGCTGGCTATCCACTCTATCTATTCCTCTTATTATCTTGTACACCTCTATCATGTCTCCTCTCATCCTCCTTCTCTCCAAAGAGTAAAGCCCTAGCTCCCTTAATCTCTATTAGTGTTTTTATTCAATAAAGTACTTTACAAACTGTGACATTTATGAGCAATATGAGATCCACAGACTCATGAGAGCTCTATCTGTTTTGGAGTCCACTCCAAGCTGTTCACCATCCTAACTTGATGCACATTCCCATAAGGCTGAGTTAACCCTTAATAACATGGAAGGGGCATCTTCACCAGAACTTCTGGTATTCAGGATCTTAGGACCAATTTAAGACATTTGTGGGTCGGCATTTAATGTTCACACACTATAAAACAATTAAAGCAAACAATCCAAATAGCTTCCAGATAGATTAAAAAAAAGACATGCAGGTTTCTGTTTCCATCAGTGAGTAAATACTGTGCATATGCACAAACACAGAAATCACCTATGTAAAACCTATATAAAACTCTCAATTTCTTTTCACCTGCATAGCTTAAATCTATGTAAAATTATGAGTTTTCATTTATACACTCTCTTCTATAATTTCAAGGCAGACTTGGTATTTACTGAATCCAAATGGTAGTTACCCAAGTCATAAGTTGGAGAGAAAAAACGTATTTAAGGAAGGTGTTAAGAGAGGACAAATAGAAAGAGACCCTAAAGCTTTAAGTGATGGCAATGTAGACACCTTGGCTGCAAAGTCATTAAATTCGGTACTCTTTATAGGTGCAGAAAGGTGAGCAAGCTGTTTGTATCAGATGATAAGTGCGCGAGACCAGCCGATGATGATGCTGTTTTATACTCCAGAGACAATTCAATCTCTCTCTGAGCTCATTTGTGCATGGTTCTGATCATATCTTCGTAGAATGAAAATTGAACTTTAACGACTACAATGGCATTTCATACCTGTGGTCCCACTGTTTACATTTTATTGTGAAGTATTTTGGACATAGCATTACTATTATAATTTAATTAGCCTTATTAACAATCCACTACCATTGATAGTCTTAGGGAAAATCCATGTTTTTAACCAATTTCATCCTTCAGGATGCATTGTATCGTGGCTAGTCATACATTACCAGGGATTAGTGGAGGAATGCTGACCCATGAAGAGTTGCAAATTCAGCTGGAAGGAGAAGATCGGCTTTGGTTGGTAACAGAAAGATTATTGAAGTATACTTGTTCTTAATGGCAAGGTTATGAGAACCATACACACCAGAATGACCCTTTCAGCTTGCCTTGCCATCCCTACTGTGACACCGTCAATCCTGTTTGCCTACATTTGAGCTTGTGTCTGTCTTTGCCTTTTTAGGTTAGATTAGATTCAACTTTATTGTCATTGTGCCGAGTACAGATACAAAGCCAATGAAATACAGTTAGCATCTGACCAGAAGTGCAAAGAATAGTGTTACTTACAAAATAACTGCGAATAAAAAGTAAGTGCTATAGCACACGAATGTAAAGGTACTGAGACAGTACAATATGGGTGCAATACTGCTTAGCACTGTGATGTGAGGTTCAGCAGGGTCACAGCCTCGGGGAAGAAGCTCTTCCTGTGCCTGCTGGTGCGGGAGCAGAGGCTCCTGTAGCTCCTACTGGATGGGAGGAGAGTATCTAACAGCTGCTTTTTAAATGTTGTAAAAGTATCTGCATTCAGTACTTACTCTGGCACTTCATTCCAAGTATTCACTGCCTTATGTGGAAAATTCTTTTCTCTTAGATATTACTTAAAATATCTTTTTGATGATGTTGAAATAAATGCAATAACATTTTGCAGGGTACTTAAAGCATATGTATATTTTGACTTCCAGTACATCATCGTTGCCTTCCTTAGATTGGCCTTTGCCAAGTCAGTATATGCAGTATGATCTAAAGATTGAAATGCAGCCGAAGACCCATCACAGGGCTCACTATGAGACAGAAGGGAGTCGAGGAGCAGTGAAGGCATCTTCTGGAGGACACCCAGTTGTTAAGGTACTTCTTTTATTTTGTAGATTGCTGAGAAAGTTAGTTGTTTGTTTTACCCTTTTGTGTTTTAATTGAATATCAACTTTTGCTTTTATAAATTAGAAATTTTGTCTATTATTGGCATTTATGTATTTTGGTGTCAATGTACTGAAGGAAGGATATCTTGTACACAGTTCTGGAAAAAATATGTAATAAACTTTTCTCATAAGGGATTTCTTACTGGGAAATTTCTGTTAACTTGCTTCAGTGAGGTGGTTCTGTAAAATATAGTACTGAGTTTTTATTTCACTAGTGCTTCAATTAACTTTACCTCAGATTCTTTTTGTTTGTCAAGTAAGTGTTTCTTAAAGTTTTATGTATGAAGAGAAAGCAGAACTAAATTGTTTTGTTTTTACCTCATCATCCTATAAAAGGATATCATTTATCATTGGTGTTTGATGTCACGAGCTTCCCAAGTCAACTATCGCTTGTAATGCATTGAAAACAAAGCAGCAAGAACAATTGTTTGTTACTATGGTTTCAATGTGTTAAAGTTTCGTATTCTCTTACCTGTTAGCAGATGTTATCACTGTATATTATTGGTTAATTTTTTTTGTGAAACATTGCATGGAAGAAAAAGCAGAATATAATAGGTTGAAATGGTTCAAAATTTAGAAGTAATGGTCCGTATATGTGAAAAGATCCTAATGTAATCTGTATTCCATTACCGTGTGTTGATCTGTGATCTTTAAAAGTTTTCCTCCCTGTTCTTTGCATTGAAATATACAGTATATATTATTTGCTATAGTTAAATAATTCTTTAAAGTATAATCTCTGCTTGTGTTTTGCTTCTGATATTATTTTGCTTGATTTTGCTTAACTTTTTTTTTAAAAAAAAGGCAGTTTTATTGATTACATGTGGGAATTTTGCAAGGATAGGAAACAAATGTATTCAGCAAATCCTCATCGGGGCCGCTGTTTATTTGGGGCAACTCTTAAAGATCAAAGGCTAATTTAGAAAATAGACAGGATTCTCTTCATTTATTTGGGACAATATACCGCTTAATTTGGGCCAGGTAACTGTTGCCAAACAGCTTCTAACTAGTGTCATTCATGTGCACTTGGGTGGTCATTAGACCCTACACCGTGCTTAGAACAAACAGTTTTTAAATAACATCAGTTGCATGTCTCAGTTTTTTTTCTTAAAAAGTGACTTTTGTCACTGATAGTTGGCGAGAAATATGCAATAGGACAATTCAGAACTGTTGTGCTCCCTGCAGTTTCAAGTATTCAGGTTTGGAGATGCCAGAAATGGCTGGGAATGAAAATGAAACAATTTCACAACTTTTATCAAGTAAGGTCTATGAAGAATTTGAAGGTATCAGCAATTATCTTGAATATTACAACAAAAATGAAGATTTGGAGGATCCAATTGTCGAATGCATTTTTTTTAAGGCAGTCCATTATCTGCACAAGGTGTCTGCAAGGGTTTTATTCATTGCATATACTGAATGAATTCTTCTGTCGATAACTATTAGGAGCTAATATGGTTTTATAGTACTGTAGTAATATTGATAGTATTCTAATTTGTTCTGTATTTCATTTAAGCACATAATTTGTGATTTAGTTTATCTTTTCATGCATTTTTAACTCTTTCCATGAATCCGGCTAATTAGGGGCACCCACTTAGTTGGGCCAAAATGTACTGTTAACATTGTATCCTAGTTAACTAGACTCTATTTGAACGTGGCTGTGTCATTTTGACTATGTTATAGATTAAAATGTGCCTTTTGTTTCTGATCAGGATTCTGGTGTTGCATGATGCAACACAATGTAGGCGTAACAATGTATAGTTTATTTGATTGCTGTTGGGGGGGTGGTTGGGGTGGGAAGAAAGAAGAGCAATGAGAGAGTGCTGTTTTTCTGACACAAAATATCATTGTTTTCATCCTCTACATTTTTAGGCTGGTTCTTCTTGGTCAGCATTGTGATGAAAAGAATCACTTGTATTGTCCATTCTTCAGGTCAAATAGAAGCACTTATTACATTTGCTTTTACACTTGCCGGTAGGTGAAGATGGTCCATGCACTCTTGCAGATTGTCAGGAATATGGTAATTTTATACATAATCAAAGACCTGGAACAGCATCTTTCCACTTCACCTTATTTAAAACACATTCGTAGCAGCACAGAACCAATCAGGTGGAGGTGAGTCTGGGATCAGTTGTTACTTGATGTACTGATATATCAGTTGTATGATCACCCTAGCTCGCTAGGACTCGAATGTCTTGTACTGTGGGAATGAAATGTACTGCCTTCCATAATTAACTGCGGTACCAACAATGGACTGGATACTCTCTCACTCTTTTCTTCTCAGAGATGCTGGTGGTCTTATTGACAAATGCAGGAACTCTGTAAAACCTCATAATAATTAGTCACTGGATGTGATCCCATAGCACTACTTATCTTAGTTGTGCTCCATTGGCCATCTGATTGTCCCTGGATCCATTTATTCTTCTTGTGTTTAGGAGCAAATTTGCATTGTCCTCCTTATCAGTAATGTATCATCTCACTTGTTTTTCCTGGCTGATTCTCAAGGCCTAACTGATAATTAAGTTAAGAATATATGCCATCACAGTCTTCACTGAGGCAATTAATCCTTTTATTTTTGCTTTTCCCCCATGTTCGGCTGGGTAAGGGATGACATCCACTTCAATCTGTTCTAGGGTGATTGATGAGGCTCAAAGTATATTTATTATTAAAGTTACATATTGTTACTATATACTACCTTGAGATTCATTTACTTGCAGGCATGTACAGGAAAAGATGCAGTAGAATTTTACGAAGAACTGTAGCCACATTTTCCTTTTAATTTTGAGTTATATAAATCAAGGTACTGTCACACATTCCCTCTCCCCATCCTTCTTTCTCATCCTTCCTTCTCCCCACTCTGTTTGTCTTGCTTGTCACATCGTCCCTATCTATCTTCTTGTTACATTTTTAAAAATTATGGGAGGGACATTGTGCTTTTAATTCAATGCATAAATAAAATGTTTCTCCACAAAATCCTTTGTGAAAAATTAATCAAAATCACAAAGCTGAGCACTCACAGTTTGAATTTTACTATCAAGCTGAAATACACTGAATAAGTGCATCCAGCTGCAGCTTCTGAAAATCTGTTAAGGAGTTGGAGCTGGAACTGGATGAGCTCTGCATCATTCGGGAGACTGAAGGGTGTTATATAGGACATATATAAGAGGCAGTTACATTCAAGGTGCAGGACACAGGAAACAAGGTGACAGTCAAGAAGGGGAAAGGGATTAAAGAGCCAATGCAGAGTACCCCTGTGGTTATCCCCCTCAACAACAGGCATATCACCTTGGATACTGTTGGGGGGAGTGTTGACTTCACAGAGGAAAGTCACAGCGGTCAGATCTCTGGCACTGAGTCTGACTTTGTTTCTAAGAAAGGGTGCAGAAGAGGCAGGCTGTGGTCTTAGGGGGTTTGTTAGTTAGGGGAATGGAAAGGAAATACTGTGGGCGAGAACGAGATTCCACAGTGAAATGTTTTCTCCTGAGTGCCAGGGTCTGGGATATCTTGGATCGATTCCTCAGCATTCTCAAGTGGGAGGGTGAACAGCTAAACATTGTGGCCCATGCAGGTATCATTGACATGAGTAGGGCGAGTGACAAGGTTCTGCATAGGAAGTTCAGGAAGTTAGGTGCTAAGTTAAAGGGCAGGACCTCCAAAGTTGTGATCTCATAAGGTTTTAGGATCATTGGGTTCTCTTCCAGGGACCTGTAAAGAAAGGATGGCTTGCACCTGAACTGGAGGGGGATGAATGTCCTAGCAGGAAGGTTTGTTAATGCTGCACAGTTGGGTTTAAGTTAAGAGTTGCAGGGGGATGGGAAACAGAATGCCAGAACAGTGGGAGTGGTTGTGGAGGCAGATGTTGGTAAGACGTCAGACAAAATCAGGAATCAAAAGGTTGAGCTTGGTGCGACTTGTATTCTGAGCTGCTTATATATCAATGCAAGAAGTATTGTAGGAAATGTGATGAGCTCAGGGCATGAATCAACACCTGGGAATTAGACATTATAGCCATTTGTGAAACCTGGTTGCAGGAGGGGTAGGACTGGCAGCTCAATATTTTGAGTTTTAAATGCGTCAGAGTGAGAGGGATTAAAGGAGGAGGGCTGGCATTAATAGTTGGGGGAAAATGTCCTGCAGAGGCATTATGGGTAGAACGGAGAAATAAGAAAGTTATGACCACATTAATGGAGCTATATTACAGACCACATCATCAAGATTTAGAGGAACAAATTTGTAGAGATCACAAACTATTGCAAGAAACAAAAGGTGGTTATAGCAGCTGATTTTAACTTTACACATATTGACTGGGAATCTCATTCCGTAAAAGGACTAGATAGGGTTGAGTTTGTCAGATGTGTTCAGGAAAGTTTCCTTCACTACATAGAAGTCCCAAAGAGAGATCCTGCAATGCTGGATCTGTTGTCCGGGAATGAGATAGGACAGGTGACAGAAGTTTGTGTAGGGGAACACTGCATCTAGTGACCACAATGCCATTAGTGTCAAAGTAAATATGCTAAAAGAGAGGTCCAGTCCATAGGTTGAGATTCTAAATTGGAGAAGGGCCAATTTTGATGGTACAGGTGTCCCCCGCTTTTCGAACGTTTGCTTTACGAAACCTCACTATTACGAAAGACCTACATTAGTACCCTGTTTACGCTTTCAGAAGGTGTTTTCACTGTTAAGAAGAAAGGCAGTGCGCGATAAAAAAAATCAGTGCGCGATAAAAGGCAGCGCGCACCCCGAGCAGCTGCTCGCCCCCGGATTCGGAACGGCATTGCCTAAACACGAGCCTGTGAGCAGCCGTTTGCAAGATGAGTTCTAAGGTATCAGAAAAGCCTGAAAGAGCTCGTAAGGGTGTTACACTTAGCATAAAACTAGACATAATTAAGCCTTTCGATTGTGGTGAACGAAGTAAGGACTAAGTGAGTTTGGCTTGTGGAAGCTGACGAAGATGATGTTGAAGAGGTTTTGGCATCCCATGACCAAGAACTGATAGATGAAGAGCTGATGCAATTGGTAGAGGAAAGGATAACAATCGAAACCGAATGCAGTAGTGAAAGTGAAGCAACTGCGTGAGATTTTCGCTGCAATGATAAAGTACGACTTTAATTTTGAAAGGGTACGTAGGTTTAGGGGATATTTGGAGGATGTTTTGAGTCCTTGCAAACAACTCTGTGATATAAAAATGCTCGAGGCTCAGCAGTCAAGCCTTCCACATCAGCGACAGCAGACGATGAACCTCAATCTTCGACATCAAGGCGGGCAGTCATAGGAGAAAGTGAGCTGCCTGCCCTGATCGACAATGAGATGACACCCCCGTGTCCCATCACCCCAACCCCCAGGCCCCAGACAGTTACTGTACCGATTCGCGGAGAATGCAGGGGTAGCCGGGAGGCACACAGCACATCTTTAAGAAAAAAGCCAAAATAAACATGCTAATTAATTAGGTGCCGCCTAGCACGTAATTGTTGGCCCAGATCAGTGCCGGGCAGCACCGAATTAATTAGCATGTTTGTTTCGGCTTTTTTCTTAAAGATGTGCTGTGTGCCTCCCAGCTACCCCTGCGTGCTTCGCGGCAATGTATCTGGTCGGCGGCCCAGAGGGTGGGGGCCACTGCATCACCCAGCCTGCGATGACTCAGTCTAACACACCATCATCAGTGTGCTCGATGTCTTCCCAATTCCCGTAAGTGATACTACACTGTACATACATTATTCCTACTTTATATCGGCTGTGTATTTTAACGTGTTGTTTGGTAGATTTGGCAGCTTCATAGTTTAATAGCTTCATAGCTGGAGAGCGTGTTTATGCCAACAGCGCTTGTGTGAGATTTTCTGCCGAGAGCGCTTGTGTGAGATTTTTGCTATGGAGATCTGTGCAGGGAATCGTTGTAGAGAAGTATTTCTACTTTATATAGGCTGTATATTTTTCTTATCATATTCCTGCTTTTACTATATGTTACTGTATTTTAGGTTTTATGTGTTATTTGGCATGATTTGATCGGTTATTTTTGGGTCTGCGAACGCTCACAAAATTTTCCCATATAAATAAATGGTAATTGCTTCTTCGCTTTACAAAATTTCGGCTTACAAACCGTTTCATAGGAACGCTCTACCTTCGGATGGCGGGGGGAAACCTGTATCAGAAATGGGCTACCAAGTGTGGATTGGGACAGGCTGTTTTCTGACAAAGATGTACTTGGTAAGTGGAGGCCTTCAAAAGCAAATTTTTGAGAGTACAAGGCTTGTATGTGCCTGTCAAAATAAACAGGTAAAGATAATAAGTGTAGGGAAGCTTGGTTTTCAAGAGATACTGAGGCCCTGGTTTAAGAGAAAAAAGGAGCATCGCAAGTATAGACAGGAACAAATGAGGTGTTCATGGAGTATAAGAAATGCAAGAGAACAAAAGAAATGGGGAGGACTAAAAGAAGCATGAGGTTGCTGTCGCAGGCAAGGTGAAGGAGAATCCTAAGGGATTCTACAGATATGTTAAGAACAAAAGGACTGACTGGCTGCATCACAGTCTGGTTTTGGGGGGTGGGGCTACTGCACAAGATTGAAATAAATTGCAGAAATTTGTAAAATTAGTCAGCTCCATCATGAGTAGTTTCCAAGAAATGTTAAAGGAGCGGTGCCTCAGGAAGGCGGCATCTATCATTAAGGATCCCACCACCTAGGACATGCCCTCTTCACACTGTTACGATGGAGGAGGAGGTACAGAAGCCTGAAGGTGCGCACTCAGCGATTCAGGAACGGCTTCTTCCCCTCTGCCATCTGATCTCTAAATGGACATTGAGCCCATGAACACTACCTCACTACTTTTTTTATTTCTGTTTTTTTGCACTACTTATTTTAACTTCAATTTTTGATAGACATAAACTAAATGTAACCCAGGTCTATATTTATCATGTATTTCATTGTACTGCTTCCGTAAAGTTAGCAAATTTCACCACATATGCCAGTGATATTAAACCTGATTCTGATTGCAGGGGACACAATTGGTCCTTTGGAAGACTAGAAAGGTAATCCATGTGTGGAACCAAAACAGATGACAGAGATCTTAAATTAACTTTTTGCATCTGTATTTACTCAGGAGATGGACAGAATGTCAATAGAAGTGAAGCAAAGCTCATCAACTTCATGGAGCCTGTAAAGATTAAAGAGGGGGATGCATTAGCTGTCCTGAGGCAAATCAGGGTGGAAAATCCCCAGGGTTTGACAAGGTGTGCCCTTGGACCCTGCGGGAGGCGTGCAGAAATTGCTGGGGCTTTAGCAGAGATACTTAAATCATCCTTAGCGACAGGAGAGATGCCAGAGGATTGGAGGATTGCCGATGTTATTCTGCTGTTTAAAAAAAGCTTTAAGCATAAGCCAGGAGATTATAGACTGGTGAGTCTGACATCAGTTACAGGAAAGTTGTTGGAAGTTATTTTAAGGGATAGATATCGACTTATTAAGGATAGTCAGCATGGCTTTGTGCATGGTAGGTCAAGTCTAACCAATCTTAGAGGTTTATTTGAGGATGTTGCCAGGAAAATGGATGAAGGCAAGGCAGTGGATGTTGTCTGCATGGACTTCAGCAAGGCATTTGACAAGGTCCGGCATGGAAGATGGGTCAAGAAGGGTCAGTCGCTTGTCTTTCAAGATGAGGTAGTAATTTGGATTAGACTGGTGGAGTGCTGCAGTGGTTGGTGCTGGGTCCTTTGTTTTTCATCTATATCAATGGTCTGGATGATAATGTGGTTGATGGGATTAGCAGATTTGCAGATGACACCACAATTGTGGGTGTAGCAGACAGAGGAAGGCTGTCATGGTTTGTAGATGGATCTGGACCAGCTGGAAAAATGGGCTGAAAAATGGCAGATGGAATTTAATGCAGACAAATGTGAGGTGTTGTACTTTGGTTGGACCAGCCATAGAATGTCTTACACATTGAGTGGTAGGGCACTGAGGAGTGTGGTAGAACAAAGGGATCTGAAAATACAAGTCCACAGGTAGATAGGGTCGTAAAAACGGCTTTTGGCGCATTGGCTTTCATAAATTAAAATATTGAGTACAAGAGATGGGATGTTATGTTGAAGTTGTATAAGATGTTGGTGAGGCCTAATTTGGAGTATTGTTTGCAGTTTTGGTCATCTACCTACAGAAAAGATGTAAACAAGGTTGAAAGAATGCAGAGATATTGCTGGGTTTAGAGGACCTGAGGTAGAAGGAAAGATTGAATAGGTTAGGACTGTATTGCTTAGTAGAACATTGGGAGGAGATTTGATAGAGGTATACAAAATTATGAAGGGTATAGATAGGGGAAATGCAAGCGGGCTTTTTGTCACTGAGGCTGAGTCAGACTATAGCCAGAGATCGTGGGTTAAGGATAAAAGGTAAAAAGTTTAAGGGGAACATGAGGGTATACTCACTCAGTGGATCATGAGCTGCCAGCACAAGTGGTGTATGCAAGCTTGATTTCAACTTTGAATCGAAGTTTAGATAGGTACATGGATGGTAGAGGTATAGAGGGCTATGGTCCTGTTGCAGGTTGATGGGAGTAGCTAGTTTAAATAGTTTTGGCATGCACTGTATGGGCCAAAAGGCCTGTTTTTGAGTTGTACTTCTCTGACTCTTAAGATATTTTCCCAGATTTTAACCATAGCATTCTTACCACCCTATCTTGATCTCACAATTTTGTCACACATGAAATTTTCTTTTTGTCTTTTCAATAAAAGAGTAATATTTATTGGTCATCCATTTTTACAAAGCCGTCTATGAAATATTATCATATAACAAGTGTTGAGCTTGCCACTTCATTCTCAGAATTATCTCCCTTCGAAAATTTTGTAGGAATATTTGAGTTGGTATACATACTTATGTAAGGCAGGTAGATCAAGCACAAAGTTAAATGCAGTTGCAGAGACCATTTGACCTACTGTGCAGTCTTAGATGAAAATGGACTTTGTTAAATTCGATTCCCAGCTCTGGTCCAAAATTGTCCATTTTTTAATGTATTCATTTTATTGTTTTCATATTCACTTGCTGGACCCAGCTATTTTAAACCTGTCTTTCATCAGCAGGCTAAAGAAATTTAGTGTGTCCCTGTCATTCCTTAACAGTTTTATTGATGTCCTGTAGAAAGCATCCTATCTGGATGTGTCAGGGTTTGGAATGGCAACTGCTGCTCTTGAAGGGAAGAAACTCAGAGCTGTAGACACAGCTCAGCACACCACTGTCTTACACTTCTTACTGCCTTGGTAAAGCAGCCAGCATAATCAAAGATCTCACCCACCCTAGAGATTATCCCTTTTCTCCTCTCCCAGTGGTCCGCTTTTAAAAAAAACATATCCTTGTCTGTAAAGACTTTGTAATGAGTCAGTTAGAGGGTATTGTAAAGTTGTAGAAGAAGGGCTTGTGATAAGAATTTGTGGAACATTTTGGCCTTAACACTAAGTGGTACATGTGGTGTAAATCTAATACTGTTTATCAACCAGGTAACACCATCCTTACTGTAAAGTATGGTGGAGGTAGCATCATGCTATGGGAACAACAGGAATTCTGCAGATGCTGGAAATGCAAGCAACACACATAAAAGTTGCTGGTGAACGCAGCAGGCCAGGCAGCATCTCTAGGAAGAGGTGCAGTCGACGTTTCAGGACTCCTGACGAAGGGTCTCGGCCTGAAACGTTGACTGCACCTCTTCCTAGAGATGCTGCCTGGCCTGCTGCGTTCACCAGCAACTCTTATGTATCATGCTATGGGGATGCTTTTCAACAGCAGGGACTGGAAATCTTGGTCAGCACTGAAGGAAGTGAATGCTGCAAAGTACAAAGTGGTCCTGGATAAAAACCTGCTAGCCTCTACCAGAAAGCTTAATCTGGGGAGGATGTTCTCATTCAGCAGGACAGTGACCCAAAGCACACTGCCAGGGCAACCATGGCATGGCTTGAAATGAAGAAAATTGATGTCCTTGAGTGGCCCAGTCAGAGTTCTGACCTAACCTGATCGAACGTCTCAGGCAAGACCTCAAGATTGCTGACCTCTGCCACTCCTCAACTAACCTGGCACAGCTTGAGCAACTTTGCAAGGAGGAATGGGCAAATCTTGCTCAATCACATTGTGCAAAGCTCTTAGAGACTTGTCTAAAAACACTTGGCTGTAATAGCTGCAGAGGTGGTTCAGCTAAAGTACTGAGTAAAGGGGGATGAATACTTTGAACTGCTGACATTTCAGTTTTTGTATTTTTTTCATGCTTTACAATTTTCTGTTTTTTGAGCTCTACTGTGGGGGGGGGGTGGAGAAAAAGGAACATGTGATTCACAAATAAAAATAAAAACAAAAGGGCCTGCTGTCATGTTCAATATGATCAGCTGCACATTCCTGTACTAACCATGATTCCTTCATTGCTAAATTAATACTTTAATTGTGTATTTCTATTGGGTTTTGATATTTTAATAGTTAAATGTTTATTATACATTGTTTCTGTATATGACCAAGAATTCATGGTTAAATTGCAAATCAAACTGCTACAATCAGTCTCTCAACAAAAAAAGAGCTCAGTCAATTGGTGTTGGATCCTATCCTCTGTATGAACATTCAGTGATGTCACTGTTCCCATGCCTACTTGGAATTCCAAATAACTAAACTAGAATAAAATGTTTCATTTATTAAGCAGAGGCTTGTTTTCTTTGCAGTGGGGGGAGGGGCCATATACACCATGAGGTGCACAGGAAGAAACTTTGCATAACGAAGGTTCTAAAACCAGTGAGCAATGGTTTATGTTGAGTGAGACGGTCCGAGGGGATCTAAGAATTTTTTTTTTCTGTTCAGGGTGTTTGTAATCTGGAATGCACTGCCTGAAAAGTTTGTGATAGCAGGTACTTGAAATTTTGCAATAAATGTCAGAATTATTAAGGTATAAAAGGTTCTGCACCAGATGTTAGTAAGTGGATTATTATAGCAATCAAGATGGGAGTGTAGTTTAGTTATCATAAAATGTATTTGTTTTTAATATTTTCCAAATAAGTATCAACTACAGCAGAAGCACTTAAGATTGAATGGCAGTGAGAAAGTGAAGTACAGTGTAGGTTTGTGTTATGGCAGTTTTGGTAATGAAAATTCACTCTTACAGAATTCACAAATTACTACTGAAATATTGAGATGTTGAATAAATATTCACACTTGCAGAAGTTATGTTAGAAAAATAACTAAACAAAAAAAAGTTTATTTTGCTATGTTTGTTTAGTTTGTGTAGTGGGAAATTGCAATAGGGTCACTGTTCTTGGAATGTAACCTCTCCATAACGTAAGATAATATATTACATTATCATTGGAAAAATGTTTTGTGCTTTCAAGTGGAGAAGACTAAGAAAGATAGTGAGAAAAAATTGAAATAGTTCACTCCAAAAAAATATGAATTACATTTAGAAACTTTTTTTCTTGCTTAAGTCCTCTGGAAAAGGATTTTGGCAATTGTAGGGATGACTTGCAGTGGACTAGAAAGCTTGAGCATGTAGATATTAAGGAAGAGGATGTGCTGGAGCTTTTGGAAAGCATCAAGTTGGATAAGTCACCGGGACCAGCCGGGATGTATCCCAGGCTACTGTGGGAAGCGAGGGAGGAGATTGAGTCTCTGGCAGTGATCTTTGCATCATCATCAGGGAGAGATTCCAGAGGATTGGAGGGTTGCAGATGTTGTTCCCTTATTCAAGAAAGGGAGTAGGGATAGCCCAGGAAATTATAGGCCAGTGAGTCTTACTTCAGTGGTTGGTAAGTTGATGGAGAAGATCCTGAGAGGCAGGATTAATGAACATTTGGAGAGGCATGATATGATTAGGAATAGTCAGCATGGCTTTGTCAAAGGCAGGTTGTGCCTTATGAGCCTGATAGAATTTCTTGAGGATGTGACTAAACACATTGATGAAGGTAGAGCCGTAGATGTAGTGTATATGGATTTTAGCAAGGTATTTGATAAGGTACCCCATGCAAGGCTTATTGAGAAAGTAAGGAGGCATGGGATCCAAGGGGATATTGCTTTGTGGATCCATAACTGGCTTGCCCACAGAAGGCAAAGAATGGTTGTAGATGTGTCATATTCTGCATGGAGGCCTGTGACCAGTGGTGTGCCTCAGGGATCTGTTCTGGGACCCCTACTCTTTGTGATTTTTATAAATGATCTGGATGAGGGATGGGTTAGTAAGTTTGCTGATGACACAAAGGTTGGGGGTGTTGTGGCTAGTGTAGAGGGCTGTCGGAGGTTACAACGGGACATTGGTTGGATGCAAAACTGGACTGAGAAGTGGCAGATGGAGTTCAACCCAGATAAGTGTGAGATGGTTCATTTTGGTAGGTCAAATACAATGGCAGAATATAGTATTAATGGTAAGACTCCTGGCAGCGTGGAGGGTCAGAGGGATCTTGGGGTCCGAGTCCATAGGACACTCAAAGCTGCGACGCAGGTTGATTCTGTGGTTAAGAAGGCATATTGTGCATTGGCCTTCATCAATCGTGGGATTGAGTTTAAGAGCCAAAAGGTAATGTTGCAGCTATGTAGGACCCTGGTCAGACCCCACTTGGAGTACTGTGCTCAATTCTGGTCGCCTCACTACAGGAAGGACGTGGAAACCATAGAAAGGGTGCAGGAGAGATTTACAAGGATGTTGGCTGGATTGGGGAGCATGCCCGTTTGAGAATAGGTTGAGTGAACTCGGCCTTTTCTCCTTGGAGCAACGGAAGATGAGAGGTGACCTGATAGAGGTGTTCAAGATAATGAGAGGCATAGATTGTGTGGATAGTCAGAGGCTTTTCCCCAGGGCTGAAATGGCTAGCATGAGAAGGGATAGTTATAAGGTGCTTGGAAGTAGGTACAGAGGAGATGTCGAGTTAAGTTTTTTACACAGAGAGTGGTGAGTGCGTGGAATGGGGTGGCGGTGGTGGAGGTGGGAACGATAGGGTCTTTTAAGAGACTTCTGGATGGCTACATGGAGCTTAGAAAAATAGAGGGCTATGGGTAAAGCCTAGGTAGTTCTAAGGTAGGGACATTTTCGGCACACCTTTGTGGGCCGAAGGGCCTGTATTGTGCTGTTGGTTTTCTATGTTTCTGTAGAAGATGACAGTGACCAAAGGTGCAATTTGTCAAATTTTACAGGTCTCATTAGTTCTATTTAGTAAATGTCAAGGGAATTTTTTTCCAAGAACTGATATTAATTTAAAATTGAACTTTGGACTTCTAGTATTTATTTGTATCTGCTGAAATGCATGACATTTAAGTTCAGTTTGTTGCTTGTGAATTGTGAAGCCAAGTGTATTTAATATTCAATGTCAAATGTTTGGATATGTATAGAGACCCGGATATCTACCTGTATTTTTGTGTCATATTTGGTATGCACCTTTTGATTTGGAAAATATTTCTTATGAACTTCTGATTCTGATAAACATTTCTGGAAAGCTACTGACTTTATGATTCAATAGAATGCTACCTAGAGAATTTTGAAAGCTGCTCATTTAACTTCAATTCCAACTTGAAAATAAATAACAATACTTGCTGGTATACTTTTCTATAGAAATTCACCATTGAAGTGTTTGAGAATAATTGTGTTGTTGGTGAATTTGCATATGAACAGTTGGTTTCTTGGTGAGATAATGCTTACAAAAGTTTGCCATATTCTTACCCAGTTTGTGCCAGTGTTTTTATCAAAATCTTTTGAGCCGTATGTCCCATATGGATGAGGTGCTTTCTGCTGAGAGGAAAGGGGAATTTAATGTGAGATACTTATGAGCCTCTGTGGCAGTCTGCTTGAATGGCTTTGGCAGAGAAATCCTAAATGTAAGCATTAATGTTGTCTCCGGAGAATGTAACTAAAATAGTAAGCAGGGCAGCTGTTTAAATCACATGATTACCAGAAGTCAAAATGATTTGAAATTGGGTTTGTCACCTTATTTAAATGTTGAGTGTTGGTGCCCTAAGTATGTTTAGCAATTAAATCTAAAAGCTGGAATACCAAGTAAATCAATTGCTTATTTGTTGTCATCTGAACCTATGGAGTTATGGATATTTCTGTTCAGATCATTTTATTTTAATTTTGCCATGTAAACAATTAGTGTGTATTGCTTGCTGCTGTGCTGACAGCCATTTGCTAGTTAAGACAGCTTCTACAGGTGTTCATTTGCCAAAATTGTGTTTCGCACCTTCAGAGTGCTCTCTTTGGATCTTTATGTGCATTTCATTTTATTGCTGTTATTTTGAGACCTCTGGAAAATATTCAAACACAATTCCCCTTCACCCCACCACGTGTGGTTGTTTACAACTGGTTGCCTTTTCTTTCATGTTTATTCCTAAGTTACCTCTGCAGGTAGGAATACTATTTTTACCTCAGCAGACTAAATGAATTTCCCCTCCCCTGGGCACTGATGCCAAATATAACTATAGTAAAATATATCTAGGCCTTGCAAAGTGTTTGTAATGGAAGTGTTAGTAGTATTACTGTATATACTTTAGGTACTTGAAATAAGTGTTAACCAATTAAGCAGCTCTTTTTAAAAGAACTCTTTTGTAAATTGTGAATATATTTGCACTATTTAATTTTCATGGGTTTTCAAGATTCAAGTACATTTATTAACAAAGAATGTATAAATTGTACAACCTTGACATTTTGACAGTATTTTGAATTAGTGCACGATTTCTCCATTACCCTTACATAAAGGTCAAATATTGATCAATTAGTACCGTAAATTCTGGTGTATAGGCCGAGAATTTGGCCCTAAATTTTGGTCCTAAAATTAGGGGGTCGGCTTATACAGAGGATGCCAACTTTGAACAACAAATACACAGAAGGCAGATCGTATTTATTGGCTGTTTTTGAGTCAAATACAAAAGAGAATACAAACGCTTATGAAATCTACACAAAAGAAAAGATCTACAAAACACATTCTGTTTCTCAATTTACTTGTACACACTGTTGTCAAACGTTCATTCCATTGTTGATGCATGAATTCTTTGGTTTGTTTAAACTTCCATCTAGTGGCTGGAGCACGGACATCAAACCACTGGGGATGACTGCAATGTCCGTTTTTTTTCAGCTTTCAATGCTGCTTTTGTCTCACCTGACAAGTGCGCTTTGAACATCTCCCAGACAAGTAGCGACTTTTCCTTCCTGAAACCTTCGGGACGTCGATGCCACACCTCTTTAACCCACTTCAAACAACCCGCTTCATCCATCCAGCCGCGTTGTTGAATGTAAACAACACCCTGCGGGAAGTTTTCTTTCTTTGGGAATGTTTTCCTCTTAAAAATCACCATTGGTGGTAGTTTGGTCCCATCAGCCATACACGTTAACATGACAGTAAAATGTTGCTTCTCGTGTCCAGTTGTTTTGACAAGGGCTGTTTTCTCCCCTTTCTGATTGACAGAGTGGTTGCCAGCAAAATCAAAGAAGATTGATGTCTCGTCCATGTTACCAATCAGTGAGAGTGGGTGAGAATGTGCCTTTCGATGCTTGGTTACAAATGATTGGAAGGCCGTAATCTTATTCTCAAGGTTGCTCGGCAACTTCTGAGCAATCTTTGTTTTTTATCTCGACACAAGATCACGTCTATTCATAAATCGGGTGCACCAACTTCGTGTAGCTTTGAAATTTTTGCTGACCTAAGTGTTTTTCGGCCCATTTCAATGCTTGAACTCGAATCATTCCTCTGGTAACAATGTATCCAGACGATCGCTGGTGATTCATCCACTCTAAAACTACTTCTTCCAGTTCTGGCCACTGGCATGTTTTCCCACGGTTTGCACATTTCGTCTTTGGCATTTCCCTCAGCGTGTCTTCTGCCTTTCTCCACTCTCTCACTTGTTTCTCGTTTACACTAAACTTCTTAGCAGCTGCAGAATTATTCGTTCCTTTAGCAAAATCAACAACCTTCAGCTTGAAGCCAGCATCATAGCGCATTCGTTTTAATCTTCTATACATGGTGGTCGCAAACTCAATACTGAGTACATGTACTGATCCCTCCACCCCGTGTTGTGTTTTAACGAGATTACGGTGGGCGCTAAATGGTTCCATGGGGGTTGCATTTCAGAGAATTCTTTACCATTGGGAACCTAATCCAAAACTTCCATCTCTGATTTATTTATTAAGAATTCGCTTATAACGCTCTATAATGTGTAGGCCGATTTTCTTAGCAGATACTGGTTCACAAAATTTCCAGGTTCTAGATCCGGAAAAGCTGAGTACTGGCATGTGAGATCTTGTGATCTTTTCTGGTTAAATCAAAAACCTCTACAAAAGGGGTCGGCTTATACAAAGGTAACATGAAAAAGTCACTTTTTTAACCTTGAAAATGGGGGTCAGTTTATACTCGGGGTCGGCTTATACACCAGGATTTATGGTAATTTTCATTTAATCTCCAGTATTGAGAGAATGGCACAGTAAACTGAATGAAGTATGACTTTACCCATTTGAGACAAAGAATATTGTTATCATGCTCCAAGTGAAAACTAAGATCTATTTGGAGGTAATGCTACAAATTTAGGTCTAAAGCAACACACAAAATGCTGGAGGAACTCAGCAGATCAGGCAGCATCCATGGGAATGAATAGATGGTTGATGTTTTTAAGTTGAGACCCTTCTTCAGGACTGGAAGGAAGGGGGAAGAAACTAGAATAAAAAGATGAGGGGAGAGGAAAGAGGCAAGCTGGAAGATGAGTGAAGCCAGATGGATGGGAAAGGTCAAGGGCTGGAGAAGAAGGAATCTGATAGGAGAGGAGAGTGGATCATAGGAGAAAGGAAGGGGACCTAGGAGAATTAATAGGCAGCTGAGAAGAAGTAAAGGGTCAGAGAGGGGAGTAAAGGAAGACTTTGTTTACCAGAAGGAGAAACTGATACTCATGTCAACAGGTTGGAAGGTACCCAGACGGAATATAAGGTGTTGCTCTTCCACTCTGAAGGTGGCCTCATCTTAGCGCAAGAGGAGGCCATGGACTGACACATTGGAATGGGAATCAGAATTAAAATGTTTGGCAAAAGGGAAGGGATGTTGCAGAGGTGCTTGACGTCCTGATGTGTCGGTCCTTGGCCTTGCTCAATGTTTAAGGACAATTTGCAGTAATATTATAAAATTTAATTTAATTGCCTGTTGATACCTTCTTTCATCGGGTCTCAATCTGGAGAAGATGGCAACGCGACGCAGCGTGCGTTGCATCTCCGGTGAAATGATATCGTATTTGTAAGTAGGATGCCGTGCACAATTCTGACTTGATGAAGACAGATGTGAGAAGCAGAGGAACATCTGGATAAATTTCTGAAATGCCTGGTTTGCTGCCGCTGCTACTGTGCGATGGGGAATCTCCAGAGGGAAGGCCCCAAAATCCCTGGCTTTGCCTGCTGCTGGCAACCGAGGCTGAGGTCAAAGTGTTCAGCAGAGATGGTGCTCGGTACTCTGTGTCGGAGGGTTGATCAGAGCTCGAAGTTTTCGGACAACTCAGAGTTGGACTGTGGTTGGGCATGGCAGGGAGAGTTTTCTTCCTTCTCCCATCTGCGTAAGACGTGGGACTTTTGAGAGACTTTGAACTTTTTTACTGTGCCATGGCCTGTTCTTCATCAAGTTATGGTATTGTTACACTGTTGTAACTATATGTTATTATTATGTGGTTTTTGTTAGTTTTTCAGTCTTGGTCTGTCCTGTGTTTCTGTGATATCACACCGGAGGAATATTGTATCATTTCTTAATGCATACATTACTAAATGACAATAAATGAGGACTGCGTGTCCTCATAATCTAATCTAATCTAATCATGTGTAGTCAGAATAGACATATGTAAAATATATCCATTGTGTTCTTCAGCATGTCACAGCTCTGCTGCTGAGCTTGGTGGCAAGTGAGTGTTGGAGCAGGAAATTAGATCTGCTACATCTGACTTCTGGCATATCTTGCACATCTACCTTTCATTGTCCACATGCCGAAATCCAAGACATGCTGAGATATGAAAGACTAATGATACCAGGATCTGTAATTCCTTACTCAAATAGATGAAAGAAGTATTTTTACGGAATTAAGTGAAAGAATAAAGAGGTATAAATTAGCACAGTAAACTTTAATGCCATACAATATACAAAACAATGAACAGAAAATGGCAGGTTTTCAAAACTAATTTTTGTTAACTTTGTTCCAAATGTTTCATAGCGTATTTAAAATCTGAAGATAAGAGCTTATAAGAGAAAATCATTTATAAAAGCTGATTTTCAGTGCAATGAGGTTGTTTGGTGTTAAGATATAAATTAATATGAAATATTTACTTAAAATAGAGTGGACAAGTTCTGTTATTTTTATTCGCCTCTTGTGCAAAGAACACAAATTGTGCCCTTTATATTTCTCTGCCTTCTCCTTAAGCAAAATACTATTCTGTTGAAAGGGTTGGAAAGAAGCTAATTTTGGCTTTTAATTGCATATTGTGGTCAGCAGATGCTACCGCACAATTTGAACTTGAAGGTGAACTTTTTAGCTACCAAAATAATGCTTTTGTTATCCTTTTCTGCTAATTAACTAGACACTGTTCCTGGATAGTGGGAATGTTTGCATGGATGGTGGTAACTTTCTGGTACTGTGTTCAAATGACCAAAATTTAAGCTTCACTGCTAAATACTGCAGGGCTGACATGGGAATTATTTAAGAAGTTGGCACCAGAGCTTTATAGTTTTTAAAAGGACATACTTTAATCATCACATTTGTTATGTTCTGTAAGTGGTGTTTAATCCATTGCCTCAAATTTCTTCCATACCTGGCAAATATAACCTCCAGTATTTAAGGTGAGTGTTTTATGAAAGAAAATACTTCAACCTATTATAATTTTTACACTGGAAAATCAGTATATCTAATTAACAGCCATTTTTGAAATGTTCATTGAATGCAGTATTAGGCCTCCAAGATGGTTCTTTTCATTTCTTCCATTTTTTGCTTACAGTACTGTCTCTTACTGTGAGGAGAGACTGATTAATTCATTGACTCATCAATGTTGAGGGAATAACTATCTTTGTGGGTAGATCCTTTACAGCTACAATTCACTGGAGTACCTGCATCTTGCAGTCAGCTTTAATTTGTCCAATATCCAGAAGATGGACGAGGAGGATAAGCAGCGTGTAGAGTAGTTTTCAGTTCTGCTTCCACCTCCCAACCCATTTTCACTCCATTTGTTGAATTAAGTTTCTTCAGTGAGGATATTTTTTACTTGAGGCCTTGGTTTTAACAAAAAAAAAAGGAAGTGCATAGCAGGTATAGGCAGGTAGGAACAAATGAGGTGCTTTTGGAGTATAAGAAATGCTAGAGAGCACTTAAGAAAGAAAGCACAAAGCCTAAAAGAAGGCATGAGGTTGCCCTATCAGACAAGGTGAGGAGAATCCAAGGGGATTCTACGGATGTGTTGAGAGCAAGAGGATTGCAAGGGATAAAATTGGCCCTCTGGCAAGATCGGAATGTTAATCCATGAGTGGAGCCAAAAGAAATGGGGAACATCTTATATTAATTTTGCATCTTTATTTAATCAGGAGACAGACACACAGTCTGTAGAAGAGAGGTAAAGTGGCATTGACTTCATAGCCCTTATGTAAATAATAGAGGAAGAGGTGTTTGCTGCCCTGAGGCAATTAATCCCCAGGGCCTGACCAGGTATTCCCTCAGATCCTGCAGGAGACAAGTGCAGAAATTGCCGGGGCTTGAGCAGAGATACTTAAATCATCCTTCGTGACAGGTGAGGTAGTGGAAGATTGGAGGATACCTAATGTTGTTCCACTCTTTAAGAAAAGGAAAGGTACGTTGCATCCGGAGTTTCTCTGGTTAGCGGATGATTTCCCTCCATGCCTCTCTGACGTAGTGGGGAACCGTGTACGAGGCAAGTTACAGCAGTGGTTTACCATTGCCTTCTGCTGGGTGAGTTTCCAAAGAGATCACCAGCTCATAACCCTGCATAGATGGAAAGCGTGCAGGGGAGCTGGCTGGATTCAAACTTGGGACCTTTCATCCTGAAGTCCAGCACTGATGCCACTACGCCACCATCGAGGTCACTCTTTAAGAAAGTCTCTAAAAAATAAACCAGGAAATTATGGGTTGATGAGTCTGACAGCAGTAATGGGAAAGTTATTGGGAGGTATTCTAAGGGACATGGACTAAGGATAGCCAGATTGGTTTTGTGCATGATAGGTCATATCTAACCAATCTTGGAGTTTTTCGAGGAAGTTACCAGTGAAGTGGATGAAGGTAAGGCAGTGGATGTTCTCTACATGGACTTTAGCAAGGCACTTGAGAGGGTCCTGCATGGGAATGTGATCAAGATGGTTCAGTCTTGGCATTCAAAGTGAGGTAGTAAATTGGGTTAGACATCGACTTTGTTGGAGAGTGAGTTGTAGTAGATGATTGCCTCTGACAGGAGGCTTGTGACGAGTGGAGTGCTGCAGGGATCAGTGCTGGCTCCGTTGTTCTTTGTCATATGTATCAGCAATCTGGATGATAATGTGGTTATCTGGATGGTTATCTGGATCAGCAGATTTGCGGAAGGCACCAAGATTTGGACAGCGAGTAAGGCTATCATGTCTTGCAGCAGGATCTGGATCACCTGGAAAAATGGGCTGAAAAATGGCAGATGGAATTTTATGCAGACAAATATGAAGTGTTGCACTTCGGAAAGACCAACTAGGGTAGGTTTTATACAGTGAACAGAGCACTGTATAACAAAGGGATCTGGGAGTACAAGTCCATAATTCGTTGAAAGTGGAGTCACAGGTAGGTAGGGTTGTAAAGAAAGCTGTTGGCACATTTACCTTCATAAATCAAAGTATTGAGTACAGGAGATGGGATGTTTTGTTGAAGTTGAATAAAACATTGATGAGGGCTAATTTGGAATATTGTGTACAGTTTTGACCACCTACCTACAGGAAAGATGTAAATAGGGTTGGAAGAGTACAGAGAAAAATTATAAGGATGTTCCTGGGTCTGGAGGAGCTGAGTTATAAGGAAAGATGGGTTAGGACTTCATTCTTTGGAATTTAGAAGATTGAGGGGATAGTGGTATACAAAATTATGAGGGTGTAGATAGGGTAAATACAAAGAGACTTTTTCCTTTGAGGTTGGGTGGGACTATAACTGCAGGTCATGGGTTAAGAGCAAAAGATGAAAAGTTTAAGGGGGACATGAGGGAAAGCTTCGTCACTCAGAGGGTCATGAGAGTGTGAAACAAGCTGCTTGCACAGGTGTTGCATGCAAGCTGGATTTCAATGTTTAAGAGAAGTTTGGATAGGTTCATCGATGGTAGAGGTATGGAGGGCTATGGACCAGGTTTAAATGGTTCAGCACGGACTAGGTGGGCCGAAGGGCCTGTTTTTGTGCTGTTCTTTTCGATGACTATGATGACTGGAATTATATTTAAGAATTAGCCTTTTGTAAATAGTTTTGTAAGATGTTTCAAATGTATGAGCTACATTATTTATTTCTTGACTTTATTTTGTATATTGAATTTGAACATGGGGAAGGTTGTATGGATGTTTTTGTAATAAAGTATGTAATATTATCAAAATTGCAGTAATGTGAAGGGTGATGATGGCATCTTGCACATAATATGCAATAAAGCAATTTACAAATCTGATTCTGTCCTTTTCCACAGTAATGGATACATATCATTTCCGGCAAAGTGTCTTCCCCGATGAATTAAGACATGTTTTGTTAATATCTTGTCTGCTACTGATAATGTAAAAAGATTGATAGTTCGAGCAAAAAGAATCTGTGTAGTAGTACATAAACTTAAAGAACCTCTGCTTAAATATTTTGACTGCTAATTTATGGATATGTTGAAAATGATGGTACTTTTTAAAATTAATTAACTACTGTTTTTGGGTTTTATCCTGATTAAGGACTGTCTTAGTCAACTGGTTCCCTGCAGTGTGGTGGTCTGAATTGTTGAATCAAGATGGTTCAAGGCCAAAGGAGTTCTCTAAGTATTCTGGTTTATTAGGGAAATGAGCACCTACAGCATGCTATTGTAAGGAATAGAAAAATCCAAGTTGGTTGGTGTTCCATTGAACTTCCAAAATATAAAATACTTTATGCTACAAATTGGAAAAGCATTACCTGAACCCTATGCACATTTAACTTGTATTGTGTTGTGCTTTTTAAAATTCTCATGCATTGTCTGTCTATGAATTGATTGGTGATGATATTCCCACTTCTGGAAACGAATGTAGTTGATCGACCTGGGAATCATGCACCTTCCAACCTGCCAGCAGAATATGGGTGCCTGCAGACTGTCCTCATTGGGCAATACAAGATCAATGGCTGACGATTCTGAGTGGCACAGCTGTTCAGTTGGGGAGGCAATGGGCATTTGGGGAATGACCCCAAAGTGGGCAAGTGGCAGCATTTGTTAGGCAGCCAGACTGTTGGAGAGAGGAAGTATTGCGCAGCTGAAGAGTGGATTGAAGCTGGGATTTGGCGGGAAATCTACAGAATTAAGAGAAAAAGAACTAAGAAAGTGGGGGATTGAAGCAGGGCCTGACACAGGCAGCTATGGAAAGAGGTTATCATGTGAGGAGCAAATAGATAAGGAAGGGATTAAGTTTAGTGATGATGGAGCTGAGGAAGGGAAGATGTGGGCAAGGTCATATGCAATATATCACTGTGCATGATTGTGTGGATGTACATGGACATACTAAGTCTGTGCAGCACAGCCTGTTGTTGCCATTTGGATTGGATCAAGACTTTGATCCGACGAGACTGTTAGCTGCTGTGCAGAGGCCAACTTACTATAAAAGAACTTGCATATAGCTCTGGAACTGTAGTAAAAAATTAATCATCTTTATTTCCGCAGGGCTGGCTAAGAAGGGGAGACTGTTATTTAAAAGCAGCTGGAGGATTTTTTTTTCAAATTACCATCTTAATGCAATTGGCTGAATAAGTTAAATTTTGAAATTAGTTTTCTTTTGAATTTAGTTAACTGTATATAACTTAAACCATTCACAGAGATTGTAACCTCATGGTTACTTGGAACTTGGGACTGCTTTTTATCCTGTAGTGACCTTTGGTGTTAGCCCCTTCACTACAATTTTACTTGCGTATACACTGACCTTTGCCATGGAAACACAAGAGAAACACAAACAGCTTGCCAATGGTCCAATGTGAAAGCCGCGGGTGTCAGTGCAAGTGTAGTGTTACATAGATTGGAGAGGATGATGGTTGTAGCAAATAGGCCCCACTACTGGCACTGTAATATTTTATGTAATGCTAAAATACCCAAATGATTTTTAAATGTTAAAAATGTTTTTCTCAGTTAATCAGGGAACATAAATTTTGCATTGTTGCATTGTTTATAGGGCAATTCTTGCTATTTCTGGCAAGTGCTGACAAAACAGATGACCAAAATAAAATATCCTTAAATTAGATGATCAACATATGTAATATTATACAGCAGTTTTATTTTAGTTTCTGTTTACTATGACTGCAGAAAGGGCATGTGGTGGTTTTACTGATCTGGACAGTATAAATGTCAGTACTTTAATATAACTCAGTATTCATATGCTTGAGTTGTGATGTGTAGCAGCTGGTTGACTGGTGTCGAGTTAGATTAAATAACAGTGAACCCTGTAGACATTGCATTCTCGACCATAGCACGGTGTGTTTGATCCATATTTGTCACTGCAATTTGCTTATGATTGACATGATATCGCCCTCATATTCATGGTTATTTTGAGTAAAAAAAAGTTTTAATCCCAATAATTTGAAATGTAAGCATCACTCTCTTTGATTTTTGCCCTCAGTCCAGCAAAGGAGCATTAAGTCTTTGGGTATCTCAACACATCACAAATATTATAGTCTGGTATTTTTACTTCTGAGAGGAGAATAAAGTCTTCTACTCATTCGTTCTCAAAGCTGTAATATAAATTTAATGACAATTTATTTGAATTCCACTTGTTTAAATGATAAATAATACCAAATTCAATAATTTTGCTTAGCTTTCTATTGAATTAATGAACTTGAAAATATAATACTCTCAAAATTTAAAATCCTAACAACTACTCAATTTTAATTTTGGTTGCAACAGGTTGTTTTCCCATCCTTTTGTTGCATTGGCCTTTTTTGAACACTATTTCTGAACGTCTCATTAGACTGATTTCCTGCAAAACCAAAATCTTCCAATGCAGTGAAAGAATCAGGAGGTGGCAAGACAGCCACTCAGTCCTTCATGCCAATACTGTCACTCAGCCTAGTCCTAATATCAACATTGGTTCTGTAGCCCTGCCTGTTTAAACTTTTTCAGTTTGTGTCCAAGGTCTACTTAAATGTTAGGGTTTTTTTTGTCTCTTCCACTCTTTCCCTTTCAGCAAACTCCAGACTCGACTTGTACTGCCATCTGGGTGAAAGAATATTTCCTCATCTATCCTCTGATTCTTCTATCATTATTTAAATCTTGTACCCTGACTTTTAGATCCCTCAAGTAAGGTAAATAAGTCCTGACGAAGGGTCTCAGCTCGAAACGTCGACTGTACCTCTTCCTAGAGATGCTGCCTGGCCTGCTGCGTTCACTAGCAACTTTTATGTGTGTTGAAGGTAAATAAGTCCTTCTCTTGACTCTATTTAGGCACTTAATTTTTTTTCATCTCTATCTTAGACTGTAAGATGCAGAAGCAGAGTCAGGCTATTTGGCCCATCAAGTCTGTTCTACCATTTGATCATGCTGATTTATTTTCTCTCTCTACACGTTGTCCTGCCTTCTCTTCGGAACCTTTGACTGACATCCTTACTAGTCAACCTCTGTTTTAGATATACTCAATTACTTGGCTTCCATAGCCATATGTGGCAATGAATTCTACAGGTTCGCCATCCTCTGGTTAAAGAAATTCCATCTCTTCTCTGTTTTAAAGGAATGTCCTTCCATTCTGAGGTAGTGCCCTCTGATCCAAGACTCTACTCGCTATTGGAAACATCCACTCACATCCACTTGATCTGGACCTTTCAGTATTTGGTAGGTTTCAATGAGATCCCCCCCCCCCCCATTCTTCTAAACTCCAGCAAATACAGGCACAAAGCCATCAAACTCTCCACGCATTAACCCTTTCATTCCCAGGATCATTATCGTAAACCCCATCTGGATCCTCTCCAGTGCTGGCACATCTTTATGTTACAAAGAGAACAACCCCAACTATATAGCCGAGAATTTCCTGTTCTGTACTACCCTTGTCACTGCATACTTATAGATTGGTGTTGTGGAGAAGCCTGTTGTTCTGGATTGAAGAATTATTATCGGGATATTTATTATATGGAATTTTTTTTTTCCACAGGCTGGGAGAATGTATCTAGGGGGTGCCCTGAGGGTAATTCCTTGGCTGAGGGTAATGACTTGGCATAGGGTGCACGTGAGGTACCCAGATTAGCCAGCGACATGATAATAGGTGTGAAGACATGTTGTGATGAGGATATTTGAAACTTAATGGGATTGATAGGTTGATAAAGTGAGTAAAAACTTGTCAGATGGAGTTTAATGTGGAAAAGTGTGAGGTAATCACTTCAGTAAGAGGAATCTAAAGATAAAATATTAGCTATACATAGAAAGATTGCAGGTGAAAGAAGTGCAGAGGAATCTGGGTATTCTTGTGCATGAATTGCAAACTTTCAAGCAGGTACAGGACATGATTAGGAGAGCAAATAACATCTTGGATTTTATAGCAAGAGAGTTGGAGTTTAGTAAAGGGAAGCATTGTTACAGTTCAACAGGGAATAGATGAGGTCACACATGGAGTATCATGCATAGTTTTGGTCTTTTTAAAAAAAAAATGGATATATACTGGGTTTGAAGGCAGTCCAAAGGGATTCATTAGATCAATTCTTGGATGAGAGAATTGTTCCATCAAGAAGTTAAAGAATCATATACAATGGAGGTTGAAAGCATGAGTGATTTTATTTGAAATATGTGAAATTCTTTACATAATAAGTTATATGTTAAGATGTTTTCACTAGAGTAAAAATCTTAAACAAAGGGACATAGTTACAAGGTATGGGGTGGCTATTAAACCTCACGCAAACTGGGACACAAAATGACATTTGTACTGAACAGCAGCATTAACATGTAATGGGCACAGTTGCAAGAATAAGTTTGTGAACCCTTTGCAAATACCTGATTTTCTGCATTAATTACTCATGAAATGTGGTCTGATCTTCATCTAAGTCACAATAATAGACAAACGTAACTAATAACACATGAGCAATTGTACTTCTCATCAATACTGATGTGACGAGAATACACATAAAATTAAGATGTTTGCTGGCCTGGGCTAGCATCAGTGGCATCAGCAGTTGGTCTGCCACCTGCCCTCAGGGGAAGGAGAGATAAGGAACAATGGGGCAGCGTCTGGAGATGTGTAATGAAGGGACGTGGGGGAGAGAGAGCTGTCTAGAGCGGCTCCCCCCTTTGAACCTTGAACTGTTTGAAGTGATGGACAGGCGATACCCCAGCAGGGGGATAAAAAGGGACAGGTTCGCTAAGAGAGACACACGCCACCCGAGGTAACGAGACCCTGGAAGCGGTGCGCCTCTCACGAGTGGGTGAGAAGTATCAGACAACGACCAGGATGGAAAGGTACGATCAGCAGGAACCCTAATGTGTCCGCCCTTGCCTGGGTGCCGGGTTCACTGCAGAGGATCGACCACATCTGGAGGAGGGGTCACAGTCGGTGACCTCAGGTGACATCACCAAGGACCCGCCCAAAAGTTGCTTGTGAGCAATCTCGCCGGTCTGTGAGTGAAGCCGTTCTGAATGATCAGTTGTTCCTGTTCTATCTCTCTCTTCCCCCCACGTTGTCCATCGCCATGGCAATGATTACTGCGAACTGAACTGGACTGAACTTTGAGTCATTTTGAAATTTGGTCATTTACCCCTAGACAACGATAGAGCTTGATTGATGCTGTTATCTTAATTCTGTGCACATGTGTGTTTATCATCGCTGAACTGTTGCATTTATTATCCTTTCGATTACTGTGTTGCTTGTTTCTTTAATAAAACTTTCTTAGTTCTAGTACTCCAGACTCCAACTGAGTGATCCATTTCTGCTGGTTTGGCAACCCAGTTACGGGGTACGTAACACTGAATACGACATTTAAACAATCACAGTCTAGGTTCAAAAACTTATGTGAACCTCTGGGATAAAGCCTTCCACAAAATCTATTTTGTGTCAGGTATTCCAATCAGTGAGATGAGATTGGATGTGTGGGGTGTAGAAGTGCCCTACCCTATAAAATAGACACACAAAGTTAGGTTACTGACAGAGCCTGCTCTTCTCAAGAAAGATCTGTTTATCTGAACCATGCCTTGATCAAAACAACTTACAGAGGATCTTAGAATTGTAGAGATGCATGAAGCTTGAAAAGGCTATAAAAGCATTTCTAAAAGACCTGACTGTTCATCAGTCCACTATAAGAGAAACTGACAACAAATGGAGGAAATTCAGTACTGATGCTACTCTCCCTAGGAGTGTTTGTCTTGCAAAGATCACACCAAAGAGCACAACGTGCAATGCTGAAGGAGCTGAAAGGAAGCCAAGTGCAACAGCAACATGTAGAAATCTCTAGAACTTGCTAAAGTCTTTGTGTTCACTATAAGAAAAAACACTGAATAGGAATGGTGTTCATGAGAGGACATCACAGAAGAAACCACTGCTCTCCAAAAAAAACTACATGTCTCAAGTCTGTAAAAGACCACCTGGATGTTCCACAATGCTTCTGGGACAATGTTCTGTGGACAGATGAGATAAAAATAGAACTTTTTAAGAGAAATGCACGCCGCTATGTTTGGAAGGAAAAGGGCACTGCACACCAACACCAAAACCTCATCCCAATTGTGAGGCATGATGGAAGGAGCATCATGGTGTGAGGCTGCTTTGCTGCCTTGCAGCCTGGAGTGCTTGCAATTGTTGAGGGAGTAATTATTTCAAAATTGCGTCAAGACATTTTACAGGAGAATGTCAGGGTAGTGGGCCGTCACCTGAAGCTTAATAAAAGTTGGATGATGCAACAAGACAGTGATTGGAAGCACAAGAGTAAATCAACAACAGTGGTTTAAAAAGAGAAAAAAAAATCTTGTTTTGGAAGGCCAAGTCAAAGTCCAGACCTTAACCCGATTGAGATGCTGTGTCAAGACTTGAAGAGGGCTCTTCATGCAAGGTATCCCAGAAATACTGATGAACTGAAACAACTTTGTATGGAGGAATGGTCTAAAATTCCTTCTCACCATTGTGCAAGTCTGATCAGCAGCTATAGGAAATGTTTGGTGGAGGTTATTGCTGCTGAATGAATTTCTACCGGTTATTAAATACAAGGGTTCACATACTTTTTTCAGCTTGAATTGTGAATGATTAAATGTGTTCAATAAAGACATGAAAAGTGCAGTTGTTTGTTTGTTATTAGTTTAGGCGGATTGTGTTTGTCTATCATTGTGACTTAGGTGAATACTGTATCAGACTACATTTTATGAGTAGTTAATGCAGAAAACCAGGTAATTGTAAAAGATTCACAAACTTGCTCTGTCACCATATAAAACCCTGAGATTTGTTTTTTTTGTGGGCATACTCAATAAATGCAATGACCAGAATAAAACCAGTGGAAGACTGCACCAACATGGCAAACAACCAGTGTGCAAATACAAAAAGCAAGGAAGAAAAATAATAATGAAGCAATAAATATCGAGAACATGAGATGAAGAGCCCTTAAAATTAAGTCTGTAGGTTGTAGGAACAGTTCAGTGACAGGACATGAAGTTGAGTAAAGTTATCCCCTCTGGAGCCTGATAATTGAGGGGTAATAATATGAGTCTGGTGGTATGACCTCTGAGGCTTCTATCATAAATTTTGCTGAGGCAAATGTTTAAAACTAAAGTCATTCATTTCTTAAATTAAGCCTGAAATCCCTCAGCAAATCCCCTTGCTACTGAGCGCTCCCAACCACCCTTTTATCTTTATTGTCCCCTTAGAAACTCCCACCACTCTCGGGGGGCGGGGGGGTGGTATATCACCCACTTTGGGAATCACTGTTCTAACACTTCCCACATGGTAGGACTAATGTTCTGATTTATGTATATTTCAACACAAGTGTTGTTAAGAAAGGCTGATGGGTGTGGGCACGGATCAGCATATGGAATTAAGACTTTGTAACCATTAGTGTGACTTGGTGAGGTAGGACTAGTAGCTCAATATTCCAAGGTTTCATTATTTGGATATGATAGAGCAGGAAAGATTACAGGGCTAAGGTTTGCATTACTAATAGGGAGAATTCATGGCATTGCTCAGACAGGAAAGCTCATCCACTGAAACTGTATAAATTGAACTGAGAAATAAGAAGTGAAATTTTGCGAGTATAAAACTTGTATGTGCCTGTCAGAATAAAAGGCAAGCATAATAGGTTTAGGGAATCTTTCAAGAGAAATTTTGGCACTGGTTAAGGAAAAGGAGAAGGTGCACAGCAGGTATAGGTAGGAAGGAGCAAATGAGGTACTTAAGTATAAGAAATGAAAGAGAACATTTGGAGGAAAATCAGGAGGGCTAAAAGAAGGCAAGAGTTTGGTCTAGCAGACAAGGTAAAGGCTAATCCCAAAGGCTTCTGCAGATATAATAAGAACAATAGGATAGCAAGGGCTAAAATTGGTCCTCTGGAAGATCAGAGTGGGCTATGTATACATGGAACCAAAAGAGATGTAGGAGATCTTGAATGGCATTTTGCATCTGTATTTACTTGGGAGATGCATGATCTATAGAGGTGAGGCAAAACAGCACTGAACCCATGGACCATATACATATTACACAGGAGAAGGTGCTTGCTGTCTTAAGGCAAATTAAGGTGGATACACCCCCAGGACCTGATGAGGTGTTCCACTGGACCCCGTGCGAGGTTAGTGGGCTAGTGTGAAAATTGCAGAGTCCCTAGCAGTGATATTTAAACTGTCCTTAGCCATGGGTGAGGTGCCAGAGGATTGAAGGACAGTTAACATTCTTCTATTGCTTAAGAATAAGACAGGAAATTATAGGCTGGTGAGCTTGGCATCAGTAGTGGGAAAGTTCTGGGAGGGTATTCTAAGGGACTGGATTATATAAGTATTTGGATAGACGGGGGGCTGATTAGAGATCGTCAACATGGCTTTGTGCATGGCATGGCAGGTCGTGTCCAACCATTGTTGTACAGTTTTTTTTTGAGGAAATTGCTAGGAAAATTGACAAAGACAAAGCAGTGGATATTGTCTTACATGGACTTTAGTAAGGTTTTGATAAGGTCCCGCATGGGAGATTGCTAAAAATGTTCAGTTGCTCGGTATTACAGATCAGGTAGTAAGTGGGATTAGACATTGGCTTTGTGGAAAAGCCAGAAAATGGTAGTAGATGGTTTCCTCTTTGATTGAAGGCCTGTGACTAGTGATGTGTAGGGAAAGGGTGCTGGGTCCGTTGGTTATTTGTTATTTGTATCAACAATCTGGATCAGCAAATTCGTGGATGACACCAAGATTGGGTGTAGTGGACAGCAAGGAAGTCTTATCAAAGCTTGCACGCAGGATCTGGACGAGCTGGAAAACGGGCTGAAGCATTGCAGATAGAATTTAATGCAGAAAAGTGTGCAGTATTGCACTTTGGGAGGACAAACCAGGGTAGGACTTGCATGGTGCACTGCAGGGCATTGAGAAATTTGTTGAACAGAGGAATAAGGGAATACAGATTTATAAATTCCTTGAAAGTAGCATCACAGGTACTGTGGGTAAGGTCTTAGAGAAAGCTTTTGTAATTAATCAAAATATTGAGTACAAGAGTTGGGACCTTAAAAGTTGAAGTTGTACAAGATATTGCTGAAGCCAAATTTTGCGTATTGTGTGCAGTTCTGGTCATCTAACTACAGGGAAGATGTCAATAAGATTGAAAGAATGTAGAGAAAATTTACAAGGATATTGCTAGGACGTGAGGATCTGAGTCACAGGGAATGGCTGAATCAGTTAGGACCTTATTTCCCAGAGCATAGCAAAATGAGAAGGGATTTAATAGAGGTACGTAAAACTACAAGGGATATAGATAGGGTAAATGCAAGCTTTTTTTTCTCTAAGATTGGGTGAGATGAGAACTAGAGTTATAGGTTAAGGGTGAAAGGTGAAATGTTTATGGGGAACATAAGGGAGATCTTCTTCACTCAGTGATGAGAGTGTGGAACAAGCTGCCAAGGAAGTGGTGGATGTGGGTTTGATCCAACATTTATGAGAAATTTTGGATGGGAGTATGGTGGAGGGCTATGGTCCAGATGCATGTCGATAGGACTAGGCAGCATGGACTAGATGGGCTGAAGGGCATGTTTCTATTCTATAGTGTTCTATGGCTTAATGGCACTTCTTTTTACATGAAGACTGGAAAAATAGCTGGAGTTATGAAAGACCTATTCTCCAGAACTCTTTGCACCTCCTAGCCAAGCTGTTCTGATATAAGGACATCACTGTCATCAACCTGATATTATGTAAAATTGCTTAAGTATGTCTCGTTTCCAAAAAGCAGGACAAATCCAATCCAGTTAATTGTTTCCCAATGATTCTACTCTCAATGATCAGCAAAGTAGGGGAAGTTGTAGTTAACAGTGCTTTCACAGATCACTTCCTCACCAGTAACCCATTAGAAAGCACCCTATTTTGGGTTTTGCTAGGACTGCTGAGTACCATTATTCATGTTGGATCGGAGAATTGCAATCCAGAGGTGAGGCTTCTGTGACCCTATTGTTAAGGCAACATTTGACTGAGTGTAGCAACAGGTGCTGCATCAAAGGAGAACATTCCAGTGGCTCGAGTCGTACATCGCACAAGTCAAGGTGATTGTGATTGTTGGAGGTCAGTTAACCCAGCCCCTGGACAACACTCTTGGAATTTATAATGGGTATATTCCAAGACCTAAGCATCTTCAGATGCATTACCAATTATCTTCCTTCTGTCAGAAAGCCCAAACGGGGGATTTTGACTGATGAATGCACAATATTCATTTCTGTTTGCAGCTCCTCAGCACATTAAACAACACGTGCCCAATAGTAGTGGGGAAATGGGAATTACTTTCAAACTCTTGATCTTCAATAACGTTATCATCACTGAAACAGCATCCTATCATCAGTGTCCTTAGGGTCACTACTGAGCAGAGACTGGACCAGCTACATAAATACCCTGACCAGAAACACAAGTGTGTATCATGGAGTGAGTGGTTTACCTCATGATTCACTAAGGTTTTCCACCATCTCTGAGGAGCAACTCAAAAGTGTAATGAAAATAGTGAGTATTGCCGAAAGTGCGAGTGCAACGCCAATAACTCCTAAGGTTTTGCATATTCCAGGCCCATCACCAAGCCATGTTTCAGTAACAACTAAAACCATTTACCTCAAGTGTCTTGTCAGCTTGTTTTAAACTCATCTGCTACTTTACATTTAGGCTTAAGTATCTAATGTTCTACTTTCTATTTCAATATCTGGTTCTTTTCTCTCTCTCTCTCTCCAGCTCGTTCTCTCTCTGTCTCTCTGTCTCTCTCTCTCTCTCTCTCACTCTCTCTCTCATATTCCTCATTCTCTCTCTCTTTCCCTGTTTTCTCTCTCTCTCTCTTTCTCTCTGTTTCCCCCGTTCTCACTCTCCGTTTCCCCCGTTCTCACTCTCCGTTTCCCCCGTTCTCACTCTCCGTTTCCCCCGTTCTCACTCTCCGTTTCCCCCGTTCTCTCTCTCTTTCCCCGTTCTCTCTCTCTTTCCCCGTTCTCTCTCTCTTTCCCCCATTCTGTCTCTCTTTTCCCCGTTCTCTCTTTTCCCCATTCTCTCTCTTCCCCGTTCTATCTCGCTCTGTCTTTCCTCTGTTTTCTCTCTCTCTGTTTCCTCTGTTCTCTCTCTCTTTCCCCCTTCTCTCTCTCTCTTTCCCCCTTCTCTCTCTCTTTCCCCCTTCTCTCTCTCTCTTTCCCCCTTCTCTCTCTCTCTCCGTTCTCTCTCTCTTTCTCCGTTCTCTCTCTCTCTTTTCCCGTTCTCTCTCTCTCTCCCTGTTCTCTCTCTCTCACCCCGTTCTCTCTCTCTCTCTCCCCCATTCTCCCTCTCTTCCCAGTTCTCTCTGTTTCCTCTGCTCTCTCTCTCTTCCCCATTCTCTCTCTCCCCCATTTTCTCTCTTTTTCTGTCCCCCCCTCCCCCTCCCCCTCCCCATTTGACTATTAATCACTTTCCAGTTACCTTCCCAATCCTTGATACTTTGAATGTCCTAGTTCCAGCCATCTCATTTACAGCCATTTCTGCCCAGTTGCTCGGGATATTCTTCCCTCCCAGTAAGAGATCTGCTGCATTATCCATCATATTACTTTGTTACATTTGTTCTGACTGTGCAACCATCCCTCTCTAGCAGTGTGTGTTTTTGATAAGACACATAGAGAGCTGGCCTGGCCTGCTGCGTTCACCAGCAACTTTTATGTGTGTTGCTTGAAATTCCAGCATCTGCAGATTTCCTCGTGTTTGTGCTTTTGGTACAAGTTTACTGTTTTTCTTAGTTTAGTTCTGTGAGGATTTTTTTTAAATTCACATTTTCTATGTCTATCTCTCGATGCATTTTTGAACATCATTCAAAGCTTAAAATATGCAAATAAGCAATTATTTATTTATATGTAAACTATTATCACCGCTCTGTTGTGCCCCTCTTTCATTTTCTCCCAATGTCCACCCTATCTCGTATCAGATTCCTTCTTCAGTCCTTTTCCTTCTACATATCACCTTCCAGCTTGTACTTCTTGCCCTCTCCACACTTTCTTATTCTGGATTCTTCCCCTTTCCTTTTCAGTCCTGATGAAAGGTCTCAGCCCGAAACATCAAATATTTATTCCTTTCCGTAGATGCTTTCTGACCTGTTGAGTTCCTCCAACATTTTGTGTGTGTTGCTCGGATTTCCAGCATCTGCAGATTTTCGCTTGTTTGTGATTAGTAGATGCCTGAATGTTTTATTGCATTTCATTGTTCATTGTGCTGAAAGAACATCATTATTATTAATCAACATAAATTGTTGAACTGTTGAGTTAATCAAAAATTGACTTTGAATTGGAGCAGGTCAAGGTAAGAACACATTGGTATAGCTCATTTTGTTAACTTTAGGAAATACCAGAGCTTTGGAGTTTGATTCTTTGAAATGTCATCACTGTTGTGCTGCCAGATGAAATTCTTCTAGTCCTTCAAACCGTGCTGCCCCAGCATCCCCGATGACACCAATTTAACCCTAACCCAATCATGGGACAATTTCCAATGACCAGTTAACTTACCTGGTACGTGTTTGGATGACCTAAGAGCCAATTTGCACAAAGCAAAGTTCTACCAACAACAGTGAGATCACCTGTTTTATTAATGTATGGATGATAACAATTGGAAAAGACACATGCGAGTAATAGAGTCATGTAAGAGTCGAGGCATTGTCTGGGTATGTGCTGTTAACTTCAATTTCCAGTTTACGCTATGGAAATATATACAGCGCGACTGCTTGGTATATTTTCAATAATCAGAAAATTTCCAGTTTCGAGCTACTGCAATGAAGTTGAAAATGCAAAGGTGTGTGCGTTTGTTTGCAGACTAGTTTTTGTAGTCCCTTAATGGGGAAATTGAGATTTTCTTAATTTAAAATGCTGAACCTACCGCTCAATCCACTAAAAATACATCATAAACAATTATAGGGCAAAAAATGTTGTCTGCTGTTGGCAGATCATTACAAATTGCAATTTTTCTACACCTTTTGAATAATTTATCTCTGTTTTAAGAAAACAAAACTTGGCATTCTGTGTAATTAGTTTTTTTTAGCGTGTGGCACCAGCCAGTCAGCCATTCTTTGTCTGGCACGTGGTGTCAGGATTGGTCTCCTTTCGGAAAAACCAGGTCACGATATGAGCATTCCTGACTTGACCCTTTTTTTTTTAAATGAGGCCGAGTGGCTAGCTTGACACTCAACCCGGCACGGATGGAAAGCGTGCTCGAGGGGTGGCCCGACTTGGATTCGAACTCGAGAGCCTTCGCTTCGGAGTCCGGCGCTGATGCCATTGCGCTACCAGCCGGCCTGTGTTATCATAATGCACAAGAATAAATTTAACTCTAGAAATGACAGCAACTTTATTTAGTTTTGTTCTGCTAGGAAAGTGCTTCATAGGGGTTATGCAGGGGTTGCAGATGGCGGCATTTTCACAGTTTGGAACAGTTGTGGAAGGATGGGGTTGGAGGATGCAGAAGATTTGCCTCTCCAGTTCAGATTTGCTACTTTTAATGCATTCAGTGTGTTTGGGTTAACAATGACTTGCAAAATTATTGAAACTATATATAATTTAATATTAATTAAAATGTAATTAAACATTTTGAAGTAGTAAAAGCAAAGTAAAATAATACGGGGGGAGGAACTTTGCCTTTAGTGCTAAGAAACTTGATTGAAATGATTAGGATCACCTGTCCTACACTATGTCTAATGTGATGGGAGAGAATCCCAGTAAGATTTGGCTGTTGGGTGATTTTATCTGCAATGTGTCATGCATCAGTATCTGTGATTCAGTAAGGCTTGGATTTCCATGGGTCCATGGATGTTCAGGGTTGGTACAATTTCTTGGTGTTCACCTGGCGGAGAATCTCACCTGGTCCCTCAGCACCAGCTCCATAGCAAAGAAAGCCCAGCAGTGTCTCTACTTTCTGCGAAGGCTATGAAAAGTTCATCTCCCACTTCCCATCCTCACCACATTCTACAGAGGTTGTATGGAGAGCATCCTGAGCAGCTGCATCACTGCCTGGTTGGGAAATTGCACCATCTCGGATTGCAAGACCCTGCAGCGGATAGTGAGGTCAGCTGAGAAGATCATTGGGGTCTCTCTTCCTGCCATTACAGATACTTACACCACACGCTGCATCCGTAAAGCAAACAGCATTATGAAGGACCCCACGCACCCCTCATACAAACTCTTCTCCCTCCTGCCATCTGGCAAAAGGCAACGAAGTATTCGGGCTGTCACGACCAGACTATGTAACAGTTTCTTCCCCCAAGCCATCAGACTCCTCAACACCCAGAGCCTGGATTGACACCAACCTACTGTCCTCTACTGTGCCTATTGTCTTGTTTATTATTTATTGTAATGCCTGCACTGTTTTGTGCACTTTATGCAATCTTGGGTAGGTCTGTAGTCTGGTGTAGTTTTGTGTTGTTTTGCGTAGTTCAGTGTAGTTTTTGTATTGTTCATGTAGCACCATGGTCCTGAAAAACGTCTCATTTTTACTGTGTACTGTACCAGCAGTTGTGGTCGAAATGACAATAAAAAGTGACTTGACTTGAACTGTATGCCAGCTATGGTCAGGAGGGTTCTTCCCGTTGAAACACTACTATAGTATAGCTATTAATCCTTCCTCTTTCGGCTTTTTGTTTGGTCAACTCATAATAAAGTTAAAAACCATTTTCTAAAACTGCAGGGTGGACTACATTTCTAAATTAATTTCAGATGAAATTATTGATTTAGTTTACAAATTTTAAATAATTTGTTTTGCAGAATTTCATTGTGGTTAAATTATCGCACTTCAGTAACTGTGCGTAACTAGAGTATTTACAGTGTAACTCCCACTGCTGTTCATAGCAGAATTTGTTGCAGCATGGGACAGTAGCAGTTTTGAATTAATTTTATTGAGGGTAGATAATTGAGATAACATTGAACTGGGAAAATTGTCATACTGCAGTAGGAACTTGTTTCTATGTGGTTGAGGTTTAACGTAACATTTTTAGGTAGGATTTTGAATTTTTACTGCCTAGAGATACACTTTATAGTTTAGAGGTAGGCATCACTCACCTGGAGTTCAAAGATTCACTGTAACAGATTGAGCAGAAATGTCCTTGTTTCATACAGAACCAGTGTGTTTTTGCACTTCTAAATTCAAAGCATGGTAATCGGTGATGATCCAGAGTTCAGATTCTGGCGAATCTGACTTCCCACTTCACTGTTGGTATAAATAGTGAACATTTGGATGGGGTTGCCAACCTTGATTAAAACAACTGGGTTCTTTATCTTGGTTATACTTTATACTTTTAATTAACTTCTGGTATTTTAACACTTTATAATGTTATTTAAACCTATTTGAATTGCTTTTAAATCCCGAGTTATCATACTTGTTTTCCAGTTGTCGAGGAGAAGGTTTAAAATTAACACAGTTTTCTAATTAGAATGTTATGTTGCAAAAAAAAGCTTTCTGGTGTACTAGTGAAATTGATGGAGTGAATGTGTTCTGATTTGATCATTCCAAGTGTGCAGTCCTGTTATGTTTGGTCTGGCAGAAGGAGGTGAATCTTTTGGACAGGAGGGTGCAAGGGAAATTACTAGAAATACTGATGCACTTTATATGCTTTATTTTTCTTAATGCTTCTCGACTTGTGTTCCTTTGAATATTATTAACTCCAAAAGCTACAGTGCCTGCATCAGAACTCAAGTTTCGACCCAAAACATTGACAATCCTTCCCAGCAGATGCTGCTCAACCTGCTGAGATCCTCAGCATCTTTTAGTTCCTTGGGTCTCCGGTAGCTGTAGCTGTCGTCAAAATCTGGAACACAGTATTGAATGAAGCACTATTAAAAACAATATTGTTGTTCTTCAGCAGAACTGAATTAACAGTATTAATTGCACAATTTATTTAAAAGGTGGACAAGATGGATTGAAGTGTAATAGAAACTTAATTTCCAATATGGTATTTTTTATGTTTTTCATATCGTTGCAATATTACATCATACCAATAAAAGTCAGAAATGTGTTAGGGCAGAACACAATGCAGTTTGTACTTGAACAATTTCACGTTTGAATGTTTGATACTAAAAAATTCAGGTTTTTCAAACAAAGTAATCTATTTTTTAAAACTATACCTGTGAGCTTGGTTGACAGCTAATATGTAAACAATGTATTAATTGCTGATAGATTACTTTAGCTGCATTATATATGTGGTTTATGTTAGTGTTTCTGATGTTCCATTGCTGTATTTTGTGATAAATTTATGTTGTTGGAAGGAAAATCAAGGAAATAAAGATATTAAGATGAAGTTAATTGCACTAACTTACTGTACTGCTGAAAGGAGTAGTTTAAGAAAAAAGGGCAATTTTGAAAATAATTTGCAGCTCACTGGAGAAAATAATTTGTTCTTTTGGAGCCTATTAGCTTTCACTTGAGCAAATCTGCAATTTTTTGCTTCTTTAAACGTTTTGTTTTCACAGCTTCAAGGTTACAATGAAAAGCCAATCAACTTGCAAATGTTCATTGGAACTGCTGATGATCGCTATTTAAGACCACATGCATTCTACCAGGTGCACAGGATCACTGGGAAGACTGTCGCCACTGCTAGTCAGGAGATTATAGTTACCAGCACAAAGGTTCTTGAAATTCCTCTTCTACCTGAAAACAATATGACTGCAAGGTACTTATCCAAGTCTCTCAGTGGAATTATTTTTGTCTTTCTTCTTTAAATCTTTGTATAAATGAAAGGTAAAATCACCTGAAATCTGATGGAACTTTAATATGTAATTTGAATTTATGAAGAAAGTTTCTGATAGTGTTTATACAGGAAGGAGAAAGATGCATATATTTATTTAAATGAGATAGCTTCAATATGTCAGGATAAGATTTCAAGGTTGATTAAGATTGTTTAATGTCATTTGCAATATACAAGTGTAAAGGAGAATGATATAATTGTAACTCCAGATCCGATGCAGCCAGAAATAAATACAATAAGATAAAGAGCACGAGAATAAAAAAAACATAAATATAAATACATAAGATAGCTTGCATACATAGATTGATTGTATCTATATAAAGTGATGCTAGGCACAGGAGTGTCTGTTCATAAAGTGAGTGACAGGAAATGATAAAGTAGTAGTGGTGGAGGGATGTGCTGATGCACTGAACAGTTTTGAGTACACCACCGTGCAAGTGGGTGTTCGACTTCCTAACAAACGGATTTCAGATAGTCAGGATGCACAACTGCTCCTCCCTTCCGATCATCCTTAACACTGGTTCCCGCCAGGGCTGTGTATTAAGTCCACTAACGTGCATGCTGCTCACACAGGACTGCACAGCCAAACACCTGAGTATTCACATTGTCATATTCGCGAATGACATGACAGCGGTGGGGCTCATCACCAACAATAATGAGAGATCACGACAGTCTTAGATTTGGTCATTTGTGCAGTTATAAATGGTAGCTAATATTCATATTGTAGCGGTAGCTTCCCTTTGTTTTTATTATGCTTTAACTTTGAAAAATTTTATTTCTTTGCTCCCCTCAATCGACCTTGAAAGTAAGAAATGCTTCAGTGAATGGCTCCTAATTTAGAATAAAGATAGTGACTTCAGCAATTGCCTGTTAAGGCACAACTTTAAGAGAAAGTTGAGCATATTTTCAATTTAATGAATGCTTGAAGATACAGCTGTTGTGGGAACTTGAAATGGAGTATTCGCTTAGTAAGAAAGCAGATGTCGTCTTATTTCTAATTTTTGGGTGTTGTTAAAATATTTTTATTAGAGAGAGCTTGTTCTCTGTTGTGCTAAATAAAGTCAATCCAAAGCAAGCTTTCAACAAATTAGTCAATGTACATGAAGTGTATGAAAGATCTGGCATAAATGGATGATTATGTGATTGACATTTTAGTAGGATTTTGTGTCTCATAGATTTGGATTGCATTTTAAATGTAAACTGACTACATAGTGACTTTAATAATTGAGGAATTTCCCAACATTGCAAGTTGTTTGCTTTGAATGAAATCTTAGACCATAGACATTTTTGTCTAACTTCTCCATATTAAGCAAGCTAGAACAGTACTTTTGACATGTATGATTTTTATCATGTACATCCAATTTGTACTTCTAACAACTTAAAAGATGTTTTGCATTTTGGAAGTGACTTAACATGTTTTCATTTTGCGAGCTGAAAACTAAGTAGATTCTACTGGGCTGCTTCTGCACGTATACTGAACAACAACATTTATATTAGTATGGCTGTTTGCCTTTGCCGTTGTTGCCCTCAATGCAATCTGAATAATATGCCACAAAGAGATCTCTCTCAATTCTGATATTAGTTCCTTGCAAAGAATCTTGAATGGCATGGAGTTGTATATTTTCCTTTTGTATTTAAAAGAAATGTATGCATCTTTCTAGTTCTAAACAACATTCTGTGGATATCAGAAATTAAGAACATAGTCCAGTTGACATTTGAGTGTCTCTCTCAAGCATTCTTGTTTTCCTTCACTGGTAATTTGAAGAAGTGAAGAAATTTCCACATCCAAAACACTTACTATCCTAGCATCTCCCACACCTCTGGTGGGTAAAGCTAAGAGTCTTGAACATTTCAATGAATCCTGTACGTGACTATTCAACACCGCCCCCCGCCCCCCCCGCATCTCCCCACCTTCCCTGGTTTCAATTTTATCTTCCTCATTATGATTATTTCATTTAGTTTATATTTTCAATCCTCATTTTGCTTCCCAAATGCCTCATTTTGTACTTCACTGCATTAAATATTAACTCATGTGATTGCGATTTTTGGCAGTAAGTATACCTTCTGTTGTTCTCCTTCCTATTCAATATTTTTCTAATGATTCGGGCCACTTAGAAGCTTTGAAATTATGGTCTCTATTACCTGAGATCCTCGATGTACAATCAAAATATGATAGTGATAGTAATCACCTTGGTACAAGTTCTTGTGGCCATTTACACTAGTAAACTCAGCATTACACAACCAAACCAGGTTAACACACAAAATGCTGGAAGAACTCAGCAGGTCAGGCAGCATTTATGGAGGAGAATAAAGAAATGGGAAGAGACCCTTCATCAGGACCAGATCAGGTTAATTTTAAATGTGTGGTGTAGTAAGGATCTAATTGTAGGGGGTGGAGCCCTCCACTCAGAAAAATATTAGCTAATGCTTATATAATTATATGTATTTAATTTGTGTGGGAACAAAGTGTGGCTAACTGTCAAGAATATGAATACATTAATGCTGCTGCAAAGTGGAGGATTGATCTTTGCTTACCAGGTTGGGAGGTTAACTTAGCTCTTGGTGACTCTGTATAGTTGCCAGAAGCATTTAAAATTAACCTGGATACAAATAGGCAGCATTGTTGACTAGTTGAAATTTTTGAATCAGGCAAGGCAGGGAAAAGTCTGTCTTTAGATTTATTCTCAGATGTATTTGACCCCTTTGGAGACTCTGTGGTTAGAATATTACCCTTGTTTCAAAGCACTATAAAATTTGAATGTCAGATGCAGTTTTAAGTGCCCCTTCTGCATAGAGAGGTCTCAGAAAAGTACAGCACAGAAACAGGCCCTTTGGCCCATCTACTCCATGCTGAATCATTTAAGCTGCCTACTCCTATCGACCTTACCGGGCTCATAGCCCTCCATACCCTTACCAGCCACGTACCTATCCAAACTTCGCTTAAATGTTGAAATTGAGATTGTATGCACCACTTGTGCTGGCAGCTCGTTCTGCACTCTCACAACCCTCTGAAGAAGTTTCTCCTCATGTTCCCCTTAAACTTTTCACTTTATAACTGATGTCCTCCAGACCCAGGAGCATCCTTGTAAACTTTCTCTGTACTCTTTCAACCTTATTTACATCTTTCCTGTAGGTAGGTGAGCACAAGTGCACACAACACTCCAAATTAGCCCTCATCAGTGTTTTGTACAACTTCAACATAACATCTCATCTCTTGTACTCAGTGCTTTGATTTATGAGGGCCAATGTGCCATAAAGGGTAGGGCATAGATATTTACCAGTTTAATGGTTCTTGTAATAAAAACAAGAAATGGTATTAAAAAAAAGATGCTTCTTGTCACTGGATATACACTAGTTACTGCACTTATTGTTCTATTGCACTGTTGAAGAACCACATTTGAATTGCAGTACGGTAGCATAAAATTACATATGACTTAATTTTTTACATTTCAATCACTATTCATTGTATATACAGTTAGCATTAACAGGATGTTCATAAATTTGATTGAAATGTAATCTTGTGCCACTACTGTACACTGGACTCCACGTATATAGCTAACATAAAAAACCTTTCTCAGAACTGTGGGCAGGGTGGAAGGTTGATAGTTTTTAAGCGCAGCTACAGGAAGGAGTAAGACGTTAGACACAATAGTCGATGAAGATAAGTCAGATCAGGTGATAGGGAAAATGATTACTGACAGTGCTTGAGGCATTTTAAAGAACCACTTCATATAGCTAATGAGAAAATCTGCATTGCTGGAAATCCGTGCAACACACAAAATGCTGGAGGACCTCAGCAGGCCAGACAGCATCTGTGGGGAAAAAAGCACAGTTGGCCAAGACCCTTCGGCAGGACTGGAGAGAAAAAAAACTGCGGAGTAGATTTGAAAGGTGGGGGGACGGGAGAAAGAAACGCCAGACGATAGGTGAAACCAGGAGGGAGAGGGATGAAAGAAAGAACCAGGAAGTTGATTGGTGAAAGAGACAGAAGACCATGGAAGAAAGAAAAAAGAGGGAGCACCAGCGAGAGGCGAAGGGCAGGCAACGAGATAAAGCAAGAGAAGGAAAATGGAATGGGAAATGGTGAAGGGGAGGGCAAGTTGCATTACTGGGATTTTGAGAAGTCAATGTTCGTGCCATCAGGTTGGAGGCTACCCAAACAAATATAAGGTGTTGTTCCTTCAACCTAAGTGTGGCCTCATCACGGCAGTGGAGGAGGCCATTGGTGGACGTATCGGAACGGCAAGTGGAACTAAAATGGGTGACCATGGGGAGATCCCACTTGTTCTGGTGGATGGAGTGTAGCTGCTTGGCAAAGCAGTCTCCCAATCTACGTTTGGTCTCATTGATATACAGGAGGCCCCACTGGGAGCACCAAACACAGTAAATGACATAGAAACATAGAAAATAGGTGCAGGAGTAGGCCATTCTGTCCTTCGATCCTGCACCGCCATTCAGTACGATCATGGCTGATCATCCAACTCAGAACTCTGTACCAGCCTTCCCTCCATACCCCCTAATCCCTTTAGCCACAGGGGCCGTATCTAACTCCCTCTTAACTATAGCCAATGAACTGGCCTCAACTGTTTCCTGTGGCAGAGAATTCCACGGATTCACCACTCTCTGTGTGAAGAAATTTTTCCTAATCTCGGTCCTAAAAGGCTTCCCCTTGATCCTCAAACTGTGAACCCTCGTACTGGACTTCCCCAACATCGGGAACAATCTTCCTGCATCTAGCCTGTCCAATCCCTTTAGGATTTTATATGTTTCAATAAGATCCCCCCTCAATCTTCTGAATTCCAATGAGTATAAGCTTAGTTGATCCAGTCTTTCATCGTATGAAAGTCATGCCATCCCAGGAATCAATCTGGTGAACCTTCTTTGTACTCCCTCTATGGCAGGAATGTCTTTCCTCAGATTAGGGGACCAAAACTGCACACAATACTCCAGGTGTGGTCTCACCAAGGCCTTGTACAACTGCAGTAGTACCTCCCTGCTCCTGTACTCAAATCCTCTTGCTATGAATGCCAGCACACCATTCGCCTTTTTCACCTCCTGCTGTAACTGCATGCCCACTTTCAATGACTGGTGTATAATGATACCCAGGTCTTGTTGCACCTCCCCTTTTCCTGATCAGCCACCATTCAGATAATAATCTGTTTTCCTGTTTTTGCCACCAAAGTGGATAACCTCACATTTATCCACATTAAATTGCATCTGCCATGAATTTGCCCACTCACCTAACCTATCCAAGTCACCCTGCATCCTCTTAGCATCCTCCTCATAGCTAACACTGCCGCCCAGCTTCATGTCATCTGCAAACTTGGAGATGCTGCATTTAATTCCCTCATCTAAGTCATTAATATATATTGTAAACAGCTGGGGTCCCAGCATTGAGCCTTGTGGTACCCCACTAGTCACTGCCTGCCATTCTGAAAAGTTTATTCCCACTCTTTGCTTCCTGTCTGCCAACCAGTTCTCTATCCACATCAACACCTTACCCCCAAACAGACCCTAACAGACTCACCGTTAAAGTGTCACCTCACCTGGAAGGACTGTTTAGTGCCCTGAATAGTAGTGAGGGGGCAGGTGTAGCACTTGTTCTGTTTGTAAGAATAAAGACCAGAAGGGAGATCAGTGGGGAAGGATGAATGGACTTGGGGGTCGTGCAGGGAATGATCCCTGCAGAAATTGGGGGGGGGGTGAATATGTTCTTCGTGGTGGGATCCTGTCGGAGGTGGCAGAAGTTTCAAAGAATTAAATGCTGGATGTGGAGGCTGGTGGGGTGGTAGGTGAGGACAAGAGGAGCCCTATCCCTGGTAGTGTGGTGGGAAGATGGGGTAAGAGCAGATGCGCACGAAATGGAAGAAATGCAGTTGAGAGCAACATTGGTTGAAAAAGGGAAGCCCCCTTTTTTTTTTGAAAAAGGAAGACATCGTTCTAAATTGAAAAGCCTCATCCTGAAAAAGTCCTCATTTTCCCCTTCCTTTGGTGCTTCCCCCCTTTTTCTTTCTTTCGTGACTTTCTGTCTCTTCCGCCAATCAACTTCCCAGTTCTTTACTTCATCCCTCCTCCTCCAGGTTTCACCTAACACCTAGTGATTTTCTCTCCCTCCCCCCCCCCCACCTTTTAAATTTACTCCTCAGCTTTTTTTCCCTCCAGTCCTGCCAAAGGGATTCGGCCCGAAATGTCGACTGTACTTTTTTTCCATAGATGCTGCGTGGCTTGCTGAGTTCCTCCAGCATTTTGTATATGTTGCTTACTTTATATAACTAGCAGTGTGTTTTCAACTCACATGGAGATTTCGGTATTTAGAGTTAGAAAGAAAACCTTCCACAGGTAAGGTACAGATTAAAATTATCTGCAATTTATATAATGTGTGTGTGTCAAAATCTTCAGCTGACATTTCTAGAATTTGTCATTTTTTGTGGTCCTTAAGAATGATGTGGCAAAGGTGAATTTTGCTACTTAAAGATTTCAGCAATGTTTATTTTGCTGACAAAACAGAATATTTCTTAGTGTCATAACAAGTAAAGAGATTAAGAGGAGGGGAAGAAAGGTCCTCAGCTGTATTTCTGGTATATGCAGCCTTTTCAGGAAGCAGTCCGAGATTGCATGGCTGAAATCTGACCTTCCATTGAAAAGCTCAAATGTTGCATGGATCTTGCTTGTGTTACAAGACAAGCTGAGACATTTTGCTATGCAAATTTTTAAAATGGAGCTTCCCTTGTATCCAGGAAAATTTGGCTTCAGGCTGTGAATAAAATTCTGTGCAAGGTTGGTATTACCATAACCTCGGGCCTGTCTGTGCATCAGGGTGTCATTATGTGTGAACATTTGCATTTGTTAGGGGCTGTGGCTTAAAAATTCTTGTCCAGGAAACAGGCTCGTGGATTACTGGAGAGCAAACTTGGTTATGTGAATGAAGATTAATGATTCATGTCCGCTGGTCTCAAAGAACATTTTCATGATCACTTTGTGGTAAATTACACCTTCCATTTGTGTTGGGATAATGCTATGCATTTCGACCTAAATCCTGCCATTTTGTTGCTGCAAGTGCTGGTTGTGTACCTTTTTGTTCTGAAAGAGTTTAATGTGAAATCATATTACTTAAAAAAAATCTGTTTTCTTTCTTTTAGCATTGACTGTGCAGGAATTTTGAAACTCCGCAATTCCGATATAGAACTTCGCAAAGGTGAAACTGATATTGGCAGAAAAAATACAAGGGTTCGCCTTGTTTTCCGTGTGCATATCCCACAGCCCAATGGAAAAGTTGTCTCATTGCAAGCAGCTTCAATTCCTGTCGAATGTTGTTAGTATTAAAATTTCTTCCATACAAACTCCGTATTTTTAAATTATTCCACATATTGCTGTTTTAACAACCTGCTTCATTTTCTATGTGTAGATTTTGTGACTATCATACATGATTACATGTCGGAACTGAGCTTTTAGTAAAATTTCGTATTCCCTGCACTGTACTTCAGCCCTATCTTCCCAGCCAGTCCTACTGGTTGACTAAAGCATGCAATTATATATGGTTTAAAAACAGCAAGAGTTCACTTATAGCAATCGTTGCCATGCCAAGCAAGTGGTAAGAAGATTAGAAAAGTAGGCTGATCTAAAATTCCAGAAATAGATGGGATTTAGGATTCATTGCATGGTACATTGTGAGGTGAAATTAAGCAGTGTTATCTGGGCTAATATACTTGAGAACTCTACTGTTTGATATTTTTGCTGATTTCCTTTGTATATTAACTCTGTAATGATTAACATGCTAACAAAATTCCATTCTTAGTGAAACTCCTGTTTATTTGTCTGTTGGAACACAAATTTTCTTTGAGATAGGATCTATGGGCATTTAGAGAATCATGGTCTGATCAGGGACAGTCAGCATGGCTTTGTGAAGGGCAGATCGTGTCTATCTAGAGTTCTTTGAGGAGGTGACCAGGCATATAGATGAGGGTAGTGTAGTGGATGTGATCTACATGGATTTTAGTAAGGCATTTGACAAGGTTCCACACAGTAGGCTTATTCAGAAAGTGAGAAGGCATGGGATCCAGGGAAGTTTGGCCAGGTGGATTCAGAATTGGCTTGCCTGCAGAAAGCAGAGGGTCGTGGTGGAGGGAGTACATTCGGAATGGAGGGTTGTGACTAGTGGTGTCCCACAAGGATCGGTTCTGGGACCTCTACTTTTCGAGATTTTTATTAACAACCTGGATGTGGGGATAGAAGGGTTCGTTGGCAAGTTTGCAGGTGACACAAAGGTTGGTGGTGTTGTGGATAGTGCAGAGGATTGTCGAAGATTGCAGAGAGACATTGATAGGATGCAGAAGTGGGTTGAGAAGTGGCAGATGGAGTTTAACTCAGAGAAGTGTGAGGTGGTACACTTTGGAAGGACAAACTCCAAGGCAAAGTACTAGTAAATGGCAGGATACTTGGAAGTGTGGAGGAGCAGAGGGATCTAGGGGTACATGTTCACCGATCCCTCAAAGTTGCCTCACAGGTGGATAGGGTAGTTAAGAAAGCTTAGTTAGTTAGCTTTCATAAGTTGAGGGATAGAGTTTAAGAGTTGCGAGGTAATGATGCAGCTCTATAAAACTCTGGTTAGACCCCACTTGGAGTACTGTGTCTAGTTCTGGTCGCCTCACTATAGGAAGGATGTGGAAGCATTGGAAAGGGTACAGAGGAGATTTACCAGGATGCTGCCTGGTTTAGAGAGTATGCATTATGATCTGAGATTCTAAGGGAGCTGGGGCTTTACTCTTTGGAGAGAAGGAGGATGAGAGGAGACATGATAGAGGTATACACGATATTAAGAGGAATAGATAGAGTGGATAGCCAGTGCCTCTTCCCCAGGGCACCACTGCTCAATACAAGAGGACATGACTTTAAGGTAAGGGGTGGGAAGTTCACGGGGGATATTAGAGGAAGGTTTTTTACTCAGAGAGTGGTTGGTGCATGGAATGCACTGCCTGAGTCAGTGGTGGAGGCAGATACACTAGTGAAATTTAAGAGATTACTAGACAGGTATATGGAGGAATTTAAGGTGGGGGTTATATGGGAGGCAGGGTTTAAGGGTCCGCGCAGCATTGTGGGCTGAAGGGCCTATACTGTGCTGTAATGTTCTATGTTTTTGAGTTGGTAATTAAACATTTCAAGGGCTACTCAGACATGATAGCTCTTGAAAATAAACGCACTAAGAAGCATATTACATCTTTCAGATAATGAGTTCAGTAATTTTGTTTCTTGACATTTCTTACAGCTTTCAAGTAGCATTAAATCATTATTAAATAATTGCTGAAATTGTTCACTTCAGTTAGATTTGTTTTAAAAATGAGCATAATCTTGAACACTTTGTACTTGAATTGCACCTTGTCACCTTAATTATCTCCAGACACTATCTGGGGTTCATTACAACAACACACATCAAAGTTGCTGGTGAATGCAGCAGGCCAGGCAGTATCTCTAGGAAGAAGTACAGTCAACGTTTCAGGCCAAGACCCTTCGTCAGGACTGGGGTTCAATAAGTACTTTGCAAGCTTTTTGAATTCTTACTAATTGTCTGCAATAGTTTTTTTTCCCCTTAAGTACCCAAAACTGCTTTAAGTCCATATTTGGACATAGTGCATCAGTCTTTTAGGTGGGGAAAAAATAGCTGAATTTTTTTGACTGATGCTTGCATAGCTGTGTACTTTTTCTGAACTTGTATAAAAATTGATAGCTTAATATATGCAGTAATTTCAATCATTGGATTAACACAGCCCAGCGGTCTGCTCAAGAACTCCCTCAGATTGAAAAGTATAGCATCAGTTCCTGTTCTGTCACTGGTGGAGAAGAAATGATCATCAGCGGCTTCAATTTTCTTCCGGAGTCCAAGGTTATCTTTCTTGAAAAGGGCCCAGGTATGTGAGAACATTATAAGCCACACACGTCTATAATTGTATTTATTCCAAAGGCAGTATAATTTTCCCTATTATTGCAGCTGTTTGCATTTAACACTGGCTGACTTTCCTTTGCATATCCTTTACATTCTTTTGATAAAAGTATTTCAGTTGAAAAATAAATCAAATGAAATAACATTTAGCTTTGAACCAGCACTGTTTGTCTTTGCTCTTTCAGTGTTATCTGTATGCCTATTTTCTGGTTTATTACTACCTGTTTTTTTTTTAATGAGGTTCATTCAACCACATTGCAAGGATATATTTTAATATATGCTCTTCATCTCCTTTCCACTTGTGCATTCAAAAGAGTCGCTGTTTCATTGCTGAAGTTGTTTCAAGTCTAACCTGACTGGTTCATTGGAAAGATTTCTTGAGAAACTTCAATTAATAAGTTTTCATGTTTGGTAGCTGTATAGCCATAGCTAAAAGCTCTACAAATCTTGTTCTTATACTGAACAAGAATTTAAAAACACATATTTATTGCAATGCAATGTAATTTTTGAATTGCCGCATATTTTTCTTTGAAGTGATTATTCTAATCAGGCTGCACACAAGTGCCATTGTCCATCTGCTTGCAAGGTGCCTTCTTTCTAAACCTGCTTCTGAAAAGGTCTCCTGGTGTGAACCTTCCAAAATAACCAACCCTGACTTAATTAAGAGGCTCTGTACAATGCTGCACCTTGCTAATTGCCAGTGTCATGAAGAACTTCATCAGCATAATTTCATAACCTGGAACTAGCATTCAAAAGAAAAGGAAGCATTCAGAAGAAAAGGAAAGGTACATCGCATCCGGAGTTTCTCTGGTTAGCGGACGATTTCCCTCCACGCCTCTCTGACGTAGTGGGGAACCGTGTATGAGGCAAGTTACAGCAGTGGTTTGCCATTGCCTTCTGCTGGGTGAGTTTCCAAAGAGATCACCAGCTCGTAACCCAGCACGGATGGAAAGCGTGTAGGGGAGCCGGCTGGATTTGAACTCGGGACCTCTCATCCCGAACTCTGGCACTGATGCCACTACGCCACCAGCTGGGTCTCAATTATTAAAAAATTAACCATACATTTGAAAATAAACATTAAATTATTGAAGCCCAGGTACCTGGAAGCAAGGAATAAATAATGAAATAAATTAGCTGAAAATTAATTTTAAATTTACCTATAATTTGTTCCCTCAAATCCATTCCTTTGTTAAGTAGGCATGTTGAAGCTGTGCCAAGTCAAACCTGACACAGGTTCAGTGAGAATGTTCTTTGTGAATCTTCAGTTTTCTGCTCCAACATCAGACTCCATGAGCTGTCCAACATTGCAATCAAATCAGAAAAATATTGCTCATCAGCAGTTAGAAAACTGACAGCTTATTATTGAAATTCGAAAAAATCGCATGACACATTTGAGTATGTTGTAGTTGTATTTCTCACTTTATAAATATAAGTCCACTAGTATGTATCTATTTACCTGACTTCAAATAATATATGATTGATTATAGTAAATAAGCAAGCTATTCATAGTTACATGGATTTTTAAGGGTAAACGTACTCATTTTCCTTCATTAACATTCTTTAAAGGGGAAGTTCCAAGTAACGCGATGGGCTTTGGTGTTTGCCATGTTAGACACATGCTTCTGGATATTTTGACAGGATATTTTCAGCAGATTACAAGATTTCTCTGACCTAGATTTGGAAGCTTCTAGCGTAACCCAATCTGCACCATTCATTCATCAGACATTTAAATTATGAATATTTTTGGGTTGTGTTTGCATATCATTTAGAAGCTCCTGCTTTACAGAGTTGTGCAGTTTTAATCAGAAGAAAGTAGTAGATCGTATTATATGACAAACTATTCTATTTTAAAACAGAATATTATTTACCCTGCGTAAAGATACCTTGGGAAACGTTATAGTTAAATGCATTCACAATGTAATACTTTTCTGAAGTCTTTATTTAGATTTGACCCATAACGTAAAAGCTTAAAACTCCATTCTAATATATTAAATTGTTTATTTAATTTAAAATTATTTTAACTTTGAGCTGGGGGGGGTGCGGGGGGGAAGGGAACGATCAGTGCCTCAGATGCTTTTCTAAAAATCTGTTGATATCCAAGTACAACGTCAGGTAATTCAGATTTCTTCACATTTTTCTTTGCATTTTTGTAGCACAGTTTTTCATCACTCATCTGAATACATGCAGTAGGAAGCAGCATAACAAATCAGGCAAAATTTATTAGCATTTTCTATTTAATGTTCAAAATGCCCACCATTGTTGCTGCACATATCCTGACCATTCTCTCCTGAAAGTGTGAAGTTTTGGTGAGAGCTCTACCTCACATGGACAGAATATGGATGTTTCAGTGAGAGAAAGTTGAAGATCATTCAAGGGAGCCACAGTTTTACGGCAGCATTGGAAATATTTTTATAAGGAATGGCATGGAATGCGGTATTGATGTTACAATCAAATCAGGGATGATCTCATTGAACAGCAGTGGAAGTTTAAGGAACTGAGGGGCCGACTCCTAAATTGTATGTTCATTTATAATAATTTTGATGTTTTGAAGTAAAATAGAAAATACAGTTAAGTTAGCAGATCAGGCAGCATCTTAGGAGTGAGAATCAAAGATACTGTTTCAGGTCAGTCCTTTCCACAGTTAATGTTTCAGACATCTCATTGGAACTTCTGATCTGCTGAGTATTATCAGTGTTTTCTGTTTCCAGTTTCAAATTAAGTTTTTGTTTTTATTTATTTTTAGTTAATGTAAACTAACTATTTAAAATGCAGACATTTTGACAAGTAAGTTTTCATATGTTTATAAGTTGTTTCTATTTTGTTTAAAATAATTGTAGAGGTGGATGTCCCAGCTGTCATCTAATGGTTACTGATATGCCACCTCTCCAGTCTAGTATTTTGTGTGTAATTAATTATTTGGGAGGACTACACTACAATAAGCCTAAAATTGAGAGAAAAAAAATACATTTTTATATCTAAAAAAGCAAGTGATGTCGAAAATGTGTTAAAGTTTAAATAATATTGAAATGAATTTCCTCTTGAAAAGGTGTAGCTTGCAACTTAAATGCATGATAATTTAAAAGCAGATGGTGGTTTCAATTTCCTTTTCACCTAGAAAACCTCTAATTTGAAGTGGTATGTTGGGTTTAATAGAAATTATCAATCAGTGAGCCCAGAATATTTTTTTTCCTAGACATTTTTCATTCATGTCAATACTTCACCTGTTAAAATGCAGTTGGGTAAAACAGAATTTTCCTTTCAATCTAATACATGAGGGAAAACGTTAAATTAACTTGAAAGTGAATGCCATTCCCTCTTTTCTAGACAGAAAATTATGATCTTTCATGCAACAGTTTGTCACGTACCCCGTGACGGGTTAAAGAACCAGCACTTTGGAGTCCAGTATTGCTATTAACTAATAATATTTATTAATAACTACGCAATACAGTAATATAAATGTAGATGAATCAAACAGGTTAGCAATGATTATATATGAGTAAGTGTGGAATATATATGAAAAACCAAGCTTCTTCAAGTCCAGGGATAAAAAGATACAGTCTTACGGTAATGAGTAAAGTTCAGTTCAGTTCAGTTCGTGGTGTTGAGTAGTGATGGAGAGAGAGAGAGGGAGGGATTTGAGTCTTCAGGTGAGCTGACTCCGTCGATCTTCTCGTTGTCCTCCGAAATCCTTTAAACGTCACCAACTGTGACTTCAACAAAGGGGTCTGTTCTTCTGTAGTGGAGCTATCAACCCAGGCAGAGGTTGGACACATGGACAACTCCCCATCGGTCAATCCCTTTTCTCACTGCAAGAGCCACTGATTGATCCGCCTGATCGATCCTCCACAAAACCCACTTTTTCTGTGGGCACAACAAAGCTCATTCAGTGTCCAAAACGTGCCTGAGGTCTATCATCTGACCTCCTATTTATCTCACCGTACTGAGTACCAACTGTCTCTCAAATAACTCCTCCTTCCTTTGTCTGTGTAAAAAATGTACAAGCAGGCAAATGTCCTTGGAGAAAGTAGAAACATACTTCCAGAGAAATCATATCCTGGATTATCCATCAAATAACGCCGCCCTCGGTCACCATAGTGACTGACGAGCTGTTCGGTGCCCTCTCCCAACTCAGCAAAAATCCAAAAGTTCCTCGTGCCTTAAAGTGACAGTCCAAAAGTTAGTCTTCGTCTCTCTCTCTCCCTCTCCCTCTCCCTCTCCCTCTCCCTCTCCCTCTCCCTCTCCCTCTCCCTCTCCCTCTCCCTCTCCCTCTCCCTCTCCCTCTCCCTCTCCCTCTCCCTCTCCCTCTCCCTCTCCCTCTCCCTCTCCCTCTCCCTCTCCCTCTCCCTCTCCCTCTCCCTCTCCCTCTCCCTCTCCCTCTCCCTCTCCCTCTCCCTCTCCCTCTCCCTCTCTCCCTCTCTCCCTCCCTAGTTCATAGGGGTTATTCAGGACCCCATCGCAAGTTCCTTTCTTCATATTTTTGTCACAAGCAAGAAGTGTACGAAGTAGCAAAAGATTTATTAAATGTTATATACTCATACCATTTCTGGCATTGAAATGAGTATATGAGAAAGCAGCAAACATTTGTTAAAGGCATCGTGTTCAGTTAGCTAAGTTTGGATTTTTCAAAATCCTAATGTAAGTTGTTAAATGTACAGATAATATAAAAATAGTTATGGCATTTGAACCTGGAGGAAAAGCTACAGAATGTCAAACGCTCTTTCTTTTTTTTGTAATTTATTTTTTATTGAATTTCATCATCAAACATTTCCATAAGATGTATTTCAGATACTGTACATATATATCATATAACCATATTTGTTGCAAATCTCCACATAATATTTATCTGAGGTATACACTTATAGAAAGGAGAGGAAGGAAAGAACAATGGAAAGAAGAAAACTATGTACAGAGTAGGGAGTGATCTTTTTTTACAACATATTCATTGACTTGTGAGAATGAAATCAGGCCTATGAGGTGTTATGTAGTTAAACCATTTTTTCCAGTATGAATCAAATTGTTCCAACTTATGATTAACAGATGCTGTTATCTTCTCCATTTTGTAAATGTCCATTGTAATTTCCATCCATACATTTAAAGTTGAGCTCTCCTGTAATAACCGTTTCCTGGTAAGGGTCTTTTTACCAGCCACCAGCAGTACATTCATTAAATATTTATCTCTTTTCAACCATTCTTGAGGTATAAACCCAAAATATATGGTCTTACTCTCTAAGGGTATCTCACATTTAAAGATGTCTTGTAGGGCATTATGTATCCCACTCCAATAGTCTTTGATAATGGGGCATTCCCAGAAAATATGATAGTTTGCATTTTGATTTCCACAATTTCTCCAGTAAACGGGGGGTTACTATCATAATGGGATTTCTGAGAGGGTGTAATAAAATATCTTATCAAGTTTTTCCACCCGAACTCCCTCCATTTCTGTGAACTGGTACACTTCCATTGATACCTCCATATTATTGTCCAGTCTTCCTCATATTATTATCCCTCCTTCCTTCTCCCATTTTCTTTTAATGTATGAAGTTGAATGTGTTTTTAAGATTTGACAAACCCTTAAACACGCTTGAAATTATTCTACTACCGTTGTCTGAATTGCATGCTTTTCTAAGTAGCTCTATCAGACATGTACTTGCCTTGGTTACATTTTTAACCGTCCTATTAACACACTGTCGCTTCTGTAAATACCGGTAAAAGTCTTGTTTTTCTAATAAGTGTTTCTCTTTGAGCATTTCAAAACTGAACAGTGTTCCTTCTTTCATTATATTGCGAATATCTGTTATTCCTTTCGCTGTCCAGTCCTTAAATCTAGCATCCAGTTTATTTGGCGAAAAATCAGAGTCATATGCACACCATTTAAGAATTGCAATGTCTCTCTCTAGTTTATCTTCTTTTACAATAGTTTTCCATATTTTAAGAGTCCATTTCACCCATGGGTTTTCAATATTGTTTATGTAACTTTATGGGTTGTTATCAGCCGAAATTGCCTGTATGGGGATGAAAAGTATCCTCTCCTCAATGTTTTTCCATTGAGCGTCATATGATGGGTTGCACCAGCATATCACGGCTCTCAACTGTGCTGCAAAATAATAATCTCTGAGAGAAGGTAGGCCCCATCCACCTTTTCCTTGGCTAATTGCAAAGTTTTGAGATGAACTCTAGGCCTTTTACCTTGCCATATATATCTTGATAGCATCTTGTTCCATTCATTGAATTGATTTTGGTTAATCTCTATTGGTAGGGTCTGAAAGAGATATAGTAGTCTAGGCAGCATATTCATTTTAATAGATTCAATCCCTGAACTGAGACCAAGAAAAGGAATTAGGTTCCATCTTGTTATATCTTCCTTAATTTTTTTATATGTAGGCTGATAATTGCATTCTGATAACCTTGCCAAATCTTTTGGCATAATGGTGCCCAAGTATTTGACGGACTCTGTTTGCCATGCCCAAGGATATCTACTTTCAATTTCTCTTGGTGGGCTATAGTTATATGAAAGTAGTTGGGTTTTATCTATGTTGATGTTGTATGGCAAACGCTCTTAGTAAAAGTTTGTTATGGGTTCAGATAATTTTCTTAAGAACTGCACATATTAAAAAAAGTCTTGGAGACAGTCATTTCAAAATTGCTCTAATCATAATGCTCTCTGAGAATTGTTTCAGACATTAGAAATCAAGGAAACCATTTAAAAAGCAAAAGCAGTTCAGAGAAAACTGAGTCAATCGGAATTAAACGAAACCTGGGTTTTGACTCTTGAAGGAACACAATAATGTAAAAACATGGGTTTTTTTCTTTGATTGATCTGCTAAGGTTAGTTGTATGGCCTTTGTTATTTTATTAAGACCTTATTTTTGTTTCTTGATCAAATTTAATTATAAAGTATGCAAATTTTAATCTCTTGCTTTTTCAAATTAACTTTTGAATGTAATTTCATTTTTTCCAATCTTTAATGTCATAGAATGAAATCTTGATAAATAAATTTGTCTGGTATTGCCCAATAAATAATGGAATTATCAACACTATGAACATCAGTTTTGGTCATCTGTGCTTAGATTTTCATATATATAGGAGAAATATTGATGAGCTTGCCTCCAGAGAAATATTAGAGCTTTAGGCATATTTTCAGAATAAAGCATTTTGTTTGGAGTATTAGTCACATTTTTTTCTCCAATTATTGTGGGTAGTATTAGCACTTCTTAAACTAGTGAATTTAGCTTGATTGAAATACTTTGAAAATATAAGCTAAAAATATTTTTGTAGCTTCTGCAAGAAAAGACTGAACTTTCTAATCATGTCATCCTAATTTTTTAAATATGTTTCTAATACTAAATTAATAAAGTAGTTCAAGATATTCCCTCTTCAATAAATATTACGCATGATAATTAGCTTAGCAGTGATTCAGTTAGTGGCATTGTTAGAAGGTTTTGAGCTCTGATCCCAGACAAAACACAAACTCAGTTTTTTTGAGGTTGTAACTTTTGGATAGTTTGATAAATTGAGGCCTCTATGCTGCCAGGTAGCCTTAAATATCTCAAAGAAGTAGTTTGAAGAGCAGAGATGCTCTCGCTAGGATACTTCAACGTTTCATAATACAGGTTTTCCCCCTGTATCCGAAGATAGAGTGTTCCTATGAAATGGTTCGTAAGCCGGAATGTCGTAAAGTGAATAAGCAATTATCATTTATTAATATGGGGAAAAATTTTTGAGTGCCCCAGACCCAAAAAATAGCCTACAAAATCATGCCAAATAACACACAAAACCTAAAATAACAGTAACATATAGTTATAACTTATAACATATAAGCAGGAATGATATGATAAATACACAGCCTATATAAAGTAGAAATACTTTTCTGCAGCACTGTCTAGCACAGAGAAAATCTCGCGGAAGCACTCTCGACAGGAGCACTCTCTCCGGTAACCTTTAAGCTTGAAGCTGCCAAATCATACCAAATAACACATAAAAGTACATAGCCTATATAAAGTAGAAATAATGTATGTACAGTGTAGTTTCACTTACCGGAATTGGGAAGACTCCAATAAATTGTAGTTTCGTCACAGTTAAACATTTATGCAAATAACCACCTGACGCAATCGGCAGTCGCCTCTGATCTGGGCTGACATTTACATGCCGGGTGGCACCTAGTTAATTAGCTTGTTTATTTCGCTTTTTTCTTAAAAATGTGCTGGGTGTGTTTCGACTACTGCTGCACCGCTGCATTCTTCACGGCAGTGTATTGGTCGGCGGCCCAGAGGTTGGGGACCACTGCTTAAACTATGAAGCTGCCTTTACCTCAGACACCGATCAAACTACCCATGACTACCTTTAAATTCCACTTTCATCACCAACGTCCAGTGCTTTCTGTTTCAGCTTATTAAAAAGACTGACTGATTTCTCCTTAAGTATAAGAAAACTTAGTGGAACACCATGCTTTGTACACCCATCAATCCACTCAAACAATAGACTCTCCATTTTATCCATTATCAGATGCCGACTAAGAGAGACCACTTTGCTACGAGCAGAACCAACAGTAACATTGGCAACTTTCAAAATTCTTTCTCTCTGCATATAAATAGTGTGAATGACGCAGGCAAGTTCAACGCGCGGACAATGTTCTTACTTCGTTCACCACGATCGAAACGCCTAATTATATCTAGTTTTATGCTAAGTGTAACACCCTTACGAGCTCTTTTAGGCTTTTCAGATACCTTAGAACTCATCTTGCTAACGGATGCACAAAATAAATCAAGATAAAGCACGTGTTTAAGCAATGCTGGCTAGAATGCAGTTCTGGGGGAGGAGCTTGGCTGTTCGAGCGCGCGCTGCCTTTTTTTGCGCGCTGCATTTTTTCGTAACAGTGAAAACACCTTCTGTTAGTGAAAACAGGTAACTAATGTAGGTCTTTTGTAACAGCGAGGTGTTGTAAAGTGAACGTTCAGAAAACCGGGGCCACCTGTAGCAGTTAATCTGACTGTTTTTTCGTCACAATGCTGTTTATGGAGAATTTGTGTGCAAACTAGTAAGCATGTTTCCTAGAATCAGTGACTACATTGCAATAATAAAGGATCTCATTGGCTTTAAAAAGTATATTGAAAAAGCCATGAAACTTACTGCATATGTCCATCCTAAATTAATAAGTTATCCTAATTTATTCTAAATTATCAAATTCATCCTTGTTGCTACCATCGGGGAGGAGGTGGAGGAGCCGGAAGACTCACACTCGATGATTCAAAAACAGCTTCTTCCCTTCCATAATCATATTTCTGAACGTTCCATAAATACTACCTCATTACTCTTTATATTTTGTACTGTTATTTTCGTAACTTACGGTAACTTGGAGGTTTAGTTTGACTTCCAGTCTAGACTGAGTAAAGGGATTCATTAATTGTATGAATCAGCCACTAGTAATTTAGTTCTGAAGAGTTTGAATTCTCCTTTCTGTGGACTTGAGGATCTGATGTAAACCATGAATCCAGATCAGGCAATGTGAAGAATTATATTAAACCCCTGGTGCCATGTTAATAATGAAATATCAAATAAAATTCTATTTACTGTTCAGATTTTTTATAGTTTTGTGAAGTGACTGTGTACTAAATAGTTTGCGAGAAATGTGGTAAAATACTGTATGACTGTAGCTGAAGTGGAAGTATCCACATATGCATGCACTCCTTCTCCACCAACAAATACACACAAAACCATATGGACATTTGTGTCCATGTGCCGCTCATGCTCATACTCCCTTTGCAGCCTCCTCATACGAATGTGTTACTATATTGTTTCCAACCCCTCCTGAAGTCTGTCCACTATTCTGTAAGATCAGCGTGTGATTCATTTCATCAGGTACATTTTGTTGCATGATTTCCTTAACCTCTGGTCCAAAAATTTATCCAGCTGCAATCTTACCAAATGCAGTAAGCATATATAACAGTTCGTCTCTGCGTGACAAGAGAACACACATAGCAGTACAATAGTCTGTTTTATTATCTTGTACATTATTACACATTGATAAATTATAATTGTGTATATTATTCTCTATTATTAGTTAATATTATTTATTATTATTGCTAAGTATGCTGTAACAAAATAATTTCCCAATCAGGATCAATAAAGAACTTAAGTTCTTTATTGATTCCTATTCTTCTTCTTCTTCTTCTTATTATTATTTGGCCAGTTGGGGCTCGTCAGCCTTGGACAGCAGCCCGCCCTAGCAGAAGGAAAAACTCTGATTTTAAACCTCCGCTGCTTTGCGGCCATACCCACCCATGTGAAAGGCTTCGGGAGTAAACCTCAAGGAAGAAATCTGAAGCCTGGGTCCCTAAGGTAGTTTGATGTTGTTTACAATTTCACTCTGACAACCTCTGCGACGACACTGGTGCCAAGCTGTATTGGCACTTGCCCTTCCCTTGGACTACATCAGTGATGTAGAGAGGAGGAACCCACTGCATGGGCAACAGCCGGTTCTACAAATCTTCCCACCCAGGCTTGTGCCCTGGAGAGGACACAGTCCACCAGCGGTGCAAACCCATTGTCACTGCCTATTATTATTATTATTATTATTATTATTATTATTATTATATATGCCCATTAATTGTCTCCCCATAGTCCTTGAGAATTCCTCTGAAGAAATTCACTCTGGTCTCACTTGCATGGTCTTAACTGTTATCCTGAGATTATAGCACCTAGTACTAGATACTGGAACAGAAGAAAGTATCCTCTCAGCATCTACCCTGACAGTACTTTCAGAATTATGTTGCTATGTGCACACATTTCTTTCACTGCACCTCACACCACTGTCAACATAATGCCTTGCTACCCACAATCTTTACCCAATGCAACATGAATAAGCATAGTCTTTAGATTCATGTAGCACCTGTATGCATTGATTTAGAGGAATGCTTATGGTATTGCAGATCCTTATTGGTTGCACATGTGGTCATTTTGTTTAACAAAAATCTCATTGTTTTAATGTGATTTACAGATGGACGTCCTCAATGGGAGGTAGAAGGCAAAATTCTCAGGGAGAAGTTTCAAGGGGTAAGATAATTTTTGATTTAAACCAAATTTAAAAAAATATATTTACAATCTCTTGTGTCTCAATTGGTTATTTTACTGCAGTTTCTTTTTATCAAATTGCAGTTATTTTTAATTTTTTTTCCCCCAAATGGGTAACTGTATGAACTCTGAAGTTCAAGGCAATTTTAGACTATTTACCACATAATTGTACTGGCTTCTATAGAACTAATTTACTTGAAACTTGAACCTTTGATTAAAATTGATTATTTTGATAACTGTAAGACTTTAACAGTATTATTTTAAAAGGCAATGTAATTGATTATGTCAAATTGATTTTATTCTCAGCTAATGTTGAGCTTACTAGCAAATAATAGCCTTTATTATAGCTTATTATTATACTTGGCAATTGGCTAGAAAATTCCATGTTATGGAAAATGCTCATTTTTGCACACTATTTCAAATTATATATGTTCCAAATAGATTTGGTGTTCATTTCACTATTTTATAATCTCAATTCAGTTTTGTTCTTTGCCTGCCTGCCTCCAAAACTCATTCCTTGAACGTGATAAACAAAATTAATTACTTTAAACATTGCTAAGTGAATTGTTCTTGAACTTATTCTTTAAAGTTATATTTTCCAGGTTAATCTTGTTGTTGAAGTTCCTCCCTACCATAACAAAAATGTTACATCTGCGGTTCAAGTACAGTTTTATGTTTGCAATGGCAAGAGAAAAAGGAGTCAATCCCAGCGCTTCACTTACATGCCAGGTAATTGAGTTCTTTCTCTTGACTTCATTTTAGCAATACAACTGTAAAAAAGAGATTAAGTTCCCTGCAGCAGAGAGAGTTGGAGTAAGAAATATTTATTCACTTAGTACTGTACTGACTCTTCATCTGTTCTTTTAAATTATGATTTTATTAATACTGCTTAAAGATATTACTGCTGTGTTTGGTTAAGTTTCCCAGATTGGTTACTAAACATTCACAATATTTTCCATAAAATACTCATTTTCATTGCAGACGTAACAAGTTATAGAATGTATTTAAAAAGATTATGGATGATGAAGTTAAGGCAAAACTTGTATAATTCTCATTATTTCAGCTGAACTTTTTACTTGATCGCTCACATTTAACAAATAAAAAAAATTAACACATTTTGACAGCATTAATTATTCATTAACACCAATTGATGGCCAACTCTTTGGCAATTTCTTTTTAATGCAATGGGCTAACATTTGCTTTATAACAGAATGTAGAACTGAAGATGGAGTCCTTTTACTGAAACTTAAATTAGCACACAGAGCAAGTAATTAGAAGCTCCATGGAGTTTTGACCTTTAGCTGTAAGCAGAATGGAAAACAAAGGTTGGGAAATCTTGGAACATAGAAAGCGTTCTTCTGTCCATAATTTAACCTACTCTGACTTGATCCTTCCCTCCAAAATAACCATCTATTTTTCTATCATCCATGTGCCTAAGAGTTTCTTAAATAGATGGTGAGACCAGATACTGAGATTTGCATATGTTTTTGATCTTATTTAAGAAAAGACAGAAGGTTCACCAGACTAATTCATGGAATAACAATAAGTTGAGCAAGACGAGCCTCGTTCTATTCCGTTTAGAATAAGGGATGATATATTTGGAGTGCACAATATTCTAAGGAGGCTTGCCTGGTTAGATGTTGTAGACATTAGGTGGGAAAATCTAGAACTAGATAATAGTTACAGTACATTCTGACAAAGATGAATGTCCACTGAGATACAGGTAACATAGGTTTAGTTGGTGTTTTTAAAAGTCTGTTTTTACCTGCTTAACGGTTCTAAAAGAATTAGGGTTCTAGGGTAAATATACAGTGGCATGCAAAAGGTTTGGGCACCCTGGTCAAAATTTCTGTTACTGTGAATAGCTAAACGAGTAAAAGATGAAGTGATTTCCAAAAGGCATAAAGTTAAAGATGACACATTTCTTTAATATTTTAAGCAAGAAAACTTTTTTATTTCCATCTTTTACAGTTTCAACATAACAAAAAAGGAAAAGGGCCCACAGCAAAAGTTTGGGCACCCTGCATGGCAGTACTTAGTAACACCCTCTTTGGCAAGCTTGTAAACGCTTTTTGTAGCCAGCTAAGAGTCTTTCACTTCTTGTTTGGGGGATTTTCGCCCATTCTTCCTTGCAAAAGTTCTGTGAGCTTCTTGGGCCGTCTTGCATGCACTGCTCTTTTGAGGTCTATCCACAGATTCTCGATGATGTTTAGGTCAGGAGACTATGAGGACATGACAAAACCTTCAGCTTGCGCCTCGAGGTAGTCCATTGTGGATTTTGAGGTGTGTTTAGGATCATTATCCTGTTGTAGAAGCCGTCCTCTTTTCATCTTTAGCTTTTTTACAGATGGTGTGATGCTTGCTTCCAGAATTTGCTAGTATTTAATTGAAAATACCAAGAAGTTCGATTCAAAAGGTTCAAGGGAACATCTAAACAAGCCTGATGCATTTTGGAACCAAGTCCTGTGGACACATTTCTTTCACTGCATGTTGAAGTAGAACTTTTTGGCCGCAATGAGCAAAGGTATGCTTAGAGAAAAAAGGGTGCCAAAGGGGGTGTTACTAAGTACTGTCATGCAGGGTGCCCAAACTTTTGCTCTACCTCAGAAGGCAGTGGAGGCTAATTCTCTGGATGCTTTCAAAAACGAGTTAGATAGAGCTCTTAATGATAGCGGAGTCAAGGAATATGGGGAGAAGGCAGGAACGGGGTACTGATTGTGAATGATCAGCCATGATCACAGTGTATGGCGGTGCTGGCTTGAAGGGCCGAATGGCCTACTCCTGCACCTATTGTCTATTCTCTATTCATGTAAAGAACCCCTGTCCAACTGTTAAGCATGGGGGATCAATCATGCTTTGGGCTTGTGTTGTAGCCAGTGGCACAGGGAACATTTCACTGGTAGAGGGAAGAATGAATTCAATTAAATGCCAGCAAATTCTGGAAGCAAACATCACACCGCCTGTAAAAAAAAAAGCCGAAGATGAAAAGAGGATGGCTTCTACAACAGGATAATGATCCTAAACACACCTCAAAATCCACAATGGACTACCTTGAGGCGCAAGCTGAAGGTTTTGCCGTGGCCCTCGCAGTCCCCTGACCTAAACATCATCGAGAATCTGTGGATAGACCTCAAAAGAGCAGTGCATGCAAGACGGCCCAAGAACCTCACAGAACTAGAAGCCTTTTGCAAGGAAGAATGGGTGAAAATCCCCCAAACAAGAATTGAAAGACTCTTAGCTGGTTACAAAAAGAGTTTACAAGCTGTGATACTTGCCAAAGGGAGTGTTACTAAGTACTGCCATGCATGGTGCCCAAACTTCTGCTTCAGCCCTTTTCCTTTCTCGTTATTTTGAAACTGTAAGAGATGGAAATACAGTTTTCTTGCTTAAAATATTAAAGAAATATGTCATCTTTAACTTTATGCCTTTTGAAAAGCAGTTCATCTTTTACTCGCTTAGCTAGTCACAGTAACATTAATTTTGACCAGGGGTGCTCAAACTTTTTCATGCCACTGTATGCATGAGGTGTGAAGGGAAGAAAAAATTGACTGCGAATGACAAAATACATATCAGTTGCAGTCAGATTTAACATTTGGTGCTGTAATTTGGTTTTCTTCCATTATATGAAGCCATAACAGTCAGGGGAAAAAGGTTAAGGCAAACCAGTAGAGCAGTTAATATGTTCAGTTTACTGCTGATTTATTCTCCTATCAATATTGATCTTTTGGAGAGCAATTCTATATGCCTTAGTTTGTATATTATACAGAAACAATAAACATGAGAAAGTATAGGGAAGGACAGAGGACAACATAGTTACAGTGAACAAAGTCAGTAAGTTCACAATTCATGCATTCATGAAGATCTTACATTTTTATCTTCAACCTCTTACATACTGTACTGAAAGCTTTGGAATTTTGTTGGTTGTAAATTTCTCAATAAGATTCAGTAGGTGCCTGGGTATTTATTAGTCTTGAAGTGTATTGGTGAGTGTCAGCAAGCTATTTGGCCGCTGCCTATGCCAAGAAATATCACTATCAAATCAAACTCTGTTGTTGACTAATTTACATGTCTAATAAGAGTCAAGAATCAAGGCTGCATCCCAACTCAAAACTTAGCAAGGAGCTATATCCACTGAGATTTTAAAAATTGGTGGTGAAGTTTTTCAGTCTTGTATCCACAATTTCATCAACATCCGACACAGAAAAAGTCATTATCAGGATCCTCCTGAACCACTACCTTTTTGTGACTGATGAGCTGTTGGCTGAATCACTGTGCAAGTTTCATCCATCTAGAGGCAGAGCAAATATGATCTTCACTGCACAACATTCCAAGAAAAGCGTAGGGAGCAGCATTTGCTTTCAATTTTACCTTGTGTTTGCTTGATGAAACCATAATACTAACCACTGGTTCTACAACAGATGAATCTTGACTGGTGTCAAACAAGATGAGTCATTGTCCTAAAATAATCTTTAAATCTTTGTCGCTGCAACTTTGCATTTCACCTTCAACAAACTTCCTGTAGGAGCAAAGTAATCTTCAAAATTAACAAAAAATTGTTCAGTCTGACAGTGTCTGTTATGCAGAACAAAGGAGTCACCCAAACCTGAGTAGTCAAACTACAGTATGCAGATGATGTGTGTTTATTCATGCTTAGAAGTTGAGCTTTAAGATGGTATCAACTCGTTTACAAAGGATGTGAGAGGATCAACCTTGACGTCAAAATCTGCAAGACCAATGTCTTCTGCCAAACCTCCCTAATGTACCAAATTCACATTGATACCTTAGAAAATCTTAGAGCCAACTGTTATGGAAGGCACATATTAGTGAAGAAATTCAATGGTGTGTTCAATATGCCAGTATTGATCAGTAAAGGATAAGGATATTTTAAGATCAAAACTTCCAATCTGACACAAAACTGCTAGTCTGTTGGACAAATACAGTGATCCATACACTTCCTTCCGATATGCTTCTGAGACATATCAGACATGTCCATACCACCAACAGTATATCCTCAAAATCGTTCAATTTCTCCGGAGGAATAAGCAACCATCTCCCATGTCTTGTCCAAGACCCCAGTGAATGTCAAGTGGTTATGTTGGACTGGCCATGTCGCTCAAATGTCTGACAACGGAATGCTGAAACAGTCACTATTCTAAATGCTGTTGTGGAGATTACGAGGTAGACAGAGAAAATGCTTCGGGTATGTGTGTAAGGTTTCCCTGGTGCAATATTCCCACAAATTTATAGAAATATTTGGCCCTTGACTGCTCAAAGTGGAAAAACAGCATTCAGGATGGTATCAGGAGCTTTGTGATCATACATTAAGAGCACAAAGAACCTGTGCCTAAGTGGTGGAAACTACCCACCTGCCTGGCACGAAAGGTACCTTCTCCACAGGTGGAAGAGTCAGATTCTGACTTTAGCCTCGTTATCCACCTGAGAACCTAAAACCCAGAGTGGAAGCAAATGATTCTTGATCACAAAGACCATCTAAGAAGAAATTGGATTGAATGGATATAAATCTGATGAATGGAAATTAAAAGCAAGAACCCCGAAGGGTTTATTGTAGGAGTTCCTACAGCTCAGCTGATAGCATTGAATCCATTTGTACAGCTACAGTTGCTTATTCTGAAACTAGTTAACTTATACTTACTGAAGTAAGTAGGTGTATTCCTGTTCTGAACTTATGGTTGGATAATATTCAAGTCCTCTGGAGTGCACTTTCATATGCAATACTGTACAAAAAATAACTTCCTAAGACTTTCCAGAGCCTTGTGGTAATGATATTTGTTGTCAATAAACTTATTAATGTTTGCCACCTATATTCTCATACAAATTATTATGTAGATGACAAACAACAGGGATCCAGTACCAATCCCTGCAGCACAGTACTGATCACAGCTGTACAGAGTGGAAAAACAACCCTTCATCCTTGCACTAAGCTGATTTTGTATCCTTTTGCTGGTTCACCTTGGATTCCAAGTGATCTAGTCTTCCAAACTAGCCTGCCATGCATGATCTTCTCAAAGGCTTTGCCAGAATTCATGTGGACATCTACCTACTTGCATTCGTCAATCTCTTGGTCACCCCTTCAAATTACAAAAAGTCATCATGAAAGACTTTCCATACAAAAAAATATCATGCTGACTATCCCTATCAGTCATTGCTTTTCAAAGTGCAGATAGATACTGTCTCCATTAATTTTCTCACCACCCTGTAGTTGTGTTAACTCAGAATAAGAATTGGGGAGGAGGAGTAGTAGTACAATCTGGCAGGTGATAGGTGGAACCAGATGAGACTGGGAGGTGATGGGTGGTAAAAGAAAAGGGCTGAAGAAGATGGAATCTGATGGGAGAGTAGAGTGGACCGTGGGAGAAAGGAAAGGAGGGGAGAGGTACCAGAGGCAGGTGATAAGCAAGTGAGGAGAAGAGAAAGGGTAAGACGGGAGCCGGAATGAAAAAGGAGAGGAGGAGGAAGGGGGGAAGAAATTACCAGATGTTAGAGAAATCAATGTTCATGCTGTTAGGTTGGAGGCTACCCAGGCGGAATAATAGGTGTTAACCCTCTAACCTGAGAATGGCCTCAGTGTATCACTCGGAGAATGCTGGAGGCACTCAGCATGCCAGGCAGTATCCTTGGAAAAGAGTAAACAATCGATATTTCGGGCTGAAACCCTCGTGTTTGGATTTCCTCGTATTATGGCCTTGTCATGACAGTAGGGAAGGTCATGGGCCAACAAGTTGTAATTGGAGTGGAAGTAGAATTAAAATGTTTGGCCACTGGGAAACTTGCCTGTTGTGGACAGAGCTTTAGGTTAACCTTGGTTCACATAACTAGTTTCCCAATCTCTGGACAGAATTGAGCAAAAAACGCTATTGGATTACTATGGAAGGGATGCGCCTTTGAATTGCATTGATGTTAAAACTCTTGTTTGGAGAGTATCAAGGAATTGGAGGAAAATGGAACCACTGAGATATTTTCATAACGGCACAAATTAAATTCCTTGCATTTTGTTTGCTGGTGTACAAAATGTCTTCAGTTTAATTCATTATTTTAATGTTCTGGCAATATTCACAAAGCTAAAAGCATATAATGCAGCCCATGATATGAATATTTCCTGTTTTCATTTTAAGAAATGTTTACTGGACCAATGATGGATCAGGACAGGTGCTGGCAGGAAGTGGCTTGTACTGCTGAACAGGAACCAGTTATTATCTATAAACCACGTACTCCTGCTAAACTAAGTGGCAGAAGCTGAGGCCTGAACTAGTTGTAAATTGTTTGCTGCTAACACCAGAGAATGTGTGGGTGTATGGCACCCAACCCATAGGAAAATAGTGCAAAAAACTTTTGTGTTGTCATGATGTGTAAAGCAACCTAATCTTTAAAGTTAATTTCAAATATTTAATGTGAATAATTGGTTTATTCTAGCAAAGGCCTTATTAAAGCTGTTAAAGTCGTTTACAGATAGTTTGCCCTTCAATTTGGTTAACCCTCAGCGAACTAACTTCTTAAGTATTTTCTTGTTTGCTTTACATCTGGTTACAGAAAACAAATTGTAACTTAATATTTGGTCAAGAATATTTCAGTTTTGACTGGTTACTTACCTTCTTACCTAGAACATTTTTTTTCTGAAGGACAGGCATTGCAAAGGTTTAATTCGGTAGGGTGAGAATAATATTTTGAATGTGACAAGTACAATTAGAGGAAATATTAAGAGTTTTTGTGTACTTGAAAGTGGATAATGCACCAAGCTCAACTGAAAGGTAACCGAAGATGCTACAAGAAGTAAGGGGAAATTGCAGAAAATGTGACCATAATTTTCAGTCTTCCCTGTTTGTTATCCTGAGACCTGTACCATTTTGTACTAGATGGTTGAAGCAGACTTCAGCCTTGCAGTCCCTTTCAGAATCATGTTCCTGCATGTTATGCTGCTTCTTACCAATGACCCCTCCCCCATCCATTTGCAACCTTTCACCCACAAACTCTACCCCACGCTGAGTGAAGGGTGTTAACCTTTTTAATAAGAGAGGTTATAATAGCGTGAGGATATTCTTGAGGGGTCATCTAATAAGTCCATTTGGGTTGAACTTGGGAATAAGAAGTGGATGGTCACCTTGGTAGGAGTATTTTATAAACCCCCTGAGATTCAGCAAAAATTTGAGCAGATGTGTCGAGAAATTGCATGTAGTTGTGAGAATAATAGGGTAATGCCAGTGGGACATTTCAATATTATTTTATTTCCTGATGTCGACTGGGACACCCATAGTGCAAAGGCTCAGAACAGGGCATAATTTGTGCAGTGTGTTCAAGACAGTTTCCTTACGTAATATGTAGATGTATCCAGTTGAGAGGAAGCAATACTGGTATGAAGTGGGCCAAGTATTTGAAGCAGCATTTGGGGGAATGCTTTTTAAATGGGCAAATCCCTAGGGCTTGACTGAGTGCAGCCCCGGATCTACTAGGAAGGCAGGGCTAAAATCATGGAGGCCCTTGCAGAAATACTTGCTTTGTTTGCCACTAGTGAAATTCTGGAAGATGAAGGTGGGCTTATGTTGTTCCGTTGTTCAGGAAGGTTAGCATGAAAGGCCAGGGAACTACAAGCTGGTGAGTCTTCAGTTGCAGAAAAGTTACTGAAGGGAAACTCTGAAGGGCAAGGTCTGCCATTATTTGTATAGTGAAGCCTAGATCAGGTTTTTGTTCATGATGAATCTTCTAGAGTTTTTATAAGAGATAACTAAGGGGATGGATGAAGGTAGGTCAGTGGTTGTTGTCGGTATGGACTTTAGAAAGGCCATTAACAAGGTCCCATATAGTAAACTGATCTGGAAGATTAGATTGCATGAATCGGAAGGAGATAGCGAGGTGGATTCAGAATTGGTTCGATGAGAAGAAGCAGGGGCTCATTGTAGAAGGTTGAGTCTCTAACTGGAGACCTGTGACTTGTGGAATGTGCCAAGGATCAGTGTTGGGACCTCTGTTATTCATTATTTATACAAATGTTTTGGATGTGAATGTACAAGGCACAATCTGCAAGTTTACTGATGATACTAAATTAGAAGGTCTTGTTGATAATGAAGCAGGTTAAAAATGAATTACAAAGTAGTCTTGAACTGTTATGGTAATGGACTGAAGAATGACAAATGAATTTCAACTGATAAGTGTGAAGTGATGCATTCTGAGCATTCAAATCAGGGTAGAACCTATACCATGATTAACAGGGTGCTATTAAGTGTTGTCGAATGAAGGAACCTGGGAGTACAAGTGCCCAGTTTGCTGAAAGTGGCTACACTAGTAGATGGTGGTGAAGGTGTATAGCATGCTGGTCTTCATTGGTCAGGACACTGAGTTTGGGAAGAGGGACATTATGTTACAGTTGTATAAGTTGATGGTGAAATCATACTTCGAGTATTGTGTACAGTTTTGGTCATCCTGTTATAGGAAAGACAGGTAAGCTGGAGAGGATGAAGACATTCAAAGAACATTTGAATTTTCATTCTTTAATGAATCTCAAAGTTTGTATACAACATACATATTTTGATACATTTATTATCAATGTAATAATAAGAACAAAATGATTCAATTCAAGAACTGTTGGAGATGAAATAAGGCTTTATATCTGTCACTTGAAAGAGAACTCTGAAAGAAGCAAAGCAGCATTTAAGGCCGTGAAAGCCAAACTTCAAAGGGAGATCAAGGCTATGAAGAACAACTGGTGGAATAAGCAAGCGGAAGAACTGCAAGCAATGTCAGACAGGAATGACTACCATGGGCCCTTCTCAGGACTGAAAGCTGTCTATGGTCCAAGAAGCAGTACAGTGGCCCCAGTAAAAACTGCAGATGGGAGCAAGCTATGCGGTGACAGGAAAGACATCACTGAGCGGTGGAGAGTACACTTCTGTAACGTTCTAAACCAAGAAGGTGCGGCTGACCGCAATGCATGTGAAAGGCTCACAACTAGACCGAGAAGAGCTATGTGTACTCATCACTATGACAGAAAAGATACCAGAAGTTGTAAAGCACCCGGGCAAGATGACTTTCCATCAGATGTACTGAAGGAAGGTGTTCCTGCTCTGAAGACTGAACTGTTGAACTTACATAATGCTTGTTGGCAGAGTCAATGTCTCCCTCAGGACTTCAAAGATGCGATGATAGTCACCATCTACAAGAAGAAAGGCGACCGTAGCGTTTGTGGAAACCACCAAGGAATCTCCCTTCTGTCCACAGCTGGCAAGATTATGGTGAAGATACAAGATCATCTCAGAAGGTGTGCTTCCTGAAAGCCATTGTGGCTTTAGGGCTGGAAGATTTTTACTTTGAGGCAACTCCAGGAGAAGGTGGTAGAACAGCAGCAACCATTGTACATTGCCTTTGTTGATTTCTGTCAAAGATTTGATGCGGTGGACAGAGAAACACTCTGGGAAGTGCTCAAAATTTATGGCTGTCCAGATAAGCTGGTTACGATGATCAAGTTGTTTCATGAGAACATGTCTGGCAAAGTATCTATTGGAGGAGACGTTAGCGAAGCCTTCACCGTCAACCACGGGGTAAAACAGGGATGCATTCTTGCTTCAACTTTGATCACACTATATCTTGCTGCAGTTTTGGAAGTAATGGACCATAATTTGGACAAAGCTGTGTACATCAGGACTCGCTCAGATGGAAAATTGTTCAACATGTCAAGACTCAAAGCCTCAACCAAATCAAGAGAGATATGTGTCAGAGAATTTCTGTATGCAGACGACTCAGCCCTGGTTGCTATTGATGTTAATGTGATATCAAGAAATTGTAGACCGCTTCTTGTTTGCTGCCACTCTTTTTGGCCTAAGAATCAATGTCTCCAAAACCAAACTTCTGTACCAGCCTCTTCCTCTGTGTAGTCCCAGTGAGATCCAACCACCAGTCATATTGGTCAATGGGGTAGCACTGAAATGTTCTGACTCTTTCATATACTTAGGAAGAGCTGTGACCAACACCAACTCATCAGATCTGGAAGTTGAGAGGAGAATTCAATCAGCTACAAAAATCTTTGATGCTTTGCAGAAGCGACTTTAGTCTCGCATGACATTAAAATGGCAACCAAGGTAACAGTCAGGAGAGGGAAGGGCAAGGGTCAGATACTAGAGAGTACCCCTGTGGCTGTCCCCCTTAACAATAAATACTCCTGTTTAAGTACTGTTGGGGGGTACGACCTACCTTGTGGAAGCAACAGTGGCTGCGTCTCTGGCAGAGTTAGGGTAGGGAATGGAAGAGAATGGCAGTAGTGATAGGGGACTCTATAGTTAGGAGGTCAGACAGCTGATTCTGTGGATGCAGGAAAGAAACACGGTTGGTAGTTTGCCTCCCAGGTGCCAGGGTCTGGGGTGTTTCTGATCGCATCCACGATATCCTGAAGCGGGAAAGTAAACAGCCAGAGGTCGTGGTACATATTGGTACCAACGACATAGGTAGGAAAAGGGAGGAGTTCCTGAAAACAGACTACAGGGAGTTAGGAAAGAAGTGGAGAAGCGGGACCTCCAAGATAGTAATCTCGCGATTACTGCCTGTGCCATGCGACAGTGAGTATAGGAATAGAGTGAGCTGCAGGATAAATACATGGCTGAGGGATTGGAGCGGGGGGTAGGGATGTAGATTTCTGGATCATTGGGACCTCTTTTGGGGCAGGCATGACCTGTACAAAAAGTACGAGCTGCCCTTGAATCCAAGGGGGACCAGTATCCTGGCAGGGAGGTTTGCTATTGGGGAGAGTTTAAACTAGAATTGCTTGGGGGGGGGGGGCGGGCGGAGTGAACAAAACTCACCGCTTTATTTTCACCATGGATGTCCAGTCCCTATATACTTCCATCCCCCATCAGGAAGGTCTCAAAGCTCTACGCTTCTTTTTGGATTCCAGACCTAATCAGTTCCCCTCTACCACCACTCTGCTCCGTCTAGCAGAATTGGTCCTTACTCTTAATAATTTCTCCTTTTGCTCCTCCCATTTCCTCCAAACTAAAGGTGTAGCTATGGGCACCCGTATGGGTCCTAGCTATGCCTGCCTTTTTGTTGGTTTTGTGGAACAATCTATGTTCCGTGCCTATTCTGGTATCTGTCCCCCACTTTTCCTTCGCTACATCGACGACTGCATTGGCGCTGCTTCCTGCACGCATGCAGAACTCGTTGACTTTATTAACTTTGCCTCCAACTTTCACCCTGCCCTCAAGTTTACCTGGTCCATTTCCGACACCTCCCTCCCCTTTCTAGATCTTTCTGTCTCTGTCTCTGGAGACAGCTTATCCACTGATGTCTACTATAAGCCTACTGACTCTCACAGCTATCTGGACTATTCCTCTTCTCACCCTGTCTCTTGCAAAAACGCCATCCCCTTCTCGCAATTCCTCCGTCTCCGCCGCATCTGCTCTCAGGATGAGGCTTTTCATTCTAGGACGAGGGAGATGTCTTCATTTTTTAAAGAAAGGGGCTTCCCTTCCTCCACTATCAACTCTGCTCTTAAACGCATCTCCCCCATTTCACGTACATCTGCTCTCACTCCATCCTCCCACCACCCCACTAGGAATAGGGTTCCCCTGGTCCTCACCTACCACCCCACCAGCCTCCGGGTCCAACATATTATTCTCCGTAACTTCCGCCACCTCCAACGGGATCCCACCACTAAGCATATCTTTCCCTCCCCCCCTCTCTCTGCATTCCGCAGGGATCGCTCCCTGCACAACTCCCTTGTCCATTCGTCCCCCCCATCCCTCCCCACTGATCTCCCTCCTGGCACTTATCCGTGTAAGCGGAACAAGTGCTACACATGCCCTTACACTTCCTCCCTTACCACCATTCAGGGCCCCAAACAGTCCTTCCAGGTGAGGCATCACTTCACCTGTGAGTCGACTGGGGTGATATACTGCGTCCGGTGCTCCCGATGTGGCCTTTTATATATTGGTGAGACCCGACGCAGACTGGGAGACCGCTTCGCTGAACATCTACGCTCTGTCCGCCAGAGAAAGCAGGATCTCCCAGTGGCCACACATTTTAATTCCACATCCCATTCCCATTCTGACATGTCTATCCACGGCCTCCTCTACTGTAAAGATGAGGCCACACTCAGGTTGGAGGAACAACACCTTATATTCCGTATGGGTAGCCTCCAACCTGATGGCATGAACATTGACTTCTCTAACTTCCGCTAGGCCCCACCTCCCCCTCGTACCCCATCTGTTACTCCTTTTTATGCACACATTCTTTCTCTCACTCTCCTTTTTCTCCCTCTGTCCCTCTGAATATACCTCTTGCCCATCCTCTGGGTCACCCCCCCCCCCGTCTTTCTTCCCGGACCTCCTGTCCCATGATCCTCTCGTATCCCCTTCTGCCTATCACCTGTCCAGCTCTCGGCTCCATCCCTCCCCCTCCTGTCTTCTCCTATCATTTTGCATCTCCCCCTCCCCCTCCAGCTTTCAAATCCCTTACTCACTCTTCCTTCAGTTAGTCCTGACGAAGGGTCTCGGCCTGAAACGTCGACTGCGCCTCTTCCTATAGATGCTGCCTGGCCTGCTGCGTTCACCAGCAACTTTGATGTGTGTTGGAGGAAGGGGCTGTTGGCTCACAAATAGAGAAAGCTTGGAGACAATACGAGAGGGAGGATATGCAGGTGATAGAGGAGGGATGTGCTCAGACCGATGGTTTGAGGTATGTCTGTTTTAATACAAGAAGCATCATGAACAAAGTGGATGAGTTTAGAGTGTGGATCAGTACTTGGAGCTCTGATGTTGTGGCCTTTACAGAAACTTGGATGGCTCAGGGGCAGGAATGGTTAATTGTAATGCTGGGCTTTAGATATTTCAGAAAGAACAGGGAGGGAGGCAAAAGAGGTGGGTGTGTGGCACTGCTGATCAGAGATAGTGTCAAGGCTGCAGAAAAGGAGGAAGTCATGGAGGGGTTGTCTACGGAATCTCTGTGGGTGGAAGTTAGAAACAGGAGGGGGTCAATAACTCTATGGGATATTTTTTATAAACCACCCAATAGTAACAGGGACATTGAGGAGCAGATGGGGAGACAGATTCTGGAAAGGTGTAATAATAACAGGGTTGTCATGGGAGATTTTAATTTCCCAAATATTGATTGGCATCTCCCTCGAGCAAGGGGTTTAGATGGGGTGGAGTTTGTTAGGTATATTCAGATACCTACACAATATGTAGGTAAGCCTACAAGAGGAGAGGCTGTGCTTGATCTGGTATTGGGAAATGAACCTGGTCAGGTGTCAGGTCTCACAGTGGGAGAGCATTTTGGAGATAGAATTGTGATCACTACCTCCTTTACCATAGCATTGAAGAGGGATAGGAATAGACCAGTTAGGAAAGCATTTCATTGGAGTAAGGGGAAATATGAAGGTATCAGGCAGGAACTTGGAAGCATAAATTGGGAACAGGTGTGCTCCAGGAAAATCTACGGCAGAAATGTGGCAAATGTTCAGGGGATATTTGCGTGGCTTCTGCACAGGTACGTTCCAATGAGACAGGGAAAGGATGGTAGGGTACAGGAACTGTGGTGTACAAAGACTGTTGAAAATCTAGTCAAGAAGGAAAGAAAAGCTTATGAAAGGTTCAAAAAACTAGATAATGATAGAGATCTAGAAGATTATAAGGCTAGCAGCTAATTTAAGAATGAAATTAGGGAGAGCCAGAAGGGGCCATGAGAAGGCCTTGGTGAGCAGGATTAAGGAAAACCCCAAGGCATTCTACAAGTATGTGAAGAGCAAGAGGATAAGACGTCAGAGAATAGGGCCAATCAAGTGTGACAGTGGAAAAGTGTGTACGGAACCGAAGGAAATAGCAGAGATACTTAATGAATACTTTGCTTCAGTATTCACTATAGAAAAGACCATAAGACAAAGGAGCAGAAGTAAGCCATTCATCCCATCGAGTCTGCTCCGCCATTTTATCATGAGCTGATCCATTCTCCTATTTAGTCCCACTCCCCCGCCTTCTCACCATAACCTTTGATGCCCTGGCTACTCAGATACCTATCAATCTCTGCCTTAAATACACCCAATGACTTGGCCTCCACTGCTGCCCGTGGCAACAAATTCCATAGATTCACCACCCTCTGACTAAAAAAATTTCTTCGCATTTCTGTTCTGAATGGGCGCCCTTCAATCCTTAAGTCATGCCCTCTCATACTAGACTCCTCCATCATGGGAAACAACTTTGCCACATCCACTCTGTCCATGCCTTTCAACATTCGAAATGTTTCTATGAGGTCTCCCCTCATTCTTCTAAACTCCAAGGAATACAGTCCAAGAGCGGACAAACGTTCCTCATATGTTAACCCTCTCATTCCCGGAGTCATTCTAGTGAATCTTCTCTGTACCCTCTCCAACGTCAGCACATCCTTTCTTAAATAAGGAGACCAAAACTGCCCACAGTACTCCAAGTGAGGTCTCACCAGCGCCTTATAGAGCCTCAACATCACATCCCTGCTCCTATACTCTATTCCTCTAGAAATGAATGCCAACATTGCATTTGCTGCCTTCACTACTGACTCAACCTGGAGGTTAACTTTAAGGGTATCCTGTACAAGGACTCCCAAGTCCTGTTGCATCTCAGAACTTTGAATTCTTTTCCCATTTAAATAATAGTCTGCCCGTTTATTTTTTCTGCCAAAGTGCATAACCGTACACTTTCCAACATTGTACTTCATTTGCCACTTCTCTGCCCATTCTTCCAATCTATCCAAGTCTCTCTGCAGACTCTCCGTTTCCTCAGCACTACCGACCCCTCCACCTATCTTCGTATCGTCAGCAAACTTAGCCACAAAGCCAACTATTCCATAATCCAAATCGTTGATGTACAATGTAAAAAGAAGCGGCCCCAACACTGATCCCTGTGGAACACCACTGGTAACCGGCAGTCAACCAGAATAGGATCCCTTTATTCCCACTCTCTGTTTCCTGCCAATCAGCCAACGCTCTATCCACGTATGTAAGTAACTTTCCTGTAATTCCATGGGCTCTTGTTAAGGAACCTCATGTGTGGCACCTTGTCAAAGGCCTTCTGAAAATCCAAATATACAACATCCACTGCATCTCCCTTGTCTAGCCTACTGGTAATTTCCTCAAAAAATTGTACTAGGTTTGACAGGCAGGATTTTCCTTTAAGGAATCCATGCTGAGTTCTGCCTATCTTGTCATATGCCTCCAGGTACTCTGTAACCTCATCCATGACAATCGACTCCAACAACTTCCCAACCACTGATGTCAAGCTAACAGGTCTATAATTTCCTTTTTGCTTCCTTGCCCCCTTCTTAAATAGCGGAGTGACATTGGCAATCTTCCAGTCTTCTGGAACCATGCCAGAATCTATCGACTTTTCAAAGATCATTGCTAATGCCTCCACAATCTCCACAGCTACTTCCTTCAGAACCCGAGGGTGCATTCCATCTGGTCCAGGAGATTTATCTACCTTTAGCCTATTCAGCTTCCTGAGTACTTTCTGTGTCGTAATAAAAAGGATCTTGGCGATTGTAGGGATGACTTACAACGGATTGAAAAGCTTGAGCATTTAGACATTAAGAAAGAGGATGTGCTGGAGCTTTTGGAAAGCACCAAGTTGGATAGGTCTCTGGGACCAGATGAGATATACCCCAGGCTACTGTGGAAGGTGAGGGAGGAGATTGCTGAGCCTCTGGCAACGATCTTTGCATCATCAGTGGGGAAGGGAGAGGTTCCGGAGGATTGGAGGTTTGCGGATGTTGTTCCCTTATTCAAGAAAGGGAGTAGACCAGGAAATCGTAGACCAGTAAGTGGTTGATAAATTGATGGAGAAAATCCTGAGAGGCAGGATTTATGAACATTTGGAGAAGCATAATATGATTGGGAATAGTTAGCATGGGTTTGTCAAAGAGAGGTCATCCCTTATGGCCCTGATTTGAATTTTTTGAGGATGTGACTAAACACATTGATGAAAGTAGAGCAGTAGTTGTAGTGCATATGGATTTTAGCAAGGCATTTGATAAGGTACCCCATGCAAAGCTTATTGAGGAAGTAAGGAGGCATGGGATCCAAGGGGACATTGCTTTGTGGATCCAGAACTGGCTTGCCCACAGGAGGGATCTGTTCTGGGACCCCTTCTCTTTGTGATTGTTATAAATAACCTGGATGAGGAGATGGAGGGATGGGTGGCACAAAGGTAGGGGGGTGTTGTGGGTAGTGTGGAGGGCTGTCAGAAGTTACAGCGGGACATAGGATGCAAAACTGGGCTGAGAAGTAGCAGATGGAGTTCAACCCAGATAAGTGTGAGGTGGTTCATTTTGGTTGGTCAATTATAATGGCAGAGTATAGTATTAACGGTAAGACTCTTGGCAGTGTGAAGGATCAGAGGGATCTTGGGGTCTGAGTCCATAGGACACTGAAAGCTGCTGCGCAGATTGACTGTGTAGTTAAGAAGAGATACGGTGTATTGGCCTTCATAAACTGTGGGATTGAGTTCAAGAGCTGTGAGGTAATGTTACAGCTATATAGGACCCTCATCAGACCCCACTTGGAGTACTGTGCTCAGTTCTGGTCACCTCACTACAAGAAGGATGTGTAAACTATAGAAAGGGTGCATAGGAGATTTACAAGGATGTTGCCTGGATTGGGGATCATACCTTATGAGAATCAGTTGACTGAACTTGGCCTTTTCTTCTTGGAGTGACATAGGTGACCTGATAGAGGTGTATAAGATGATGAAAAGCATTGATGGTGTGGATAGTCGGAGGCTTTTTCCTGGGGCTGAAATGGCTAACACAAGAGGACAGAGTTTTAAGGTGCTTGGAAGTAGGTACAGAGGAGATGTCGGGGGTAAGTTTTTTACGTAGAGATTGGTGAGTGCGTGGAATGGGCTGCCAGCGATGGTGGTGGAGGTAGATACAATAGGGTCTTTTAAGATGCTCCTGGATAGGTACATGGAGCTCAAAAAAATAGAGGGCTGTGGGTAACCCTAGGTAATCTCTGAAGTACGTACATGTTCGGCACAGCATTGTGGACTGAAGGGCCTGTATTGTGTTGTAGGTTTTGAAAAGCACAGTTTAATTAGGAACAGTCAATGTGAATTTGTTAAGGGAAGGTTCTTTCTGACTATCTTGATTTGAACTTTTTTTAAGGTGATTTCAAGGAGCAATTGGCAATAATTTAGTCTACAGGACTAAAGCATGACTTTTGCAAGGGGCCCAAATGTCAGGCTGATCAAAGAAATGAAAGAGAAATGGTAGCAAATTGGATGCATAATTGGCTTAGTGGGACATAACAAAGATAATGGATGGCTAGTGTTTTGCAGGTAGGTTGTCAGGCATGTTCCCTGAGGTAGGTACCTGACACCTTGTTTGAACAGATATGAACAATTTTGACATGTATGTACGGTCATGATTCTAAAACTTCATTTGATACAAAAATTAGCTGTTTAACTAAAAGTAAATAGAAATCTTTGGGCTGCTTGATCAGTCAGGAAAAATGTCACCATTGAAGTTATTTCGAAGAAGTATAAGATAATACATTTGGAAAAATGCAACAAGGTAGTGAAATACAATAAATCGGATATTGAGTGTGGTGGAGGAACAAAGAGACCTTGAAGTTTATGTCCATTAATCCTTAAAGGTTGCAGGACAGATCAATAGGCAAGATGTATTATTTCCTTTACTAGTTGAAGTGTAGAATATAACAGATTTTTTCCCCTCGAAATATAATACTACTTAGACGACAACTTTATTAAGTTTATTTCTGGTCACCATATATTGGGCAAAATGTGATTCTGTTGAAGAGAAAAAAATCTTTTCAGCAGACTGGAAGAGTTTATTATAAGGAAAGGAAAGTGGCTGGAGTATTTTTTTTAGAACGAAGTAAGTTGGGAAGATGCTTATACAAGTGTAAGAGCAGTGATTGGTGGGGTATGGACCTGGTACTGGAAGGAAGAACTTGTTTCAATGGTTCTTTTTCAACTGATAACAGATAGGATGGTTTGAATGGGCATTTCTGTGTCATGGTATTTAAATGAATCTATAAGAGAACAAATTTTATAAGATCAAATGTTTAGTGAATATAAAGCTACTAAATGGAACATTAAATAGAGTGAAAGTGACATTTATGTGTGCATCTCGAAAATTAATTTGGGTTGAGATGTTGAACGCAGCTGTTAATGTTTGTTGTCAGGGTTCACAAATCATTTGATATGTTTAAATGGAATCAAACTACCAGTGCTTTGAAGTTTTTGATATCATTTGGCTGTACAGCATGGAGAAAAATATTTGGTTTGGAATTTTATTTAACTCTTTCTGCACTGTGCTATACTGTTTTGATCCTCTACCAGTTTGTAAAATGCACAAACAAAAAAATGGCTTAAGACCATTTGTGAATATGGGCTGATTATAATAAACTAATATTTAAATACTGATCACCTTTGATTTGAGTTAATCTTTCAGATTTAATACTTGCTGAATTTTTTTTTGTAGTTAATTTGCTCTTATTGCAACTATTTACTTAAGTGATATCAACAGTGCTATTAAAGGGCTTATTTTAAAGGGTAATGTGTTCAGTTGAGAAAATTTATATAGGGATCACCTGTAATGTTGGTCATCCAGTTTAAAAACAAATTCATGACTTGTAGGGCTGAATTTGCTTGAAAACCAAGGGCATTCGTCTGCAAGACTGAATTATGAAGCAGCTGTCTTCACATACTGTACTGCTCAACACGCTTATTGCGCAAAAGTTTTGCGTTTTAAAAATTAAAATCTATGATTAGTGGCAGTAGAACAGAAATCAGTGGGTTCTGTTTCTGTTCGTTTAAATCAATTTCTAAAGTATTTTAACAAACCTTCCAGGTGATTTCCCTTAATTATAAAATTCATATTGTGTTTAATAATATTGTTGACGTAGTGGATAAATAGGTTTTTCTGATATGATTAGAAAACAAAGACTAGGTAATTTTATTCTCAGTTTTGTTTGATTAATAAAGAATAGGGATGTTTAACGTGGTTTTCATTTTGCTTAGGTTCAGGAAGTCGGAAATTTGAGCAAATTGCACAGCCCTGATCTCTCTCCAATAATGTTGGTATAGAAGTTGTGGTTGTACTTAGGTGTCACACAACAACATCAAGTTAACCTCTGATAGTTCTTGATTTTAAATAGTTAGTTTAGATTCGTTATTTCAGATGTTTAAAGAAATGTACAGTACATTCAGATATGATCATGTACATGAGTGCTCAAAATAAACTTTTATCTCTTTAACTTTCATCTTAGAAATAAAATTTAATTATTATTTTTTGCCTTAATGGTGTTATTTGAGGGGGATAAATTATTACAAGTATTTAATAATGTGTAGAATCTTTGTATGCTTTGTATGCTCTGTCGTTAAAAGCAACATTAAAATGTCAGCTTAGACTATATACTTTAGACACAGTGTAAGTTTTAATATCTACAGGTTCTTTCTTTGGATAAATGTCTTCTAAGCTTGAGTTCCCAAATTCAAAGAGAAATAGTGTCGAAGCATGAATCTAGATATTTAAGAAGAAATAGAGGCAAAATTAGAGTGATTTGGTGCACTTGTGACATATGCCTGTTTCTAGTCTTAAATTTATTTTTACCTTTGCAGTTTTAATCAAGCGGGAACATACTGATGAGATAGAATTACCCACTATTCCTACTCTTCCGTTGTCTGTTGCGCACACTGCTAATATATCTGGTCTACATCAAGTTGGATCTCAGCTGCCTTCCTCGGATAGTGGACACCATGAAAATTTGACATCTGTTTCACAGAGGAACCTTGGACCTCCTCTGCAGCAAACTTACACATCGATGATTTCTTCACCAGTAACATGTTTGCCACATCTGCCAACAAGAAGCATTAGTCCAGGTTCTGAATGCCCTGTTATAACTCCCCTGGGGCATCAGTCTTTCCCAAAACCAGCTCCACCTATTGGTCCTCCTTACCAGCCTATGCAATCTAACATGATATATAATGGACAATCAGGTCTTCCCATAAATTCGGTTTCTAGCCATGTATATGAGAGAATATCTTATCAGCCTGATGTAGCTGGTCCACTTCAAATTAACATGGGATGTCATCAAATGCAACAAATGTACTGTTCTCCAAATCCAGGCCCAGGTTCATCACCATCTCCAACAGCAGCGCATCCTTTGGGACATTCATCACATTCTGGACAATCCTCACCACAGCTGCACAATACAAGTTTAGCCAGCCTTTCAGGACCCCCTCCATTGACACATCACAATGTATGTAATCCATCCCCATTTTCAACACCAGAGAGAGCTTCGTTGAATATTAAACAAGAGCCAGAGGATAATGAGCTACCTTTCCAGACTATTGGACTGCAGGATATAACACTTGATGATGGTAAGTAATCCAACTTAGTTTAAACGCTTATTCTTTGAAAGAATATTGTTACCAAAGAAATGGTATACAAATTTAGAAAAGGTACGAGTACTCATCCTAATAAGTTTTCACTTTACTACTACTACTAAGCTCTTGCACTTCATTAAAATTGTGCTTTTAATGCATTTCTTTAAGAAGAATCTGCATTGTAGGTAACCATTAATAGAAAAAATATTTCTTTTGCCATCAAATTTTTCTCAATCCTATCTTACAAAATGCTAATTATCTTACAATTTAAGATAATTGTTTAATTTTTTTACTGACTGAACTGCCTAAAAGTTCAAGTGTTAAACCTCATGCTAAGGATCCCACATGATGCGAATGTCAGCAAGGACATGATTGCTGGTTCAGAAAAGAAGTCTGAAAACAGAAACTGTTTCAGAAATAGGTAAGACAATAACTATGCAGCAGAGAAAATATACTCTTTTCATTCAGCAGCAATGTGTTGAATACTTTTTAGAGATTAGCATTCTGCTGAGGGCCAGATCAGTGGCATTCAAGTTTGGCGAGCAAGTTAAGTACAGGAGGTCTAGGTACGATCTCTGGTGAGCCATTTCATGTGAAGTGCAATTCGGGACCAAACTTGTATTACTGAAGGATGCTCAACAGCTGTGGCAGGGTTTGAATGCTATCACCTCCTACTCAGTTAAACCAAGCAGCATAGGTGATAACAAGGCTTTGCTCCCAGCTAAGCTCAATGCCTTTTATGCTCACTTTGACCATCAAAACATAGAGGCATCTTCCCAAACACCCACAGTCCCCGATGACTGTGATTTCAGTCTCTGAGGCATCCTTCAGGAAGTTGAACCCATGGCAAGCACCTGGCTCAGGCAGGGTTACTGACTGAGTAGTAAAGTAGGCTTCAATTACACTGGTGTCTAAGAAGAATGTGGTAACCTGGCCCAATGACTATTGTCCGATGGCACTTAAATCCACAGTGATGAGGTGCTTTGAGAAGTTGGTGATGAAATAGATCAACTCCTGCCTGAGAAGCGACTTGTATCTACTCTAATCTGCCTACAGTTACAACAGGTCATTAGCTCTTCACTCAATCCTGGAACAACTGAACAGACATCAGGATGCTCTTCATTGACTACAGCTTGGAATTCAATACTATCACTTCCTCAAAACTAACAATAAGCTTCAATTTCTAGGCTTCAGTACCTTCTTGTGCAATTAGGTACTCTATTTCCTCACTTTCAGAACCAAGTCAGTTTCAGATTGGCAACAGCATGTCTTCCACAATCCCCCTCAGCACAAATGCACTACAAGGCTATGTGCTTAGCCCCTTGCTCTACTCACTTTACTCACTTAATACTTATAACTGTGAGGCTAAGCATAGCTGCAATGCCATATTTAAGTTTGCTGATGACACCACTGTTGTTGACTGAATCAAGGGTGGTGATGAATCAGCATAGAGGAGGGAGATAGAAAATCTGGCTGAGTGGTGACACAACAACCTCTCACCCAAGGGGATGATTGTTGACTTCAGGAGGAGGAAACCAGAAGTAATTGAGCCAGTCCTCATCGGGGGGGGGGGTGCGTTGGTGGTGGTGGAATCAGACGTGGATAGGACTGGGAACTTTCAATTCCTCTATATTATAATTTCAAAGGGCCCAGGACACAAGTTCAGTTGTGATGAAAGCATGGCATTGCCTCTACTTTCTTAGATAGTTGTGCAGATTTGGCACATCATCTCAAACTTTGACACTCTTCTATAAATGTGTGGTGGAGTGCATTTTGACTGGTTGTATCACAGCCTGGCATGGAAACACCAATACCCTTGAACGGATACAGCCCAGTCCATCACGGGTAAAGCCTTCCCCACCATTGAGCACATCCACACGGAATGCTGTCACAGGAATTATCATCAAGGACCCCCACCATTCAGTCCATGCTCTCTTCTCACTGCTGCCATCAGGAAGGAAGTACAGGAGCTTCAGGACCCACACCATCAGGTTCAGGAAAAATTATTATCCCTCAACCATCAGGCTATTGAACCAAAGGTGATAATTTCACACAACTTCACCCGCTCATCACTGAACTGTTCCCATTGAACTGAACTCACTTTCAATGACTCTTCATCTCATGTTCTCTATCTATTGCTTATCTATTTATTTTTCTCCCTTTATATTTTCACAGTTTGTTTATTTTTGCACATTGGTTGTTTGTCCTGTTGGTTGAGTTCTTCCATTGATTCTATTACATTTCCTGTATTTAGTCATAGTCATACTTTATTGATCGTGGGGGAAATTGGTATTTGTTACAGTTGCACCATAAATAATAAATAGTAATAGAACCATAAATAGTTAAATAGTAATATGTAAGTTATGCCAGTAAATTATGAAATAAGTCCAGGACCAGCTTATTGGCTCAGGATGTCTGACCCTCCAAGGGAGGAGTTGTAAAGTTTGATGGCCGCAGGCAGGAATGACTTCCTATGATGCTCTGTGTTGCATCTCGGTGGAATGAGTCTCTGGCTGAATGTACTCCTGTGCCCACCCAGTACATTATGTAGTGGATGGGAGACATTAACCAAGATGGCATGCAACTTGGACAGCATCCTCTTTTCAGACACCACCGTGAGAGAGTCCAGTTCCATCCCCACAACATCACTGACCTTACGAATGAGTTTGTTGATCCTGTTGGTGTCTGCTACCCTCAGCCTGTTGCCCTAGCACACAACAGCAAACATGATATCACTGGCCACCACAGACTCGTAGAACATCCTCAGCATCGTCCGGCAGATGTTAAAGGACCTCAGTCTCCTCAGGAAATAGAGACGGCTCTGACCCTTCTTGTAGACAGCCCCAGTATTCTTTGACCAGTCCAGTTTATTGTCAATTCGTATCCCCAGGTATTTGTAATCATCCACCATGTCCACACTGACCCCCTGGATGGAAACAGGGGTCACCGGTACCTTAGCTCTCCTCAGTTCTACCACCAGCTCCTTAGTCTTTTTCACATTAAGCTGCAGATAATTCTGCTCACACCATATCTTGTGTTGACTGTGTATGCCACAAGAAAATGAATCTTGTGGTTGCATGTGGTGAAATAGGCATTCTTTGATAATAAATTTATTTTGAACTTTGAACCTTGTAGTTTTAAACAAGAACGGAGGTGTGGAAAGGTGGGGCAGGGAATAAAAGAAAGAAAAGGGCATGATAACATGAGAAGAAAAGGAATAGAATGACAGCATGGTTAAGAAGCAATAAATAGAACAATGGGTTTAGAATAGTTGTAATTGTTAATGGTGGAACTATTAATAGCACCTGCTTTCCAAACAAATGAAAGGCATTGTTTATTATATCAGGATTGATTTTATCAACAGCTGCTTATGCTGTTTCTAATCACTGCAGAATTGTCCCTTAATTAAAGATTTTTTAAAGAATTTTTTTAGCATGCATCTATGTTGAAATGCCATGAGTAAATTTGGGCATTCTAATGTTACAATGAGAGCAGCTTTCTTTTACTAATATTCCTCTACGTTTTTCCTGAAGCTAACTTTTAAAGTCTTTTTGTTTTCAACAGCTCTTTCTTTACTGTGAAAGAAAAGAATGTTATTTCCTTCTTTGTTAAAACTATTATATTGTCTCATCCTTCAGTTCTTGAATATAATCTTGGAGAAAATTAGGTTTATACCAGTCACACTAAATTCTCTCTCGCCTACATTTACTAACCTTAGAGGTTTAAGGTTGGGCAATAGGAAGTTCTAAAATATTCCACAAGGTCAGTCATCCTTGAACTGGAAATTTTGTTAGAACAGAAATTGAAGTTGACCTCTGGAAATGTAGTTACAAAATGCACAGCCATTAACTATATACATGACACATGTTCAGGAGCAATTTCTTTTTTGATGTCGATCACCCAGTTACGTAAAGCTTGTGAAGGAACTCTGATTCATCTAAAGATTAAAGATTTTTAAAAGATTGGCTTTGTTTGTCACATGTATATCAAAACATAAAGTGAAATGTGTCATTTTGGGTCAACGACCAGAATAATCGGGGGATTGTGCTGAGGCAGCCTGCAAGTGTCACCACACTATGTCTGTGGAATGCGGGAGGAAACCGGAGGAACCCCACGTGGTCATAAGAGAATGTACAAACACCTTGCAGACAGCAGCAGAAATTCGAACCCTGATTGGTGATTGCTGTCTATGTAACGTGATTGTACTATGCTGCCATCCTGCCCACCACTGAGCTTCACCACTAAACCCAGTGGGCTGAATTGAGCTGGCTGCAGCAAAATTGCTGATGTTGAGCAGTTCTCATGTAGGTAAGTCTGGTCTTATTCTTGACTATGCTGAGTGACAGATCCTGAAAAGAAATCTGACAGTTTCTGTTTTGAACACAGCTACTACGCAGCCCTTCAAAAGTTTGTCATCCACTTGAGCACAGAAGTTTCTCCCCATCTCTGTACCAAACAGCCTACCTCTTAATTCTGAAATGTGTGTCAAATACTCAATGCAGCCTGGAAATAGCCTCTGAAACTCCTAAGATTTTTTTTTATGTCCCAATGATATCTCCTCTTATTTTTCTAAACTTGAGAGAATACATCCCTAGCCTACTTAATCTTTCTTCATAACAATCCTGCTAAACCTGGGACCAATCTGGAATCTTTGCTGCACTCCCTTAAAGGTAAAAACATCCTTTGGTTAGGGAACCATAACTACATAATACATCAAGTGTAGTCTTATGAAGCCACTGTACAATTTCAATAGTACCTCTTTCTCCTATATTCTAATCCCAGTAAAATATACCATTTGTCCTTTTAATTGCTTGTTGCATCTGCACTTTGGTTTTAAATGACTTGTGTACAAACTTGTGTCTGTTCACACATTGACACTACCCTTTTGTGTTATGGGTACATCAAAGTGGATGACCTTCCATTTTTCTGCCATGTTCTCATCTATGTCTCTTTGAAGGCTCTTTACATTGACCCTCGCTGCTCATAAACCCATCTGACTTAGCATTGTCAGCAAATGTGGAACTATAACACAATTATTCTTCAGATGCTGAAAATCCAGAGTGACACACAGAAAATACTGGAGAAACTCAGCAGGTCAGGCAGCATCTATGGAAATGAATAAATAGTCAACGTTTCGGGCTGAAACACTTCTTCAGGAAATAACATGTTTGGACCTTTCAGTCAAAACATTCGATTTAATGGTGAAAAGCCAGTGGGCCATGTAACCCTCAATTCCCTGATCTTTCAAAAATGTATCTGGTTCCTCAGGTAATTCTAATGATTTAGCCTCCTCAACTCTTACATGTTAGAGATTTCCAAGCATTCACTACCTGGAGCTCAAGCTGCTGCAGGTGGAAACACTTCCTACATGTGATTATGTAGAAAACTGGATGTATCCTTGATTTCACACTCAGCAGAGCTGCCTTGCAATGCCACACCCTTGGTAATAATTTTGAAAAGCCATATGTGTATGGGAACAGAATCACCTCTCACCGAATTAACTTGCAACAGTATCAAAGTAGCAGTATTATATTTCTCCCATTGACCCCATTCACCAATACTTGTACTCTGAAGATCAGTGTTTTCTAATGCTGCATTCAGCAGTTTTCATCAGCCATGAAGAAAAGTTTATTTTGGCTCTGCGTTCTGCTTGGAGACGGATAGGGACCACAGGTGGCTAGGTCTGGATGACTGCTGAAAACTGCTAGAAACACAGCAATATAAGTATTGTTTCACTTTTAGGAGCATCCCTGTTGCCAAACAAATTATCAAGGAAACATTCTTCCTGACAGCGTATTTGAATTAAAATTAAACTTTTTGGTTTTGGGATTCATAAATATTTAAGAACTATTAATATTTCTTTACCAAAGCAATTATTATTTAAACAAAAGATTTTGATTACAATGAGAGTAAATTCAGTACTCTCCAACAATTTAAAATTTATCATTGAGGAGGTTGCTTTGTGGCACATCAATGAAAATACGTTGGTTGCAAATTGTGCATGGATATACTTTGCAATATGTTTTTGTTTTAATCTGTTTTGAATCCTTGTAAGAATATAATTAGCACACACCCATAGTTCTGTAGAGGTGTAAGCTGCCTTGAATTCTGCACTCTTTTCGTGATGTTTCCACAATGATGATTGTTAAAGACATTTTAGATTATTAACCCGGTCTGAAAAAGGGTAAGATGTTAGATATCCAGGTCAAAATCAAGTCTTAATGCCACACATCAGTTAGTTTGCTTTTATTGCCCTGCTAGATACAACCTTAAAAAACATCAACAAATGGTTGGTTACCCCTTTTATTAATCCATATCGTATTATTTTCCAAGTGCATAGTCTGCAGCATTTTTTTCTCTACTACTAATGTGCGTTTGAGCTGGTTTTATAAGACTGTCTCTTAAATACAGATTGGGTAGTGAGAGCACAACAATAATATAGGTTCAGCTCAGACTGATATATAATTTGATAGAGCAACTTGGAAGGTAATTTTATTACCAAAACTGAATGCTCTTTTTGGTAGAAATCACAGAGGAAGGAAGTACTTTTTGAATTGTCTTTCAATTCATATACTGCAGCCACAATGAAAGAGTATATGACTTTTTAGCAGAATTTGAATAAGTTAAGTGCTGAGTATGGTTGTGGTAAAGGACTTGCATTTTCTCTGCATTGCAAATTTCATCTGACTTTGGTGAATCTTTAATACATAGTCTTGAGAGGTATTGAGCTTTATTAGTGCAGTTAATATTTGATTATATTCCTGACCACTTCTGTGGATTCAGTCAGTAACTCTTATTACAGGGTTCTCAGCATATACTCTACATGGTGACAACCTGTCAGGTTTGATATCTGGGGACTTGGCAACAGAATGTTAGAATGCAAGGGAGTATCTTGTTTTTAAAAGAACATCATCTGGTGCCTGTTAACATAATTGTGCAGGCCTGCAACAGAACCTATGCAGGTTTTATTATTGATGAATCAACTAGTTGAAGATGCTTTCCCAGAGAACCCCTGCATGAACTTCGGATGTGCACGACCATCTTGTTTTGCAGGATACAACTCAGCTACTAGGTCCCCATAGTCTTTGGTCTACATAGTCTTGTAAGAGTTCCTTGGTACTACATTGTTTAATATTATTTGATGTAGAACGTTTTTTTCCCCCCTGTGATTAGCTAGTTAGCAGATAATGGAATTCTGCACAAGTTTTGTTGACCAGAGAAAAGACCAATACTTCAAGTTCCAGAGAATGCTTTATATATTTTAGAAGTGAAACTGCAGAAGTCCTAAACGGGGAAGGGAAACTTTGGCAGCTATATAAAATATCTTTGGCTTGTGCTGCTTTGGTTATTATTTAAAAGTTCAATCATATTGTATCTCATTCAGATTTTATTTTGGTTTACAGTCAGAGTATCTAATCCAACTTGAAAAGACTATTGATCCACATATAATATTTCAAAAATCTAGTTTTTCAGAATAGTATGAGCACACTTTCAGATTCAGTAGAACTCTGTTCTGTTGGTTTTGATTATAGACATTTTTTAATCCATTAGTATTACCCTTTTATTTTAAAATAACGCACCAGAACAACAAAATGATGAACTTGTAATACAGGATGACATACTTGGCAAATAATGAAGTGTGCAATAGACAAGAGCTAATGTATCTATAACCGAATAATCTCTTCAGTGCTCAGCAGTCCTGCTATATTTTGTATCAAATGGGAGTGGACAAATAAACTGCTACCCAGGAGCACTTAACATTGATGGAGACCAGTACATTAGTGCTGAGGTAAAGCTGAAGCATTTTATATACATCGTCAGCCTAAAGTAGTGCATTGACCTTCCCATAGTTCCCACTAACATGGAAACCAGTCTTTGACGAAAACAATTCCTTTCTTTGGTATCAGTAAGCTAAGGACACAGCAGAGGTAATGATGTGTGATGTGTTTCTTGTCAGGCAGTTCCAATGCAGCTGCAGTGATAATCTACATAGTAATGTAAAAAGTTGCCTAGGAATTTGCTAATATGGCAAATTATTTTCTGTTTTCTCTCTGTCTTCAGGAATGCAATGAAATATATTAACAGTGCTACCAAGCTGTGTTAATTAGCTGATAAGCTGCTATCTGCCAAATTTGGGTTTCACCAGGTCCTCTTTGCAGACTTCTTCTGGAGCAGGTGTGACCTGTACAAAAGGGACAGGTTGCACTTGAATCTGAGGGGGACCAATATTCTTGTGGGCAGGTTTACTAGAGCTGTTGAGAGTGGTTTAAACTAACATGGCAGGGTGCTAGGAACCAGCATGGTGGAGCTGAGGATGAGCCAGCAGGTTTAGAAGTAGATGATGGTTGTAACATGATCGTAAGGAAGGACAAGCCAATGATTGGGTACAAATGCAGACAGAAGAAAGAGTTGAATTGTACCACAGAAGTAAAATTCAAAAGAACAAAGAATGCAAGACTTAAGTGCGGTATTTAAATGTGCGTAACGTTCAGAATAAGGTGGACAAGGTCGTGGCACAATTAGAGATTGGTTGGTATGATGTTGTGGACATCACTAGTTGTGGCTGAAAGAAAGTCACAGTTGGGAACTCAACATCAAAGTATATTCTATGTATTGAAAGGAAGGCATAGGCGGTGGTGTGGCTCTTGGTAAGAGTTGGAATTACATCTTTAGAAAGAGGTGACATAGGGTCAGAGAATGTTGAATCTTTGTGTAAGGGTTTAAAAAAAAACACAATGGGAATCATAAATAGGCCTCAAAGTAGTAGCCAAGATGTGGAGTTGAGATTGCAGAGGGAGCTGGAAAAGCCATGTAATAAGGGTAATGTTATAGTCGTAATGGAGGACTTCAATATGCAATCAGATTGGGAAAATCAAGTTGGTGTTGGATCGTAAGCGAGGGAAGTTGTTGAATACCTCTGAGATGGCTTTTTAGAGCAGCTTGTGCTCAAACCTACTCAGGGAAGGGCTATCCTAGATTGGGTGTTGTATAATAACCCACATCTTTTTGGGGAGCTAAACGTAAAGGACCCCCTTGGGAGGTAGTGGTCATAACGATTGAAATTGTACTACAATTTGAGAGGGAGAAACATAAGTCCCATGTATCAGTATTGCAATGGAATAAAAGGAATTACAGAGGCATGAGGGAGGAGTTTGCCCGGGTGGATTGGAGGAGGATACTGGCGGGGATGACAGCAGAGTAAAGGTGGCTGAAATTTCTTGGAATAGTTTACAAGGCACAGGATAGATAAGTTCTGTAGAAGAAGTTGTTCTCGACAGGCAGTGGTAAGCAATTGTCGCTGACAAGGGAAGTTAAGGACTGCATAAAAGCCATGGAAAGAGCACATAAGGTAGCAAATGTGAGTAGGAAGTTGGATGATTGGGAAGTTTTTAAAATCGAACAAAAGGTAACTAAAAAAGCTACAAGATACTAAAAGTTTTTTCAGTTATATAAAGAGTAAAAGTGAGTTGAGAGTTGATATTGGACCACAGGAAATGATGCCGGTGAGGTAGCAATGGGGGACAAAGAAATAACAGATGAACCTGATGGGTACTTTGCATCTGTCTTCTTGGTTGAAGACACTGGCAGTGTGTCAGAGGTCTGTGAGTCTCAGGGAGCAGGAGTGAGTGCCATTGCAATTACAAAGGGGGAAGTGCTAGGAAAACTCAAAGGTCTTAAGGTGGATAAATCACCTGGACCAGATGGACTACATCCCAGTTCTGAGAGAAATTGCTGAAGAGGTAACGGATGCGTTGGTAATGATCTTTTAAGGATCACTGGATTCTGGCATGGTCTCAGAGATCTGGAAGATTGTAAATGTCACTCCACCCTTTAAGAAGGAAGAAAGGCAAAAGAAAGGAAATTACAAGCCAGTTAGCCTAACCTCAGTGGTTGGGAAAGTGTTGGAGTCTATTATTAAGGATGGGGTTTTGGGGTACTTGGAGACTAATGATAAAATAAGTCAAAGTCAGCATGGTTTCTGTAAAGGGAAATCTTGCCTGACAAATCTGTTATGAGTTCTTCAAGGAAGTAACAAGCAGGGTGGACAAAAGAGGAGCAGTAGATGTCATTTACATGGATTTTTAAATGGCATTTGATAAGGTGCCACACATGAGGCTGCTTAACAATATAAAATCCTATGGCGTTACAGAAAAGATATTGGCATGGATAGTGGAATGGCTGGCAGGCAGGAGGCAGTGAGTGGGAATAAGGGGGGCCTTTCCTGGTTGGCTGCCAGTGACTAGTGCTGTTCCTCGGGGATCAATGGGACCACTATTTTTCAAATTGTTTGTCAGTGATTTGGATAATGGAATTGATGGCTTTGTGGCAAAGTTTGTGGATGATATGAAAATAGGTGGAGGGGTGGGTAGTGCTGAGGAAGCAATGTGATTACAACAGGGCTTAGACAAATTGGAAGAATGGGCAAAAAAGGATGTGTTGTCATTTGAGAGAATCCAGAGGAGGTTCATGGAATGAAGGGGTTAACATATGAGGAGTGTTTGGCAGCTTTGGGCCTGTGCTCACTGGAATTTAGAAGAATGCGTGGGGATCTCATTGAAACCTACAGAATGTTGAATGGACTAGATAGGGTGGATTTGGAGAGGATAGAACATAGAGTAGTACAGCACAGTACAGGCCCTTCAGCCCACAATGTTGTGCTGACCCTCAAACCCTGCCTCCCATATAAGCCTCCACCTTAAATTCCTCCATATACCTGTCTAGTAGTCTCTTAAACTTCACCAGTGTATCTGCCTCCACCACTGACTCAGGCAGTGCGTTCCACGCACCAACCACTCTCTGAGTAGAAAACCTTCCTCTAATATCCTCCTTGAACTTCCCATCCCTTACCTCTTGTATTAAGGATGTTTCCTATGGTGGGGTACCTAGAACTGGAGGACACAGTCTCAAAATTGAGGGGTGATCTTTTAGAACAGAGATAAGGAGGATTTTTTTTTTAGCCAGAGAGGAGTGAATCTGTGGAATTCTCTGCCACAGACTGCGGTGGAGGCCAAGTGTCTGGGTATAGTTAAGTTGGAAGTTAATAGTTTCCTGACCGGTCAGGGCATCAAAAGACATGGTAAGAAGGCAGGTGTATGGGGTTGAGTGGGATCTGGGATCAGCCATGATGGAATGGCAGAGCAGACTCGATGGGTGGAATAGCCTAATTCTGCTCCTATGTCTTATGGTCTTGTGCTCTAGACTGCATTATAGCCCTGGTTCAAACACAGACAAAATAAGAGCTCTGAATTCTTGAGGTGAATTGAGAGTAACCTCATTTGACAACAGCAGCATTTGACCCCATGGTATCAAAGGTCAGCTATTAAGTTAAAATCAATGACAGTTTAGAAAGCTTTCCATTGACTGTCGTCATAGTGCAAAGTAAGATGCTACTAGTTGTTGGAGGGCACTGCTGGAATTCAGGAGAATGAGAGGGGCTGTAATAGAAACACAAAATTATGAAAGGGTTAGATAAGATAAAGACAGGTAAGTTGTTTCCACTGGTGTGTGAGACTAGAACTAGGGGACATAACCTCAAGACTCTGGGACTATATTTAGGATGGAGATGAAGGGAAACTGCTTTTCGCAGAGAGTAGTCAATCGGTGGAATTCTCTGCCCAGGGAAGCAGTCGAGGCTGCCTCATTAAATACAATTAAGATACAGTTCCTCCAGCATCTTGTGTGAGTTGTTAAGATACAGTTAGGTAGAATTTTGTATTTGCAGGGGAATTAAGGGTTATGGGGAAAATGCAGTAGATGAAGCAATGGTCCTCGGCCATATCATCCAAGGTCTTATTGATGGCAGAGCAGGCTTGATGGGTCAGATGGCCTACTCCTGCTCCTATTTATGTTCTTACGTCCTTAGCCATTTTGTGTACATCTACTTCACTTGCGGCCTACCTACTATCAGAAGTGAGGATTTTAACCATAGTACTCAATTGGTTTTGCAACTTGTAATGTGGCAGTCTGTGCCTGTATGCTGCAAGACCTGGAAATCACTCAGAGAGTTGATGGTAATGGTAACAATTACAGCACATGCTGGGCAATGATCATTACCAGCAAGAGAAAGATTTTGAACACTTCCTCAGAACATTTAATACTTTTCACCTGCCTGAGTGAATGCAGCTCCCACAAATGTAAGGAGTGATGACAAGAGAGCCTTGGATAACCTGAGTGGTCCTAAATCTAGTCAAGGAAAAAAGGGAAACAAAAATGAAGTTCATGAAGCTAAAGTCAGACTGGCCCTGGAATATAAAGGGAGCAGTAAATTGCTCAAGCAGGTGATCAGTAAGGCTGAAAAAGGTCATGAAATGTCCTTGACAACCAGGGTCAAGTATAATCCTGAGGTTTTTTACTCTTAATTTTAAGAAAGAGGATGTTTAAGAAGAGAGTAGGTTCACTCAAGGAAGGAACTTGTGCTTGGAATCAAAGCAAGTGTTTGAGATATTATATGAGTATGCTATGTTTGCATTTACTGAGGAGAAGAAATCGGAGGACAGTGAAAGCAGAAGGATGTGATCATGTTTTGGGACATTTTGAGATTAAGGAGAAGATAGTTCTGGGTCTTGTGTAAAACATTAAGTTAGAGAAGTCCTCAGGGTCTGATGGCATATGTCCCAGAATATTGAAAGGAGTAATTGAGGAAACTTTTGGGGCTTTGACAGGGATTTTTGTGTCCTCCCTAGAAACGAGATTGGAGAGTAGCAAATATTGTTCAAGAAAGGAAATAAGGACAGTTATAATTTCGGATAATTATAAGCCAGTAAGCCTCACGTGAGTGGTATGAAGCAATTGGAGGGACTGAAGGATAGGATTTGTGTACGTTTGAAAAGATATGTCTTGCTTAAGGACAGTCGACATGGCTTTATGCAGTTTTTTGAGAAAGTGACAATGGTGCTTGATGAGAGTAAAGCTGTGAATGTTACCTACATGGACGTTAATAAAGAACTTTAATAATGTTCCTCATGATAGGTTAATTCAGAAGATAAGGATACATGGGGCCCAGGATAAAATGCAAGTTTGCATTCTGAGTTTGCTTGCCTATAGAAGATAGAGTAGTGGTAGAAGACTCGTATTCTGGATGGTGGTACATGACCAGTGGTGGCCTGCAAGGATTGGTGGAAGGACCTCTGTTGTTTGTGATACATACCAATGACTTGGATGAAAACTTAGATGGAGTTGCGGACAGTGTAAAGGACTGATCAGTTACAGATATGGCCAGAGAAATTCAGTTTGAGCTTAATACAGGCAGTTGTGAGGTGGTCAAGTGGAAGGAAAGGGATACAATTAATGGTAGGTGTTTTAAAGGCATTGAAGGATAGGGGGATTGTGGGGTTCAATAGTTGGCTATGCTAGTGCCTAAGTTGGTCAAGATGATGTATAGAATACTTGTCTTCATTGGTAGGGGTGTTGAGTGTAAGTGTAAAGAAGTCATGCTGCAGCTATATTAACGTTTCATCAGACCACATTTGGAGTATTGTATGCAGTTCCGGTTACCCTGTTATAGGAAAGATGTAGAGATTGTAGGAAAGATGCAGAGATTGTAGGAAAGATGCTGAAGACGTTTATCAGGATGCTGCCTGGATTAGCAAGTATGAGCTATAAAGACAGTTTGGACAAACTTTAGTTGCTCTCCATAGAGTGTCAAAGACTAAGGAGAGGCTTAATAGAGGGTTGTAAAATGATGAAAGGAGTAGAAAAGGCACACAGTCAGAATCTGTTCCCCAGGGTAGAAATGGGGAAGCATCAGAGGACATGATTTTGAAGTTAAATGAGGAAGTATTAAGAACAACATGGGCTCAAGTTTTTTTTTAACACAGTGATGGATGCCTAGAATGGTTACCAGCTTAGTAGTAGAATCAGACTGTGTTTTAGAGGCTGTGTAAGAGGCTTTTAGATAAACACGTGAATATAAAGGGAATGGATGCAGTGGATGATAACCAACAGGAGGATTTTTACTATAAATTGGATTCAAGATTGGTGTAACATTGTGACCAAAATAGTATGTCCAGTGCTCTGCTGTTCTATATCAGAACAAGAAACTACCATTCATGGTGAAACAATTTACCTATGATGACAATCCGGAGCCAGAGTTAGCTTCTCATGATGAAGTGGGGTGTAGTGCAAGAGAGAGATGGATGTTTGGTGGTCAGGAAGATGAATATTATATTAGAGCTCAGTGCGTATAGATGTTCTGGTAACAGTGAGGGCTCCAACATCTGCTGGCTCTCTTTCTCTACCACTTGGTAGGACCAAGACAGCAGATACATGTGAACAACAGTGCTTACAATTTCTTCACCAATTTGTACATCATCCTCATGGAAGTATGCAGCTTGCCTTTATTGTTCTGGTTCTCATGATACATGCTTCACCACATAAACTGCAGCAGTTCAAGCAGTTGGCTCATTATTGGCTTAGACTATTAGAGATGGCAAATACATGCCACCTGTAATTGCTATCTCATCCCATCAAAGAGTGGAAAAGAAGCTAGTCACAAAATAATCTGCAGATGCTGTTGTCAAAGGAACACTCACAATGTGCTGGAGGAACTCAGCAGGTCAGTCAGCATCAGTTGAAAAGATTAGTCGATGTTTTGGGCAGAAACCCTTCGTCAGGACTGAAGGAAGAACTTTGGGGAGGGTTTGAAGAATGTTGAAAAAAACAGTAATTTGAAAGACAAATGGATGGGGGAGGAGAAGCAGGGAGGTGATTGGCAGGAGAACAACGCGCAGTAGTAGAAGGAGGTGGAACTATGAGGGAGGTGATGTGAAATAGGGATAGAGGAAGGGAGGGGGAGGGAATTACCGGAAGTTGGAGAATTCTATGTTCATACCAAGGGGCTGGAGACTACCTAGAGGGTATATGAGGTGTTGCTCCTCCAACCTGAGTTTAGCCTCATCATGGCAGTAGAGGAGGCCATGTATGGACTTATCTGAATGGGAATGGGAAGCAGTGTTGAAGTGGGTGGCTACCGGGAGATCAGGCTAGAAATTGATTTACTGTAGAATTCACGTGCATTATTCTACAAACGTTTGTAATATGAACAATTATTTTAAAAGATCGTTTTATTTAAATGGATCTTGCTATAGTGTGACTACCCTTTTACCAGATGAATAGAGTAAGAACCTTCAAACTAAGTTGGTGGAGCAACAAATATTAGTCTTTCGACAAAATAACGCCTTTCATGCTTCTTTCTTCTATTTTTTTTGCAAGTTTTTTTTATGTTGGTATTACTTTATACTTACTACAGCACAAGAAGTTGATTGGTCCAGCCCAACAGAGCAGCCACATTTCTTCTCTCATTTCCTTGCGTCCCTGCAATTTATTCTCTTCACTACTTACCTACATTAAAGGGTAATTTACAGTAGCCAAATGAACCACTGGAAACTCTTTTGAATGTGGATAAAAAGCCCACCAGCCAGCAGAAGCCCACTCAAGCACCAGGAGAATATACAAACTCAGCATCAGGATTAAAACTGGATGCAGGAGCAATGAGGCGACACTGTTAGCTGCCAATTCACTATATATTTCTATGTTCTATATTTTTCAGGTTATAAAGTATTTTCTGAGTGGCAAATGTTATATTATGTCCATGCTGTAGAAATAATCAAAAAGTTGACTTACTTCAAATGATCCTATATGCACAGACTTGCATAATCACGAAGTTCCTTTATCTACCAAATGTTTCTTGATCCACCTAGTCCAAAAAGATTGCAGCTGTTGCTCAGCTATAAGAATAATCTGGGCTAATTATAGGTGAAGGCTGCTGCTGTGGTGAAAGTTGACACCATGCCACTTACAGGTTCCACTCAGCCACAAACATATCTAAATATACTTCACTGAATAATCTGGTGCAGCCACAGGGAATCTCTGCATACCCATAACCGTTAAAATGGGGCATGTAGGTGACAAACTAGGCAATTTATATCAAGGTTTGTGCTTAAGGTTCCTTGAGTCTTACTATTAATCTATTTAAATATTTTGTAAGGCTAAATTGGTTTTGGAATTCACTGGACTTCCCCTGGGAATAACTAAGTCTAAACAACAGAAGCTGGTGTAACAAAATTAAAGCAATTAACCTGCTCCTGCTAAATGGAATACAGGCAGTGTAGCAATTTTATGCTGCATCTCATTTGTGTGACTGCAGTACCTCCAGCACCAACTCCACTCTCTGCCTACTGGATGAGTCAATAGGCAGCAAATCATGAGTGGCTGTAATGTGAGCCCGCATTGCTTAAAGCAAATCAACATCTCCTAAAGAGATGTAGTATTGTGGCAGAAACTAGGACTAGCAGGTATTCTGCAAGCAAAGTTGACTTTCGAATTAGTGAAGAATTATTCAGCTAGGTAAGAGGCTGGGATTTTAGGTTTTTAGACCTTGACTGCATGTACCAGGATTCCTGCTTCAGAGCTTTATCTGCTTTGCTTTGAAGTTCACTGACCTGTCACAAAGTAATCAAGGTCAGTGAATGTATCTTCCTTTTCGTGAATCAATTAAACATACTGACTCCCAAGGGTGTTGCTTAGTTTTCCAAATGCCTTCACTCACTAACAAATCAGGACTCAAACCCAACATTTGTATATGTTCTCCATCACATGCGCACAAGCCTAACATAGATGCAAGCCTTGTAGCCCCATTTTGAACCTTCTCCACATGCTCACCATTTGCCATGATAACCATTTAACTAAATGTGCTTCAGAACACTAATTTGTAAATTTCTTTTCCCGAATTGGCACGATTAGGTAAAATTGCTCTGAAGAGATGATTTTTGTGAGCCGTATTCCTTTGAGATATAAACTGCTGATAGTACGAAATTGGACTTCTAACTTTCCTTGCACCATGCATTGTAACAAAATCTTCTTAATCCTTTTGTCATTTAATACACCTTGAGAATTATAACATGGCATTATGATTTTACCCTTTCATCTACCAGCTCATGCTGACACTGCAAAAGGGCACAGAATTAAGCAGCAGGGGTAGATGACTCGCTGAGGAGAGGCAATCATACACAATCTCATTTCTTTTCTGGTTTCTGAAGCAGACGGTGTTGACAATGTGAAGTTTGCAATGGTTTGTCTGCAGATTTTAGAACTGGCTTATTTATACTGTTTTTGTTCAAGAAATTATTGGTTCATTTCGTCGAATTCCAAAGAAGCAAAGACCGTGAATTGCAAAAGAACTGCTTGTTCATTTAAAGCGGAATGGCTTAATGAAACATAGAAACTGCTACACTGAAAGCTCATGAGGTCAGGAACGTGTAGCTATGAACGATACAGAAACTAATGTTACCTGCGTGTGTATGACCGTGATGCAAAGGTGCTGGAGAATTTGCAAGTGGGAAGAAGTGGAGTAATATTTTGAAACTTAACTTATTAAAGATGATGTGCAAAAGCTTCAGTGAGAAAATTCTTCATTACCTGCTACAGGCCTGCTACTTACGTTTTGTGAGTGCTGATGAATAAGAGTGAAAATGATTAAACTCAGAGGAGATCGAAGTTCTTATTAAGGGTATTTTGGGCTAGCTGTTAAAATGAATACCTCAATATATAATATTCAGTGCACACATGTTGTCACTGGGCAAAAAATTGCACAGCATAAGATTTTAGTGCACACTGGTCATTACAAATTAGAGGGAACATTGCTTTGGGGTAAGGTTACTTACCAGTTCTGGATTTGGGTATTGTCTTCATCAGGGAAAATGAGATGAAAAATGATGAAAATAAAGTATTTAGTTATTAAGAAACCTAACAAAAGCCTGTTCAGTAGAAGATTTGGCAGAATTAGGATTCCATAGGTTTCAGCAAAAAAGTGATGATTATCCCCGAATGTTGACTATCTGATGAACAATATGTCATTCCATAAATAGCAACCATTCTAAATTGAAGTGCTGCCAATATGGCTCTGTGCAAAGGAGCTTGGAGGATCTCAGCAGCAGTTCAGGTCCAACTGACTAAAAGAGACGGTGTTTCCATGTAAAACTAAAAAACAATCAGAATCAGGTTTTATTATCACTAATAAGTATCGTCAAATTTCTTGTTTGTGGCAACAAAACAGTGCAATACATAAAAATACTATAAATTACAACAAGATAAAATAAAAAAATAGTGCAAAAAGAGAGCAAACTAGAGAGCTGGTGCTCATAGGGTCATGGATTGTTCACAAATGTTAGAGTGGAGGGGAAGGAGCTGTTCCTAAATCGTGACAGCATTTTTCCTCGTATGTCTGCTGACAAGCATTGGTGTTGCAGATCACCCTCACTGACAGTCAAAGCTGGCGCACCTCAAGATTGTGTGTCTAGCCCACTGCTGTGCTCTACTCCACACCTATGGCTGTATAGCTAGGTACAGCTCAAATGCCATTTATAATTTTGCTGACGATACGACTATTGTTGGCAGAATTTCAGTTGGTGCAAGAGGGTGTACAGGAGCGAGGTATATCAACTAGTTGAGTGGTGTCGCAGCAACAACACTGCACTCAACAAGTAAGACTGAAGAACTGATTGTGAACTTCATCAAGGGTAAGATGAGGGAACGTACACCAGTCCTCCTAAAGGGAGCAGAAGTAGAAAGAGTGATCAGTTTCAAGTTCCTGGGTGTCAGTATCTCTGAGGATCTAACCTGGACCCAAAATATCAATGCACCTACAAAGAAGGCATGACAACAGCTATATTTCATTAGGAATCTGAGGAAATTTGGTATGTCACCAAAAACACTTGCAAATTTCTACAAGTGTGCCATGGAGATCATTCTAACTGGCTGCATCACCATCTGGTATAGGGGGTTGGGGGATACTACACAGGATCAAAATAAGCTGCAGAGAGTCGTAAACTTAGTGAACTCTATCATGAGCACTAGCCTTCATAGTATCTAGGACATCTTCAAGGAGCAATGCCTCAAAAAGGTAATGGCCTTCATTAAGGACCCCCATCACTTAGTCATGCTTTGTTCTCATTGCTACCATCGTGGCATTATGAAGGAAGTACAGAAGCCTGAAGGCACACACTCAACGATTCCGGAACAGCACCTTCCTGTCTGCCATTCAATTTCTGTATTGGCGTTGAACCCATGAACACTACCTCACTACTTTTTTACTTTTATTTTTCCACTGCATATTTAATTTAACTATTGTTATGTATATTTATACACACACACTCTTATACTAATTGCAATTCAGTTTTTTTCTCTATTATTATGTATTGCATTGTGCTGCTGCCGCAAAGGCAACAGATTTCATGACACATGCCAGTGATCTTAAACCTGATTCTGAGCAGCGAACCAGGCCAAATCACTTTCGACCCTAAGTTGAGATGGTAAAGTTTGTAGGGAGGATGCCTTGAGTTGTTTGGGTGGTGATTCAATACCACCAGCTGTCTCTTCCATTATAATTTGCAGGCATGTTGCAATACTGAGAAAGTGCAAAGAAATATGCAAAATGAGCACAAATGGAATGGATATGGCCTACTATACTGTATTTACATATTCATAAGTTTGGTCTAGATCGTCTACGTAGGGGTTTAGCTTTGCTATGAATCTGTGCAAATATTGTGAATGTCAGTGACTGATAGTTAGTGAATTTGGATTGCAGTCCATTGGTGTTATCCTCAGATGATTCTTCATGAATAGCCTGAGGTGTGGGGGGCAGTGGAGGGATGGACTTTGTAGGTTGCTGCCTGCTGTTCTCTTTTTTTGCTCATGTTGAAAAAGTGGCAATATTTTGATGATGGGAAAGTTGTGGAGCACGGAACAGATTGCCATTTATCTTGGCCTCTATTGGGTGCCACAGTAGTTTAGTAGTTAGCTCGACACTGTTACGGTTAAGGGCATTGTGCATTTCAGAGTTCAGTTCTGGCACTGTTTTGTAAGGAGTCTCTGTCTTCCTCCCTGTGGAATGCATGGGTGCTCTAGTTTCCTCCCGGGGTCTAAAGACATACTGGGTAGTCTAATTGGTCATTGTAAGTTGCCCTGTTATTAGGTCAGAGTTAATCAGGGTTGTAGGGTTGCTGGGATGGTGTCGTGCAACTTCACTCTGTATTGGTAAATAATGCAGCATTTCTCCTGAATGATGGAAGCATTCATTCACCATGCAAACAATATGCCCCATCAGATTTTTTGTGACAGTATGACTTTTGTTATGTACATCCATCGTGCATTCTCGTTGTTTGTGCATCAGTATGTCATTAGCTGATAACATTTGTTGCTAAAGAGCCAGGATTTAGTTTCTCATGGCTTGATTGCAGATGGCATGGTGAGCCACTGCAGAATCATTGCTGCTGCCAGGATACTGTGTATAGATTTGAATGCTTACTGCTTATGATTACCTGCTGATTGGATTTTGAGGTAGTCATCCTTTCATGGAACAGTGCTGATGATTGCTGTTTGTGATTTAGATGTAATCTATGGAACTCTGCACCATAGTGCAAGTTTGCACTTGTAAAAATCCCTGGTCTACTGTCTACTGCTTTTATTTTGAAGAAATGCATGTAGTTAACTACTTTTGAGTAGAGTCCATCATTTATTGCCCTTACATAAGTTAGTGCCACTCAACGAGCTGTTGTATTTCTAGTTCTAGCTTCAAAGTCACCAGTTAGTTTGTTGCTCTTTGATCAATTTAACAGCAATGTCATCTTTGTCCTGTTCCAGTTTACATTACTAGCAAACCTTAGTGGTGATATTCAAATTGAGGCCGTTGTTTTCTCTTGAGGTTCAGGTAGAAAAAATGCTTGCTGAAGACCATTTTACTATTGAAGGTCACTTTTCCCTCCTTACTTTCAACAGCTTGACCTGCTTTGTATGCCTTCTGTTCATCCTTCCAGTCATTTTGTTCTATGAGTAAAGTACTTTTTAATGCATGCATATCAGTTTGTACGAAAACCTTAAAGTAAGTAAATTGTTTTACAGCACCTATCAGCTCTTTCCAGAATTTCAAAAAAGGCTAAAACTTGAAACATAACAACTGAAATCGGCCTACAATTAACATATAAGTGTTCACTGATTTATTTAAATAGCATTGTTTGGAAGTAGTTTCTTCCTTTGGCTTTATGTATCTTCAACTCTACGTGCAAATAAGGATGCTTGCTGAAGTGTTAACAGATCAAGATTAATGTCATAATTTTTAAAGGCAGGCTTTGCCAGTTTAGCATCTAGAAATTTGTTCTCACAACTATTGCCATTTCGAACAAAAAAGATTTGTAGCATCAAAACTTAATACTGAGTTTTAATCTGTTCTTTATGTTTCTTTAAATTGTTGCAAAGCAAATTATGATTTTGTATAGAAACTGGAATAAGCAATGTTTGCTCTCCTCCATCCCAGTGCTTTCAGCCACAATCTGAATAAATAATCAGGTTTGAAGTGATTGAAATAGCAATTGGTAGATTATTTTAAAAAGTACTAGGAATAGGAAATACAATGCATAATGGTAACATTTTGTTTTGCACAATTTCCAGTTAGTTTAAAATTTTGCAAGTTAAAATTAACGATATCATGATGTAACCTTTATCATCTACAAGAATATATACAAATACCTATTTAAAATGTTAACATTTTTGTAGAAGTGTACCTCATATAACACACTATCACTCAAAATGCTGAGCATTTCATTCAAACCTACTTTGAAATTTTCTAATTACACTTCAAGAGGAAGATGGTGTTTTTTTTTACCAACTTTACACAGTGAATTTGAGCTATATGTGACCTTATCGCCTTCTGGGTCACGTGTACGTTTCCAGTAAATGCCATAATTGAGTCTGTAGAGTTATTTACAGAATGGGACAAACCATAATCCTACTTAAGCAAAGTGCAGAGTACATTATAGACTTGAAGTAAATAAGAATGTTGTTTTCCTAGGGGAGAAGTCTGTACTGGAAAGTATATCTTGTCCTGGTAGTATATGAGGTAATGATGTGAAAAAATGCATACGTATCATAAAATAACAGAGACGGCTCTTGGCTAGCTTGCAGAGAAATATTTTTACATGCTAGTAAATATAGTGTTTCTTCAAAATGTTTGCTGTCTCAAGTAGTATTTTTGAAGCTAACTTCAATCTGGGTATCTTTTGTTACAAAATGTTGGATCACCATTGGATTTAATACATACGTTTGTAGAACAGGCCCTTCAGGCCACATACGTTGTGCTAATTACTTAACCTACTCCAATATTCCCTCCCACATAGCCCTTCATTTTCCTTTCATCCATGTGTCTATCTCATAGTCTTTTACATGATCTGTTTTTCCCAAGAAAGGTGCTACTTGAAAATAGCTGAATGGTTTTCTAATGAAATTTCACTCTCCAACAAAAAAGATTATTTTGATTCATTTGCGATTTCATGAAGTTGACTTATTGAAATATATCTGCATGCAGGAAGGAAAGAAAAGTAATATCAATTCTTTGCCAAGTTGGATCGGGACTACAGAGCGTCGTGGGAGCTGAATTCTGAAGGAAGGCAGTTTTTTAAAAAACTTCTTCGAGTGCAAGAAGGGCGCATGACATCAACAGGACCGCGCGGAGAGTTTAAAAAGGCAGGTTGCTGCTAACGGCTCTTTTTTGGATCGGGACTACAGAGCGTCGTGGGAGCTGAATTCTGAAGGAAGGCAGTTTTTTTAAAAACTTCCTATGAGTGCAAGAAGGGCAAGACTGCACAGGCGCGTGACGTGAACAGGACCGTGCTGAGAGTTTAAAAAGGAGACCACCCTATACAGCGGGCAGCGGAGTGAGTGGGAGCAGAGTGTAGGGCTTTGGCTTCAACGGGCTTCGGCAGTAAACGGGAAGAGGCGAGAGCGAAGCGCCAACTCTTTTTTTTCTCCCCCCCCCCACCCTTTCGCGAATCGGCCCAGACAGACAGGAACAGCAGGGCTCTCACAGCTAACGGTACGAGCTAACGGTTTAAAAAGTTTGTCTGTTTGGCGAGGTAAGTGGGTGAGTAGACTTATTTTTCCTGTTTCATTCCTGTAGAATTAGATCGCATGCCTGCAGGGTTAGTGCTTTGTTCAGGGTGTCAGATGTGGGAATCCTGGGAGACCTCCAGCTTCCCTGATGGCCACATCTATGCCAGGTGCACCGAGATGCATCTCCTCAGAGACCGTGTTAGGGATCTGGAGCTGCAGCTTGATGACCTACTGCTTATCAGGGAAAGTGAAGAGGTGATAGGAGCTACAGGGAGGTAGTCATCCCTAGGCTACAGGGGTCAGAAAACTGGGTCACTGTCAAGAGAGGGAAGGGAAATGCCTGGATAGTGGAGAGCACACCTGTGGCTGTCCCCCTCAGCAACAAATATCTTGTTCTGGATGCTGTTGAGGGGGATGACCTGACGGGGGACGCCCATGGTGACCGGGTCTCTGGCAGTGAGGCTGGCGCTGTTGTGCAGGAGAGAAGGAGGGAGAAGAGAAATGCGGTAGTCGTAGGGGATTCCATAGTCAGGGGAACAGACAGGAGATTCTGTGAGCCTGACAGAGATACCCGCATGGTGTGTTGCCTCCCAGGTGCCAGGGTACGGGATGTCTCGGATCGGGTCCTGAATATTCTAAAGGGGGAGTGTGAGCAGCCAGTTGTCTTGGTACATGTTGGTACCAATGACATAGATAGGACAAAGGAGGAGGTCCTGAAGAGCGATTTCCAGGAGTTAGGAAGGAAGCTGAGAAGCAGGACCTCCAGGGTAGTAATCTTGGGATTGCTACCTGTGCCACGTGCTATCGAGGGCAAGAATAGTCGAATCAGGCAGATGAATGCGTGGCTGAGAGACTGGTGTAGGGGGCAGGGCTTCAGATTCTTGGATAATTGGGATCTCTTCTGGGGGAAGTATGACCTGTTCAAAAAGGACAGGTTACACCTGAACCCGAAGGGGACCAATATCCTGGCGGGGGAGATTAATAGAGCTGTTAGGGAGGGTTTAAACTAATTTGGCAGGGGAATGGGAACCGGAATGGTAGAGCGGAGGAAGTGGAAAACAGAAATAAATCTAAGATAGTGAGCAGTAAAGATGTCAGGAAAGACAGGCAGGTGATGGGGCAAATTTGTAGCCATTGGGATGAGTTGCAGTGCAATAAAGTTGCAGTGAAATCAAAGCGAGAAGTATCAAATACTGGTCTTAAGGTGTTGTACTTAAATGCACGCAGCATAAGGAATAAGGTGGATGATCTTGTTGTACAGCTACAGATTGGCAGGTATGATATTGTGGCCATCACTGAGACCTGGCTAAAGGATGCATGTCTCTGGGAGCTGAACGTCCAAGGATACATGGTGTATCGGAAGGATAGGAAGGTAGGCAGAGGGGGAGGCGTGGCTTTATTGGTAAGAAATGATATTAAATCATTAGAAAGAGGTGATATAGGATCGGAAGGTGCAGAATCTTTATGGGTTGAGCTAAGAAATAGCAGGGGTAAAAGGACCCTGATAGCAGTTATTTATAGGCCTCCAAACAGCTGCAGGGATGTGGACTACAGATTACAACTGGAAATAGAAATCGCTTGTCAGAGGGGCAGTGTTATGATAATTGTGGGGGATTTTAACATGCGAGTAGATTGGAAAAATCAGGTCAGCACTGGATCTCAAGAGAGAGAATTTGTAGAATGTCTGCGAGATGGCTTTTTAGAACAGCTTGTTGTTGAGCCCACTAGGGGATCGGCTGTACTGGATTGGGTATTGTGTAATGAACCGGAGGGAGATGATTAGAGAGATTGAGGTGAAGGAACCCTTAGGAGGCAGTGATCATAACATGATTGAGTTCACTGTGAAATTAGAAAAAGAGAAGCCGAAATCTGATGTGTCGGTATTTCAGTGGAGTAAAGGAAATTACAGTGGCATGAGAGAGGAACTGGCCAAAGTTGATTGGAAAGGGACACTGGCGGGAAAGACAGCAGAGCAGCAGTGGCTGGAGTTTATGCGGGAAATGAGGAAGGTGCAAGACAGGTATATTCCAAAAAAGAAGAAATTTTCGAGTGGAAAAAGGATGCAACCGTGGTTGACAAGAGAAGTCAAAGTTAAAGCAAAAGAGAGGGCATACAAGGAAGCAAAAATTAGTGGGAAGACAGAGGATTGGGAAGTTCTTAAAACCTTACAAAAGGAAACCAAGAAGGTCATTAAGAGAGGAAAGATTAACTATGAAAGGAAGCTAGCAAATAATATCAAAGAGGATACTAAAAGCTTTTTCAAGTATATAAAGAGTAAAAGACAGGTGAGAGTAGACATAGGACTGATAGAAAATGATGCTGGAGAAATCGTAATGGGAGATAAGGAGATGGCAGAGGAACTGAACGAGTATTTTGCATCAGTCTTCACTGAGGAAGACATCAGCAGTATACCGGACACTCAAGGGTGGCAGGGAAGAGAAGTGTGCGCAGTCACAATTACGACAGAGAAAGTACTCAGGAAGCTGAATAGTCTAAAGGTAGATAAATCTCCTGGACCAGATGGAATGCACCCTTGTGTTTTGAAGGAAGTAACTGTGGAGATTGCGGCGGCATTAGCGATGATCTTTGAAAAGTCGATAGATTCTGGCATGGTTCCAGAAGACTGGAAGATTGCAAATGTCACTCCGCTATTTAAGAAGGGGGCAAGGAAGCAAAAAGGAAATTATAGACTTGTTAGCTTGACATCAGTGGTTGGGAAGTTGTTGGAGTCGATTGTCAAGGATGAGGTTACAGAGTACCTGGAGGCATATGACAAGATAGGCAGAACTCAGCATGGATTCCTTAAAGGAAAATCCTGCCTGACAAACCTAGTACAATTTTTTGAGGAAATTACCAGTAGGCTAGACAAGGGAGATGCAGTGGATGTTGGATATTTGGATTTTCAGAAGGCCTTTGACAAGGTGCCACACATGAGACCACTTGACAAGACAAGAGCCCATGGAATTACAGGAAAGTTATATACGTGGATAGAGCGTTGGCTGATTGGCAGGAAACAGAGAGTGGGAATAAAGGGATCCTATTCTGGTTGGCTGCCGGTTACCAGTGGTGTTCCACAGGGGTCAGTGTTGGGGCCGCTTCTTTTTACATTGTACATCAACGATTTGGATTATGGAATAGATGGCTTTGTGGCTAAGTTTGCTGACAATACGAAGATAGGTGGAGGGGCCGGTGGTGCTGAGGAAACGGAGAGTCTGCAGAGAGACTTGGATAGATTGGAAGAATGGGCAGAGAAGTGGCAAATGAAGTACAATGTTGGAAAGTGTATGGTTATACACTTTGGCAGAAAAAATAAACGGGCAGACTATTATTTAAATGGGAAAAGAATTCAAAGTTCTGAGATGCAACGGGACTTGGGAGTCCTCGTACAGGATACTCTTAAAGTTAACCTCCAGGTTGAGTCAGTAGTGAAGAAGGCGAATGCAATGTTGGCATTCATTTCTAGAGGAATAGAGTATAGGAGCAGGGATGTGATGTTGAGGCTGTATAAGGCGCTGGCGAGACCTCACTTGGAGTACTGTGGGCAGTTTTGGTCTCCTTATTTAAGAAAGGATGTGCTGACATTGGAGAGGATACAGAGAAGATTCCGGGAATGAGGGGGTTAACATATGAGGAACGTTTGTCCGCTCTTGGACTGTATTCCTTGGAGTTTAGAAGAATGAGGGGAGACCTCATAGAAACATTTCGAATGTTGAAAGGCATGGACAGAGTGGATGTGGCAAAGTTGTTTCCCATGATGGGGGAGTCTAGTACGAGAGGGCATGACTTCAGGATTGAAGGGCGCCCATTCAGAACAGAAATGCGAAGAAATTTTTTTAGTCAGAGGGTGGTGAATGTATGGAATTTGTTGCCACGGACAGCAGTGGAGGCCAAGTCATTGGGTGTATTTAAGGCAGAGATTGATAGGTATCTGAGTAGCCAGGGCATCAAAAGTTATGGTGAGAAGGCAGGGGAGTGGAACTAAATGGGAGAATGGATCAGCTCATGATAAAATGGCAGAGCAGACTCGATGGGCCGAATGGCCTACTTCTGCTCCTTTGTCTTATGGCCTAAGTTCTGAAATCTTTATTCTTTACTATTAAAATGGAAGTCACTATAAAAAAAATTGTTTGACACATTTGTCATTACAGACCTTTTGCCCTACATATTCTTGTTGAATACTCAAGGCTGCAGAATGATTTAATTTATGATGCTTATTCTTTTCTGCATGCTTCTTGTCCCACAGGAATAAATTTAGATTACTAATAAGGAGAAAAACGAAATACATTTGTTAAGTGAATTTTGATAACTTTGCCACGCTGTCAACTGACAGCATGCAAATTCTTCATTACTATCATTTTAAAGTATGGTTTAATTATTAATTCAGCTGAACTTTTGGCAAGTAAAATTAGTTTAACGGATTTTAAATATTACATGATATTGAACCTATCCTTTTTTTTTACTTACTATGCAGTAATATTCCTTAAAAGATGTTTAGAATTACCTGCAGCACTCAGAGGACTTTATGCAAAGAAAAAAAATCAATCTCTACTTTTGAGTCTACAAAATATTGCAGGGAGCTGATAATTATCAGAGAGTTTGAAGGGTGGTGCTGGGGTGAGCTGATGATGACTGTTCCTGTGTGAGTTACATTTTTCAAAGCTGTATAGAGCTTTTTCTATGATTTAGAAAAGCACATTGTATGGATAATTAGTGACATTACTGAAATTCATAAAGCTTACTGGCAACTAGAATGGATTTTGATATAGAGATGTTGGTGTCAATATTGTTACTGACTGAAGCACATTTTATTTTCCTCAATTATATGTATTGAATATTGTTCTATTTCTAAATAATGCTCATTCTCTTAGGCTACAGGAGAAAAATACTTCATCATAGAAGGGTCTTGAACTATTTAGGGATACATCCTCAGAATTTTTCTCTATAAAGTGCATGGGATTGTGGCTGCTTTCACAGATTCTTAGAAACATTTGATTTCCAGGTGGCAATTCGGACCATGAGTCAGTTACCTGAAATGTGGCTTTTTCCCCTAGTGATTTTTGACCATTGTGATTTCTGCACATTGATTTTATCTACTGTCCTTTAAGCCCATGCATGCATCATTGTCAGAGCTATCAAGGATAGCTTAACTGCACAAGCTGGACTTTTCACCTCCTGCTGGATTCCTTGACTTTTGAATGGCAAATTGTTCCTTTATAAATTGGTTGATTTTGGAGTAATTGGGGAACATAACATTTTTGCATTTTGTGCCATCAATGCAAATATACATTAAGATCAGAATATTTTAATCCTTGAGCAGTTGGCTGAAAATTAGTCCCTTCAGTTTTATATTTGCATTTTGGTGTTTTTCTCACATTCAAATGCTGGAAGTTCTGAACAATGAGAGCTGATGTTAATTTTGTTATTGGGGCTTTTGCGTCTCTGATAGCTATCATGTATCTTAGCTGCCAGAAATATGATTAATTATATATAATTTATATATAAACAAAAAAATTGACCTCCCAAGAATAGTTACAACATTCCTTGAAAGACATCTTGCATCTCTTTATGTAAATACCCTTTTGAATCAAAATATCTATTAAAGAATTCAAAATTGATTCCTAAAGGCTAACTTGCAGGTTGAATTGGTGGTGTGGAAGGCAAATGCAACGTTTGCATTCATTTTGAGAGGACTAGAATATAAAAACAACGATGTAATGCTGAAGCTTTATAAGGCACCAGTGACGCGTCACTTGGAGTATTGTCAGCAGTTTTGGGCCCATTATTTAAGAAAGGATGTGCTGACGTTCGAGAGAGTTCAGAGGAGGATCACAAGAATGATTCGGGAAATTAAAGGGTTATCATATGAGGAACATTTGATAACTCTGAGCTGTACTGACTGGAATTTAGAAGAATGAGGGAACTTCATTGAAACGTATTGAATGTTGAGGCCTAGATGAAATGTATGTGGAGAGGATGTTTCCTGTATTGTGGGAGTCTGGGACTCAGAGGGCACAACCTCAGAATAGATGGACATCCATTTAGGACAGAGATTAGGAGGAATTTCTTTAGCCACAGGGTGGTGAATCTGTGGAATTTGTTGCCACAGGTAGGCAGCGGCCAGGTCATTGGGTGTATTTGAAGTGGAAGTTGATAGATTCATGTAAGTTAGGGCGTGAAATGTTACAGCAGAAAGCAGGGGAATGGGGTTGAGAGGGAAATGGATCAGCCATGATCAAATGATGGAGCAGACTCGATAGGCCAGCCGAATGGCTTAATCCTGCTGCTATGTTTTATGGTCTTATTCCGGCTAATTAGGACACATTGGGGCTAACACATTTTGGCACAATTAAACAGTTGCCCCAATTAAAAGTTTCATGGAAATGGTTGAAAGGAAAAAAAACAGATAAGCTGCAATTTAACTGAGTAACAATTTATCTGTTTAAATAAAACTCAGAACAAATTAGAACACTACCAGCACTTCTACATACTATAAAACTCAATATTGGCTCCTAATAGTTACAGACGAAGGAATTCATCTGCTGTGTTCTTTTGATTCACTGTAAATGAACAAAATCAACGCCGACATATAGTGCAGATTATGGATTGACCTCATATAATATTCTAGGCGATGGTATCCTTTAAAACTTGATTCTCATTATAGCATTCAGGATAACTTCATAGTTACTAACTTGTTGAAATAGCAAAATCATTTCAATTTCACTTCCAGCCATTTCTGGCATCCCCAAGCCTGAATGCTTAACTGTGGTGAACAACCCAGTTCCGAATTATCATACTGCTTATTTCTCGCCAAAATCACTGCTCGTTGCACACAAACACATGCAGTTGACGCTATTTTAAAAACTGATTACTCTAAGCATGGAGTAGTATTTCACAGCCATGCAAGTGCATGCGACTGATGCTAATTAGAAACTGTCCGGCAACAGTCTCCTGCACCAATTAAATGGCATGGTGTCCCAAATAAACAAAGGGAATCCTTGCTATTTTCGTGATTTAGTTTTTGTTCTTTAAGAGTTATCTAAAATAAAGATCAGCCTTGATTAATCAATGCCCTAATTAACCAGAATCCACTATATATACTTTCAAAAGGAGAAATTATAAAAGTTTATCAGAAACTAGTTTGTTATTCAAGTCATCCCAGGTATAATATCCTACTTTTAATTGTGAACAAATTGTAAAGCTAATCACTCCATTCTTTTTGAACAGGTTTTAACCATCCCTTTTCACCATTATTTGGGCTGGCACGTAGAACTAAATATACTTTTTAGTTTACAATCCTGTTGTATTGGTGGTTGCACTTTGTCGGGTTTAGAATTTGAAGGGTAACTTGGTTTCAATTTTAAATTTGATTTTACAGCTACATTAATTTATGTACATACAGAAACTTAGAACTTATGAAGGTCATATCTCCACTTCAGAGGGTCTTAAGGCTGCTTGAAGCTGGGAGTAATCAAGTTATTTTCTACAGCTATGAATTAAAAAGGAATAATTATTGTTTTAATAGGAGTATTCTTATCATGATGGTAGTTTTAGTCCCTTTCATATAGATTTTTAAACTGCTTTTCTACATCTGCTTTTGTAAAGGTCATTTTTGCTAAATGGATGAACATTTAATAAATTAAAGTGAGTTTTCATTCCAGAGAGGTGAATCATTCAAGTTTGTACTGGCCAACTATAATTACAACTTCAGCTTTGATTTAGTGTGATTGTTATGATACAATTTAAGAGTCACTAAATCACAGTCAAACTCTTCAATCTTGACTATTATGCTCAATTGCTTTTTAAAAACATGGGCACCTATATTTTCTTTATTTTAGCCCACAAATTGTTGGCAGCTGCAGGGAATTGTGCAGTTTGGCCAAACCAGACATTTTGGATTTGTCTTGCATCTTTTGCTAAATACTGTACCTAATGGATTACAAAGTCATGCATGCATTTGGAGTCCCTTTTAAATCAAAATATTGCTAATTCTTTCTTTCTAATCTCCTGGCTTCACATTTTTCTCTCAATCTATGTGCCTTCTTCCACCATTGTTTTATCTTTGCTGCCTAAAATCTATGCCATGTTTACTTTTAAGTCTTTTCTGTAATTTTCGTAGGTTTTATCTACCATTCTGGATCTAGCCTTCCCTAGTTAAGTACTGAACTTTTCAGCCAAGTCAAACTTAGGATGTTGTGATTTTAGTTTGTTCCATTTTCAGGAATGGATTGTTGATTGTGTGAGCTATCTTCAAGTCAAGTCAAGCCGCTTTTATTGTCATTTTAACCATAACTGCTGGTACGGTACACAGTAAAAACAGAACAACAGTCCTCCAGGACCATGGTGCAACATGAAACAACACAAAACTACACTAGACTACCTGAAACAAAACAAAACTACACTAGACTACGTGAAACAACAGAAAACTACATTAGACTTCAGGTCTACACGGGACTACATAAAGTAATCCCGTGTAGGCCTGGAAAACAGTGCAAAACAGTACAATAATTACTAAACAACAACAGGCACAGTAAAGGACAAATAACAATATAATAATAAATGATGCAAATGTAAACAATGTTTTAGCAGGAATTGAGAAAGAAATGAGCAAAAATTTTAAAGGGGCCTTCATGCAGGCCTGGTAAAGCAAATGTATGAAGACTTTAGCTTACAAATAATTATCTGGTGAATCTGTAATTCTAGCAAAGAACAAGTCTAACATTTTTAGAACAGCTTCTGCTGTGTTTTGTCATGAGATGACAACATCAGTCGACTGTCATGTGGTGGGACAGTTTCCTATCTAAACATGAACTGTATTTTTCAATTAAATAGTTTTAATTTTTAAGCCAGCTCCTCCCTTTGTGCTCTTTGAAGTTGTCCTCAATTTTAAATGTTAAGATTACTTTTATGTGTAAAATATAAAAATACTTTTACAGGGATATTTTGTAGAGTTTTGCCATAATGTGCAAACAGAGGGTACTTGGTATCTAAATTGTTTCCTGTAGTTTATGCCATTCCTGCTGCGTAAAAGAATATTCAATTTTCTACTCATTTAGATATGAATGTTTATCTGTGTAAAACCTAGGAGCTATATGTGGTTTAGAACTTATCACTTCAGCAAGCAGTTTTTTTTACAGGGGGTGCGTGGGTTGCTTAAACTCGAAGTAACGCCTTGTGGTTCATGTCATACTAAAAACAAGATGGGTCAACAGGAAACAATATAATATATTATGTACTAATTTGTGTTTGTCTTAAAGTATAGCATATTGATAAGTTTAATGGTGTGTGCCAGAGAGATTTCTTGTGATTTGTAAATTGCTGCAATTTTCACCACTCCAGCATTAACTAACTGAATGAGGGCTTCTCCTCAATCTTACCACCACTTTCACCATTTAGTTGCATTAGAACTTAAACTGTCAATTTTACTTTCTGCAAAAATTACAATGTTTAGTAGCATTTTTGATCGTCCAGTGCTGACCACTTTAATACCTTTGGGAGGTAAATTGTAGTGAGTTTTTATTTTAAAGGAGATTATTTCTCTGTCCTTTATGCTTGAAAGCATTTAATGATTATTTAATGTAGATTCAACACTCTGCATTAAAAAAGTCTTATGGGTGTTCAGAATTACTGTTTTCTAGAACAGCGACCATAGCTGTAGGAGCAGAATTAGGCCACTCGGCCCATTGAGTGCTCCAATATTCCATCATGGCAGATTTATTTTCCCAGTCAACCCCATTCTACTGCCTTCTCCCCATAACCTTTTGACGCCCTGACTAACCAAGAACCTGTCAACCTCCACTTTAAATATACTCAATGACTTGGCCTCCACAACAGTCCATAGCAATGAACTCAACAGATTCATCACCCTCTGGCTAAAGAAATTCCTCCTCGTTTCTGTTCTAAATGGACGTCCCTTTATTTTGAGACTGTGCCCTGTGGTCCTAGACTCACCCACTATAGGAAACATCCTTTTCACATCCACTCTGTGTAGGCCTTTTGATATTTGATAGGCTTCAGTGGGATTCCCCCCGTCATTCTTCTAAACTCCAGCAAGTACAGGCCCAGAACCATCAAATGCTCCTCGTACGTTAACCCTTTCATGCCCAGAATCATTCTTTTGCCCCTCCTCTGGACCCTCTCCCGTGTCAGTACATAAGATAAGGGGCCCAAAGCTGCTGACAATACTCCCATGTACAATCTGACCAAAGCCTTGTAAAGCCTCAGCATTACATCCTTGTTCTTGTATTCTAGTCCTCTCAAAATGAATGCTAACTTTGCATTTGCCTTCCTTGCCACTGATTCAACCTGTAAGTTAACCTTTAATGAATCCTGCATGAGGACTCCCAAGTCCCTTTGCACCTCTGATTTTTGAATTTTCTCAGCGTTTAAAAAAAAAGTCTACTCCTTTATTCCTTCTACCATAGTACATGACAATACACTTCCTACACTATATTCCATCTGCCACTTCTTTGCCAATTCTCCCAATCTGTCCAAGTCCTTCTGCAGACTCCCTACCCCCTCAACACTAGCTGCCTCTTCACCTATCTTTGTATCTTCTACAAACATGGCCAAAAAGCCATCCATTCTGCCATTCAAATCACTGACACATAAAGTGAAGAGAAATGGTCCCAGTATTGACCCCTGTGGAAAACCACGTTACCAGCAGTCAACCAGAATATTCCCATTCTTTCCCTCTCACCAATCAGCCAATCTTCTATCCATGCTAGTATCTTTCTTGTAATACATGGGCTCTTGTTAAACAACCTCATGTGTAGCACCTTGTCAAAGGCCTGAAAATCCGAGTACACAACGTCCACTAACTCTCCTTTGTCTATCTTGCCTGTTAGTTCCTCAAAGAATTCCAACAGATCTGTCAGGCAAGATTGCCCTTGAAGGAAACAATGCCAACTTTGGCCTAGTTTATTATGTTCCTCCAAGTACCCCAAATCCCCATCCTTAATAATGGACTCCAACTTCTTCTCAACCACTGAAGTCAGGCTAACTGGCCTATAATTTCCTTTCTTCTATCTCCCTCCCTTCTTAGAGTGAAGGGACGTTTGCAATTTTCCAGTCCTCCAGAACCATGTTAGAGTCTATTGACTTTTGATTTTTGAAAGATCATTACTAATGCATCCACAATCTCTGTAGCTACCTCCTTCAGAACCCTGGTGTGCAGTCTATTCGGTATTGGTGACTTGCCTTGCCTTCAGATCATTCAGATTTTCAAGTACATTCTCCTTAGTAGTAGCAACTACACTCACTTCTGCTCCTGGCACTCTTGAATTTCTGACATACTGCTAGTGTCTTCCACAGTAAAGATTGATGCAAAATACTTATTAACTTAGTCCGTCATTTCTTTGTGCCCCATTACTACCGCCCCAATGTCATTTTCCAGCAGTCGAGTTTCCGATCTCGCCTCTCTTTTATTCTTTGTATAGCTGAGAAAAAGCTTCTCATATTCTCTTTGATATTTTTGGCTAGCTTACCTTCTTATTTTATCTTTTCTCCCTTTATGGGTTTTTTAGTTGCCTTCTGTTGGTTTTTAAAACCTTCCCAATCCTCTAACTTCCCATTAATATTTTCTTTATTTTATGCCCTCTCTTTTACTTTTAATGCTGTCTTTGACTTTTCTTGCCAGCCGTAGTTGCCTTGCCATCCCTTTAGAATACTTATGAATCTTTAGGATGTATCTATCCTGCGCTTTCCAAATTGCTGTCAGAAACTCCAGCCATTGTTGTTGTGCTGTAATCCCTGCTAGTGTCCCCTTCCAATCATCATTGGCCAGCTCCTCTCTCATACCTCTGCAATTCCATTTACTGTACTGTAATATTCTGACTTAGCTTCGCCCTCTCAAACTGCAAGTTGAATTCTACCATATTATGATCACTGACTCCTAAGGGTTCCTTTACCTTAATTTCCTAATCAAAGCTGGTTCATTACACAACACCAAATCCAGAATTGCCACTCCCCTAGTGGGCTCAATCACAAGCTGTTCTAAAAAGCCATCTCATGGTCATTCGACAAATTCTCTCTGTTGGGATCTAGCACCCTGCTTTTCCCAATCCACCTGCAAATTGAAATCCCCTATGACTGTTCTAACATTGGCCTTATTACATGCCTTTTCTATCTCCCATTGAAATTTATATCCCACATCCTGGCTACTGTTGGGAGCTATTTGTGTTGCCTTTGTGCTGCAAGAGTGGCCATGGATCAGGTTCTGAACAGGTAAATGAAGACAAAGGAGAAAGCAGGTGATGGAGGTTTTGTTGTCAAATGAAGTATCACCTCACTTGTGACCAGACTCCTGCTAGACTAGAGTTACAGCAGCATACACAAAATGCTGGAGGAACTCAGCAGGTCAGGCAGCATCTATGGAAAAGAATAAACAGTTGATTTTTCGGGCCAAGGCAATTTTTCAAGACTGAGAAGGAAGGAGGCCGATGCCAGAGTAAAAAGATGGGGTGAGGGGAAAGAGGTTAGCTGGAATGTAATCAGTGAAGCCAGGTGGGTGGAAAACGTTAAAGCCTGGAGAAAGAGCATGATCGAAGAGAAGAGTGGACCCCACTAATCCCATCTTCCCACTGTCTTAATAGTGATAGAGTCCCTCTTGTCCTCGCCTACCAAGCCATCAGTTTCCATATCCAATGCATTAACCTCTAGATTTCCAGGATCTGCAGACTTGCTCATTTTTAGAATTACGGTAGTTTGGTGCAGAACCATCACAAGTGCGCTTGGATAAAAATATATGTTTAGCTCTGTCTCAATACTTCATAATGTAAGTGTTCAGGAAAGCAGGGAGATTTAAACCTCTCTTTTTCCCCTCAACTTTTGAATTGAAGTTAGGTGATTACAGTGAAGTTAGGAGATCTGAAGTGGCAGCTGGGCCTTGACACCATACTGGATTTATACTCCATGAGTCTTCAGAAATTCTCAGTAAGCTTTGCTTTTGTAATGGGACTTGCCTGGTCTGTTTAGCTTTGTTGCAAATCTGAAGTTTTAATACATTGATACCAAATTTACCAGGTAAACAATTCTCAATATGAGCAAAGAGGAGATTTAGTATACACTGTCATTTCCGGACTTTTCAGTGATATATATTTCAGCATTTATTTCAAACTTGCACATGTAAAGCCAATTGATTAAATGTGTTTATGGCATGGAAAAAATAGCAGTGAAAGTTATGCGTGATGTACGTCAGTTTGTGGTAATAGTTTCCACTGAGACGGACGTTGACTTTGCCCATGTATTGATCAATCTCTCTTCATATGAAATAGCTTCCTTGAAGTGCCTTGTGTTGAAGTTAACTTCTCAACTGTTATAATTTTAAAAGATTTTTCTCCATAACTTATCAGAATTAAACTTGATTAAGCTTTTCAGAATTTCTCTGCATTTCGTTCAGATGTTTTATGTCTTTTTATAGTTTACTGAATGCAGCAGAAACTTGCTTGTGCATTTTGAAAATTAAAACAAAGCATTCCAAAAAAAAGCTGCACTTCTGTTTGGTACTCAAGTAACATTTAGCTTTTCTATGTATGAAAAAGAAATGTAATTACTGATTCTATGCTTGATATTACCCTACAATATATGGTAATGATTATGAAACTTAAGGACTGAAATAATCTTCTCTAGTGGGGAGGTTTATTTATCAACTTTACATTGATTTCTGTTTGCAGAGCTCTAGAAGGGTTCTTACAGTTTTATTTTACTTTAAGCCTGAAAGCCTGTTGTGTAGTAGCAGTCAGTGAAGTGGAAAGCAGAAGGGTCCTATTGGGGTGAAACATTTAACTAGTGACAAATTCCTGGACCACAAGCAGTAAGTAGATGGAGAGATTTTAATTTCCATCTGGGCACTTCAAGGAAGTAGGCTCTCCAGCCTTATTTGAACATACAAAAGGTTAGTTCAGATTTAACCATCTGTAAATTTTATGTCTGTGTTTCTTATGAAACAGATAATCTGAACATTGTTTATGAATGCTGTTCTTGAGTTTATAGTAATTTTTAAATAAATTCTGCTCCAACCCAATTGTTAATCCATGTGTATTGAAGAAGTTTATGCAAACACACGCAACCTGAGGACATGTGGCTTGAATATATCTCTAATTCCAGGAACACCAAGAATATAGAGTATTTGCAGTCAGGGATGAAATAAGACTTTTCACTGTTTCATCTGTTCTTCTTCTTCAGATTTTTGGCTAATTAGCAAGGTTTGACAGTGTTTAGATCAGGAAACCTAATGTCTTTCATACTTAACACTTGCCTGAATCAGAATCAGGTTTACTGTTACTGACATAACTTATGAAATGTGTGCCAGCAGTACAGTGCAGACATAACATTGTACAATAAAAAAAAATGCAAAAGAGGAATAGTGAGGTACTGTACATGGACCACTCAGAAATCCAATGGCAGAAGGGAAGAAATATTGAGTGTGGGTCTTCAGGCTCCTATACCACCTCATTGAGTGTAGTAATGAGAAGAGAGGATGTCCTGAATAATGAGGATCTTTAGTGATGGATGCCGGCTTTTAAAGGTGTCCTTAGTGGTAGGGAGGCTTGTGCCTGTGATGGAGCTGGCTGAATCTGCAACCTTCTGAAGCTTCTCACAATGCTGTGCATTGGTGCCTCTATACCAGACAGTAATACAACCAGTCAGAATGCTCTCCACCGTGTATCTTTAGAAATTTACTAGTCTTTGGTGACATTCAAAATTTCCTCAAACTCCTAATTAAGCATAGCTGCTGGTATACCTTCATCATGATTGCAACAATGTGGTGGGCTCAGGTAGCACCTCCGAAATGTTAACACTCAGGAACTTGAAACTGCACACCCTTTCTACCGCTGACCCCTTCATATAGATTGGTGTGTATTCTTACAAATTCCCTTAATTCTGCCAATTCCTTGGTCTTCCTGACATTGAATGCAAGATTGTTACTGTGTCACTACTCAGACCAGACTATTTTGCTTTCGTACTCCTCATTGCCATCGGAGATTTTGCCAACAACATTGTTGTCATTGATGAATTTATAGATGGTGTTTCAGCTGTGCCTTGCAACACAGTCATGAGTGTCGAGAGATCAGAGCAGTGGGCTAAGCACAGATCCTTGAGATGGTCTTTGTTTGTTGTCAGCAAGGAGGAGGTGTTATCACAATGAGGAAGTCAGAATCCAATTGCAGAGGGACATACAGCCCAGGTTTTGAAACTTGTCCAATGATAACTGGAGGCTTGGTCTGTTCTATCCTAGGGTTGGAGGACTGTCTGTATGTGTGAGTCAGTGGGTTGGATGGAAAGGAGGAAAGTAGCTTGTTTTGTTGAACATTGTGAGCACATTATGTTGACGCTTGCAGGCTTGTCCCAGCACATCCTTGGATTGTGTTGATTGTTTCGCTCATGCACTGTTTTGATGTACATGTGATAAATAAATTAATCTAAATGAAGCTGGTATTGAGGGGATGATTATGTTGAATGTTGAGTTATTCAAAGATAGAGAGGGTCAGTAGCTTTAAATTCTTTGGGCAGTAACAAATTAGAACATCAGTCCAGGGACAAGCATATAAATGTCATCACAATGAAGGCATGACAGTGCCTCTACTTTCTTAGAAGTTTGCATAAATTGATAAAACTTCTATAGATGCACAGTGGAGAGTATCCTAACTGGTTGCCTAATGGCCTGGTATGATAACACCAATGCCCAAGAACAGAAAAGGCTACAGGAAATAGTGTATTCAGCTCTACTCTTGCCCTTCCTGAAGTTTATCAACATTTCCTTGGTCTTCCTGGCGTTGAGTCCAAGGTTATTGTTGTGACACTGCTTGGGCCAGTCCTTTTCATCATTCATTACATTTACATGCAGTGCTGCCTCAAGAAAGTAGCGTCCATCATTGAAAATCCCACCATCTAAGACATCCTCTCATCTCACTACCACCATCGGGCAGGTGATACAGAAACTTTAGGTCCCACACCACCAAGTTCAGGAACAATTATTACTCTGCAAACATCAGGCTACTGAAACAGCATGGATAACTTTAATCACAACTACTTTGAAATGATTCTACTGTAAGGTAATGTAATGGGTGACAGATAACACATATTGTTCATAATAGAAACTGTTCAACGTAATTCACAAACACAGTCAGTGAGTTGTGTTCACTTTAAGAGACCTTGTCTGAAGTAATGATGTCAGTTTAAAGTGACTGCTTTTGTTTTGATCGTAATGGAAGTAAAGGGCTGTGGCTTTTGTTGAGCACATAAAATGACTCTCACATGTTTTATTCACAAAATCCTACACTACAACCTAGTCTCACTTTTAAGGACTATTTACAGCTAATGTTCTCAGTATTGTTTTTTGCACGTTGTTTAGTTGTCAGTCTGTCTATGTATAGTTTTCTATAAATTCTATTTATTTTTCCTGTAAATGACTGCAAGAAAATGAATCTTAAGGAAGAACAGTATATGGTAACTTATGTACAATGATAAATTTGCTTTGACCTTTGAACTGTAATCAATCAACATCATCCTTATGTAGATTTTGCTGCCGTTCTGTAAATCCCAGTCTGCTTAATGCGTTTGGCTTTTAATTGGGCCGGTCAGATCGCAAAGCAAACAATCCAATTCTTGATTGGCTGGGGATTATCAGGATTATTATCTCTGGGCTTCACATTTGATGAACTGGGAGGATAGTTGATTAGAAAGCTGCCTGAGTGTCAGGTAAGGCACTGGTCACACTTCTGGTAGTACAGTAAAAAAACATTCACCTCTTCCTCAGAAACCATCCTTGTTTCATGAGGTCTGGAAAACTCGATTAGTACATTTAAAATCTCCACTAGCCTCATTTGAAATGCTTTTTATTTCCCTGACAGTTTGTCCCTCTGTTTTGTATTGCAGAGGGTGGGTTAGGTTGGGATCAGCTTGCAAACTTAAGCAAATCAGCTGTTTATTGGGATGCCAAATTTTTTTTGATCAAATTTTATTTAGACCCTGATGACAGTGCTGCTTTGTAAAGCTTCAGATTTGGTCCATTAATTTTTCTGCTTTAATGTAAAATGCAGTGTGGTTTCTGTGTTCAGAAATGTGAAGGTATTGCCATAATGTATTTCTGTAATATCCAGATTAGGTTATAGAATAATTGTGCATCAGATACACATTTTTTCATATAAACACTGTAGGCTTTAATTGGAATCAATTTTCTACATCTTATTTATTTATTGGTATTTCACATTCCTGTCCAGCAGAGAACAATCTCAGTTGTGTGCAAAAGCAAACTTTTTAGAAGAAAATGCATAAACATATATTGGAATAGGCCAGCCCATTTCATATACTAAAAATACTGCAGCCATAAATGTGCCAATCAGGTTATGGTGTATTTTTAGGTTTTGCTGTTTTTTTAAAATCTTGATCATATGTGAGCTTTGTTTGGCGGCAAGCTAACTTTCATGTCTGGTGGCAGTCTGACTTTCATGGTTCATTAGTTTCAAATGATTAAGTGCTCTCATGTATTTTTTTTTCTAATTGTTAGTACGCTAAGAATGTCAAGACTTCTGGTAACAAAAAAAACATTTAATATTGTTCTAAAGCGTAACATTTGATCTTGTAATTATTTTGTTCTAGGACCTTGTGTAACAAAATTACTGATCTCATTAAAAATAAATCTTTATTCAAATTAGGTTAAGATTTATATTTTTACATCAGACTAAAATAAGAGAATATACTGAGTAATTCTTCAAAAAAAAGTTGATGGGTCCACATACAGATTAATGCAATAGTGAGCAGATTATATTTATGATCATCAGCAATGCAAAATTTCACGAAAATTTTTTGGTGTCATCTTCCAAACACACCTGTGGATCTACTCACTATGACATCTGCTCACTGTGGCATTAAATTGTATAAGGACCCATCAATTTTATTAAACATTTACATAATATATTCTCTTAATTTAAACAAATATTTGAAAATTGTTACCCAATACAAGGCAGTATCTGAAATGGAATCAGTGTGAAAGAGAGAATCCAAGTTATTGAGTGAAATAAAACATCTCTGTAACAATACTTTGTATTTCAGTAAGCTTAGTAGCCAACTCAAGCTTGATTTTAAATATGTGGACTTCTAAAAAGAATATATTAAAATATGTAGTCTGCCCCTCGTTCTTACTTTTAGAAACTTAGTTAAATAAAGTTAAGTAAATACAGCAAGTTGCAATATTCATGATGGATTTTTATTGGTTAAATGATATGAGATACCACAAAGCCAAAAGACTGATAGAATAAAAACAAATTGCATGCATATTCTACTTATAAGACCATAAGACGTAGGAGCAGAATTAAGCTATCCAGCTTTTTCGGTCTCCTCAACAATTCTTGTCATTTATCGAAAACTACAGGCTGTTAAAAACTCAAGTGAAAAAAATCACAAACTTTGATAACAAAGTTAACACAACATTAAATATTTCTTTGGAAATTTTGTTCCCCAGAAGTAAATCATTGTTCTGGTTATATGTCAGATTTGCTTCATCAGAATTGTGATTCATTATTGTGGTATTGTTTTCAGTACAAACGTATGACCAATATAGAAACCACTTTTTAAAAAACACAGATAGATATGTATACAAACAGTTGATATTCTCTAAGTTCAACCTGGATTTAGATAACCCATCTCCAGAAAACCAGGTGAACAGACTAAGTACCTAGAATGAACCAATCAAGAAGTTCACCAGCTAGAGTACAGAGATGAGAGCTCAGTAGGCTGGTCAAAAATTGCTCAGGATAGGACGTTTCCATAATTCAGACATCAAACCTAACCCAAGTGCTTTGTCATCCTGCTGATCTTTATTTAAAATTCTTAATTTGTTGATTAATACGTAATCCTTTTCTGATAAATTTTCATCCATAGAAAATTATCTGAGAATGATTCATCAACATTGCTGAATTTTTAAGTATTTTATTACTTTTGCTATTGGCTAGTTGAAGATCATTTTTGGATTAATAACCTTCAATCTGAATTCAGTGCCAATTGACAAATAGCTTCAGATTCGCAGTTTAGAACTTAATCAGAACCTTAGATTTATAGCATGAATGCATTTACAATTCTGAACTATTGATATCTCTACACCTTATACGAAATCCCATTTTTTCCCTTTGTTTTGCATCCCAATAGTCAGCTATGATCTGATGAATTCAGACTCTAGAATGTTTCAGGGTTCAAAGTAAAGTAAATTTATTGTCAAAGTACATATATGTTACTGTATACAACTCTGAGATTCATTTTCTTGCAGACATCGGCAATAATTCCATAGAATAATAACCGTAACAGAATCAATGAAAGACCGCACCAATTTGGGCATCCAGTCTTTACTTTGAACTTTGAATTTTACTTCAGACTGTCGAAGCAAGATTAAAGGTATTGGTGAACACTCCAGCCAGTTGATGAACATAGGTATTCCATCTGGGCCAGATGCTTTCTGTGGGTTCCCCCTCCTAATGGATGCTCTCACGTTGGCCTCAGAGACTGAAATCACAGGCTCATCAGGGGGTGTGGGAGTCAGTGAGGATACTTTTTTGATGGTTAAAGCAATATAGAAGTTATTGAGCACACCTGGACTCATTCCACCGAGATGCAACACTGAGCGTCATAGGAAGTCATTCCTGCCTGTGGCCATCAAACTTTACAACTCCTCCCTTGGAGGGTCAGACACCCTGAGCCAATAGGCTGATCCTGGACTTATTTCCTGTCATAATTTACATATTACTGTTTAATTATTTATGGTTTTATTACTATTTAATTATTTATGGTGCGACTGTAACGAAAACCAATTTCCCTCAGGATCAATAAAGTATGACTATGTCTATGGAAGTGAAACCCTATTATCACCTATGTCACTTGATTTCACTTTGTAAGAGGTGATAGCATTCAAGCCCTGCCACAGTTGTTGAGCATCCTTCATTAATTCAAGTTTGGTCTGCAATTGCCACTTCACCTGAGATGGCTTTACAGAGATCATACGCGGACCTCTTGTACCCAGACCTGAAGGACAGTGATCAGGCCCTTAGCAGATGCCTATATCATGGTTCATCCAGGGCTTCTGGTTTGGGGAAGATGCTGAATGATTTTGTGAGGACACACTCGCCTACAACTGGTTTTTATAATGTGTTTTTGCAGCGGTTTTAAGTTATTTTAGTAGTTCCCTTTAGATTTAAAGCAAGTTATGTGTAGGCGCCTGTTTTGCAGTGGTTACTGCAGCTGTTTGACATTTGATGAAATTGATCCATTGCTGACTGTGATGTAGCAACAAGGTCACGTGTCAGTAAATTAAAGAAATGTGTGATTAGTATTAGCATTTAAATATATTTACTTTGTAACTCATACTTTTATTTTTGTTCATTTAGATTTAATAGCATGGCAGTTGTGAAATAAGGGCTACTTTTGTTTAATCAGAGGATGCATGAACAGGCAATGTGGCTCTTAATGGAACAGGAAATTAACACAGTAAAAATAAGAAAAAATAAAGTAAAGGCAAGAATGAGGTGTAATCTATATTTGTAATAATATTTTAAGAAAACAAATACAAATTTAAAAACAAGCCTGAGTTGGATACCAAGTATAATTTTGTGATTTGTATTGATGCATCCAGTCCTTGATAATCATGCTTTTCTTAGTTAATTTTTGGCTTGAATTTAAAAAGAGACTGCCATAACTATAATTTAAAGTGCAAAGATCTATTACAAAGGACTAGGATTAGACTTGCAGTCTTATGCAAAAACTTTGACTCTGGTGCTGTTTACTAGTATGTAAAGTTTAAAAATGTGTTTTAAAAAGTTGAAAGAATGTAACTGAAATCTTAGCTCAACCCAGCATGGATGGAAAGCGTACTCGGGAGCGGACCGGACTGGTTTCGAACCCGGGAGCCTCTGGTGCCGATGTCATTGCACCACCAGCCAGCCCAAGATTTGTTTTTATAAGAATTATAAAGAAATCCAGTATGACCATCTATCATACTGTCAAGCAAAGTGATTATTATGTTTAGTAGTAACTTTCTAACTTGTGCTTGGTTTGGGCTTCTTCAAGTCAAGTCGGAGCCTTTGTTTGAAGCATGGACAGACAAGTTTAAACATGGAGGGAAGAATGATTGTTATTAGGGCAGCATTTGAAAGTGTGCTAGCAAGGAGCAGTTGGAAATTTCAGTTTTAAGATGAATCAGGGAAAATTCTCCAATGGCGAAATCATAGAACATAGCACAGCATAGGCTCTTTAACCCATAACATTCTTTTGACTTTTTATCCTACTCCTAGATCAATGTCACTTTCCTCCTGCGTATTCCTCCATTTTTCTTTCATCCATGTACCTATCTAAGAGTCTCTTAAATGTCCCAAATGTATCTGCTTCTGCCACAATCTCTAGCAGCACATTCCATGCGTCCACCACTCGCTGTGTATCAAAAAACCTATCTCTTGACATTCCCCCCCCCCCCCCGCCTCCATACTTTCCTGCAATCACCTTAAAATTATGCCTACTCATATTAGCAATTTACACCCTGGAGAAAAAAAGACACAGGCTGTCCACTGTATCAATGCTTCTTATCATCTTGTACACTTCTACCAAGTCATCTCACATCCTCCTATGCTCCAAAGAGAAAAAGCTTTAGCTTGTTCAACTTTACCTCATAAGACACACTCTATAATCCAGGCCACATCCTGGTAATTCTCCTCTGCACCCCTTAAAGGTTCCACATTCTTTCTATAATAAGTTGACCAGAACGAGATATATTTAGCACAAATTGATAGAGTAATAGTTATTGAAGACTAATCCATTCATCTCAAGACACAAAAATATGCAGCAGTGGCATTATGCATGTGCATTTTAAGCAGTGGCATGCCCTGAGTTAGAAGCTCAGAGTAGGAATCTTTGATTTGATTTGCAGCTCTTGGATAATTAAGCCACCTGCTCACAAATGATGTGATCTGTATACTCTTAAGGCTTCACAAGTGATAAACAGTGACAAACGTCAGCCAGGGAAACCCTCTTTACTTTCAAAAACTCTTAATTGAATTATCTTCATTGAACTCACCCAGCTAAAAATCTGGCACAATATAGCATCAATGATATAGGTGGTTTTCTGTAGTGATTGAGTTATTACCTGAATTCCTAAAGTCTTTCCACTATTTGCAAGGGACAAGTAAGATTATAATGGAAATCCCCACATTTGCTTGAATGAGTGCAGATCCAGCGACAAAGTATTAAAGATTCAAGATTGTTTAATGTCATTTCCAGTACCCAAGTGTAAAGGAGCACAAAATAATTATTACTCCAAATCCAAGGAGGCACACAAAAAAACACAACAAGATAAAGAACATGAGAATAATTTAAAAAGCATAATAAATATAAATAAGGTAGCTTACATACATAAATTGATTGTATGTCTGTAAAATGACACTAGGCACAGGAGTGTCTGTACATAAGGTGACTGACAGGAAATGATATAGTAGGGGTGGTTGATGATGTGGAAAAGTGGGTTAGTGGGTTGAGGTGTTAATCAACCCTGGTCCTTGAGGAAAGTAACTGTTTTTGAGTCTGGTGGTCCTGGTATGGATGGTATGTAGCCTCCTCCTTGGTAGTAGTAGGACCAACAGTCCATAAACAGGGTGCATGAGATCCTTCATGATGTTACTGGCCCTTTTTAGGCACCTTACTGAATATATGTTCCTTATGGTACGTAGTCTGGTGCCAGTGATTTGTTGGGCATTTTTGACTTATGGTTGTGGAGCCTTCCTGTCCACTGCATACCATATTATGATGCAGTTTGTTCGGATGATCTCCACCGTGCATCTCTAGACCGATGTGAATATAGACATGCGGAGGGGTGTGAGTTCTCCTGAAGTAAACCATCTCCTTTGTCCTGTTTATATTGAGGAAGAGGTTATTTGCCTGGCACAGGGCCTTGGGCTCTTCCACCTCCTCTCTAGGCCATCTCATCGTTGTTGGCGATGAGCCTCACCACTGTCGTGTCATCACCAAACATGACAATGTGCAGTCATGTGTGAGCAAAGTGTACTGCAGTGGGCTCAGCACACAACCCTGGGGAGCAGCCATGTTGTGAACGATAGGGAGGGAAAAATGGTTGTGCATCCTGACTTGAAGCCTGTTTGTTGGGAAGTCTATAACACCCAGTTGCACAATTGTGTATTTAGACTGAGGTGTAGAAGTTTGTTCAACAAGATCTGTGGGATAATAGTGTTGAATGCCGAACTGAAATCTAGAAACAGCATTCTGACATAAATGTCCTTGTTTTCAAGGTGTGACAGGGCCAGATGCATTACAGTTGCTACGGCATCTGTCATAGAGGGTCTCTGTCAGTAAGCATATTGGTGAATGTCCAATGTGGCAGGAATGAAGTTCCTGATATCTGACATTACCAACGCCTTCACCCTTCACTGCTGTAGGGCAATATATAGTAACCACGAGATGTGCTGCAGCAATTGTAAAGGATTCAGCAGCAGCAATGCAGAAACTCATGACCTTATCATAAATTCCCAAATGATTTCTGCTTTGCCTACTTCAGAGAAATATTCATCTGGCAAGTGCAACAAGGTCCTGAATTACCTGCTGATCGTAACACCAGTGTGTATCATCATTATGGTCTTGTTTTTGTGGAAGTGTTTTGGGGAGAAGCTGGTGTCATTTTTCCATGTTTCTTTCCTCCTCCACCGCCTGTGCCTGTGAATAATCACTGCTTATCATTGATTCCATTCCAAAATCTTGTTGCACTTTCTGTCTGTGACGAAGGGTCTCGGCCCGAAACATCAACTGTACCTCTTCTTAGAGATGCTGCCTGGCCTGCTGCGTTCACCAGCAAATTGTATGTGAGTTGCTTGATCTAATTATTTTTTTTATTTCACAGCATTATATAGGTTAGAGCAGATTAAACTGCAGATGTTTATTGCAAAGTAGTAACTAGTTTGAAATGTTAGTACATGTTGTAGGCTAATGACCAAGGTTGCATTTTTTATAAATGATTGGTTCTTTTTGGATGGTTGGCTGGACCATTAGAAGTGAAACTTGCAGTTAAAATAGTTAAATGTTACTGTCATCAAGACTGAGCCAAGAACTTTTCTAATCCACGACTTGATGCTATTCACAGTACCAGTGTGACAATGATGGATGTTAGTAAATTACATTACACATCTGAAAGATAAAATATACTGATTTGCAGAGCCACAGGTAAAAGCTCAACTGAGAAATAAGTGAATGCTTACTTATTTTCAAGTTGATGCTGCAGTTTAGTTTCTGGCTACATATTTGACCTGGAATTGGAGAAGATTTGTAAAGCATTCAAAGTAAAACCCACATTTGGCTCACATGAAAGCCCAATTGTTGGAGCTGTTTATATTCAGCATGCAAGCAAGGTGCCTCCAGAGAAGCATTAGGAAACCACCTTGTAAATTTGATCCTCTGAAAAAAAGTATTATTTTGTTAATGTTACAGAGCTACTTTTGATTTCAGCATAGTTACATGAATGAGATGTAAAACTGTTGAGTTTATTTAACATATTGGACGGAAAGTAACTTGCATAAAAAATAAAGGCAGGATCAGTTTGCTCTGCCGTTCACCAAGATCATGATTGATCTATCTCATCTGCATTTTCCCTTAACATCCAAAATGATCTTTGTTGTGAATGAATACAATGACTGAACCTTCACAGCCACCAGTGTCAGATTTATTACCACTATCTTATATGAAATTAATTGTTTTGTGGTTGCGGAAATAAATAAATAGTGCAAATAAAGGAATAATGCAATCATGTTCACTATTCAGAAATTTGATGGCAGAGAGGATGAAACTGTTTCTGAATTGTTGAGTGTGGGTCTTCAGGCTCCTGTACCATCTCTATTGTTGTACAAAAAGTGGACGTGTTCTGGATAGTGGGGGTCCTTAATGATGAATGTCACCGCCTTGAGTCATCACCTTTTGAAGATGTTCTCAATAGTGGGAGACTTGAGGCTATGATGGAGATGGCTGAGTCTACAATCCCCTGAAGCTTCTTGGGATTCTGTACCTAAGAGCCTCCATACCAGTTAGAATGCTCTCCACTGTACATCTTAGAAATTTGCAAGGATCTTTGATGACATACAAAATTTCCTCAAACTCCTAATTAAGTAGAGCTACTATCTCTTTCAAAGCTGGAATGGAGATCATTGAGTCCTTTATTAATTTCATCCCTTGTCCTCACCTACCACCCCATCAGCCTCTGGGTTCAACATATAATTCTCCGTAACTTCCGCCACCTCTAACGGGATCCCACTACTAAGCACATCATTCCCTCCCCCCCTTCTGCTTTCCGCAGGGATCGCTCCCTACGTGACTCCCTTGTCCATTCGTCCCCCCCATCACTTCCCACCGATCTCCCTCCCGGCACTTATCCTTGTAAGCGGAACAAGTGCTACACATGCCCTTACACTTCCTCCCTCACCACCATTCAGGGCTGCGGGCAGTCCTTCCAGGTGAGGCTACACTTCACCTGTGAGTTGGCTGGGGTGATGTACTGCATCCAGTACCGGCTCCTGATGCGGCCTTCTATATATTGGCAAGACCCGATGCAGGCTGGGAGACCGTTATGCTGAATACCTACGCTCTGTCTGCCAGAGAAAGCAGGATCTCCCAGTGGCCACACATCTTAATTCCACGTCCCATTCCCATTCTGATATGTCTATCCACGGCCTCCTCTACTGTGAGATGAAGCCACACTCAAGCTGGAGGAACAACACCTTATATTCTGACTGGATAGTCTCCAACCTGATGGCATGAACATTGACTTCTCTAACTTCCGTTAATGCCCCACCTCCCCCTCGTACCCCATCCCTTATTTATTTTTTTTCCTTTGTCCCCCTAACTATAACTCCTTGCTATAACTCTGGGCTCTCTTCCCCCTTTCTTTCTCCCTAGGCCTTCCGTACCTTCTCCAACCTCATATCCCTTTTTGCCAATCAACTTTCCAGCTCTTAGCTCCATCCCTCCCCCTGCTGTCTTCTCCTATCATTTTGGATCTCCCCCTCCCGCTTTCAAATCTCTTTCTATCTCTTCTTTCAGTTAGTCCTGACAAAGGGTCTCGGCCTGAAACGTCGACTGTACATCTTCCAATAGATTACGCCTGGCCTGCTGCATTCACCAGCATTTTTTATGTGTGTTGATTCTCATTTTACACTTGGTTCTCAAATATTTCTGGCAGGGTTTGTGCGTCTTCTGTGAAGACAGATACAAATTGGTTGCTTTCTTTCTCTGCATTTCCTTATTCTTCTCTGAGTTGGCTTATCTTTAGGAGACTCACATTTGCCCTTCCTAGTCTTTTATTTTACTATGGAAGCTCTTAGTCTGGTTTTGTTTTTTTGCCAGTGAACTCTTATATTGTATTTAACCAATTGGTTTTTTTGTGTTAAATATATCCTGCAGATGATTTTGCAGTGGTAACTTGAATTAATACCCTAGTCTTGTTAATTAAGTAGTATACCTTTTACACAGTAGAACTGAAGTAATATGATTTGGGGTTCTTTAAAAATATTGTAACAACCTATAAGAATGTTTTCAAATCTTTTTTTGTTGTTATTGTGATAAAAGAATTTTTCAGTTGGCTCTATTATTCACTTGAAACTTTAAGTACAGTGGATTACGGTTAATTGGGACCCAGCAGGACCAGTACATTTTGGCCCAGTTAAGTGGCTGTCCTAATTAACTGAAGTTCCATGATGTAGTTAAAAGATATAAAGAAGACAAATTGTCTTTTAACTAAAGAACAAATTATGTAATTAAATAACATGTAGAACAAATTGGAACACTATCAATACTACTGCAGTGCTATAAAACTGTGTACAAGTTGAGCACCCCTTATCCAAAAATCCAAAATCCCAAAACCTCTGAAATACAAAATTTTTTGAGCACTGACATGACACCACGAATGGAAAATTAAGAGTGGATTCATCAGCGTTGAAGTGAACATATCTCGCTTAACAGTATGCTAATCATAAAATGAGCACAGATCTATTACAACGAACTGAAAATTGAAGGAAATGTAAATATTCAGCTAGCTGGTTACAGAAATTTAAGAAGAGGCACAATATTAAAAGTTTAAAGAGATTTGTGGTAATAAGGCATCTGCTGATCATGAAGCAGAAGAGAAATTGAAGGGCCAGAGCAGCATGCATTCATAACAGAACAAGAAATCATGTCAATTTATAAAATCAAAGAAGGATTGCTATGACAAAAACCCATGTTAATGAGGCAGATGACACTGGAAGAAACATTCAAAAAAGTCATCCAGCAGAGCACTTCCTCATCCCAAGATGATGGTTCAATGTACACATTATCATTTCATGCATAAAATTATTAAAAATGTTATATAAAACTACCTTCAGGTTATATGAATAAACTGTATATGTAATGTAAATAGATTTCGTGTTTAGACTTGGGGGTCTCATCCCCAAGGTACCTCATTATATAGATGCAAATATTCCAAAATCCAAAATCTGAAACACTTCTGGCCCCAAGCGTTTTGGCTCCTTATTCTTATCAACTGAGGAATTCATCCAGTGTACCTGTACATGACCACGATCTCTTGATTGACTGTAACGGAACAAAATCAGCACAGACATCTAGTATAAGATAATGGACCACCTTCGTCCCATGCTATTGGCTATTGCATCCTCCAAATTTTCATTTCCATTGTAACATTCAAGATAATTATCAATACCTTCAAATTCTCCATAGTTCCTAACTTGTTGAAGTAATGAAATAGTTTCATTTTCACTCCCAGCTGTTTCTGGCATCCCCAAGCCTGAATGCTTGAAACCACATTTAGCAAAACAGTTCTGAGTTGACTTGCTGCTTATTTCTCACCAACTATCAGTGACAAAAATCATTGCTTTTTGAACACAAACACACACAACTGATGCTTTTTAAAAACTTTACTCAAAGCACGGTGCAGTATCTAACAGCCGCACAAGTGCATGTGTCTGACACTAGTAAGAAACTGTTCAGTAACAGCCTCCTGTCCCAAGTAAACAGCATACTGTCCCAAGTAAACAAAGGGTATCCTGGGTATTTCCTCAGTTTTTTTTTAGTTGTCCCAAATAAGTGCCAGCCCCGATTAACTGATGGCCCAATTAACTATAATCCACTGTATTTCTCTTTAGTTTTAAATGTATTTAATATGCATTTTTAGTAAACATCACAAGTTGCTTCACAGTTGGAAGTCACGCCCAAGCAGGAACATACTGTAATGGTTACCAAATGTAATAGCTTTTAATTGAGGCTTGAATGGGGCAGTGATGTTACAAGCTGAGAGTTTAAAGAGACTGCAGCTATACACACAAGTTGTACTTGAGTTTATATCAATGATAGAACAAGAAATTGGCAATGGGAAGGATCAGAGTCAGAAGTGGTTTCAAAATAAGCTTGCTGAAATGAATGAATTCAAAGGATGCCATAAGGAATTAAATAATAGGAAGTAGTATTGAATACATGCTGATGCATTCCTAATTGAAAGACTACTCTCATATTGACTCTCGTTCTCACTCACTGTACTTTCTTACGGTGCAATATTCAACGTATTCATTCAGCTTCATTTATGTTCCTTTGCTCATTTTTGGTAGTTGACCCAGTAATACGTACAATGCAGAACCAAACTTTAACTTCAACATCCAACCCATCAGCAAAAATAGAGAACAGAATTGAATGGTTTGTTTTAAATGTGCATTAGTTTATACGTCAATGTATAAAGATGTACATTGTCCTATTTAAATTAGAGAACAGAATTGAATGGTCAATTGATGGAAAATTGAAAAAGACAAAAATAGATGAGAAAAAGTATGCTGGTTTCATTAGCAATGACAGTCTTGCAAGTTTCTGAGGAACCAAGTATACCATTTTGTTTATTGCAAAAAAAAATTTAGAGCATCATTGTTTTATGAATGATTGCTGGGCAAAGGCAGAAGTGGTAAAGGTAATTTGAATCACACTGAATATGTTTTGGAGGACTCTTCAGGTGGTTTAGTTTTCCAAAACAAAATCTGAACCTGTCAAAGTTTGGTAAGGAGAGCATTCAATAATGTTGAAAGGGAAAGTTCATGGCAGCTTGAAAGTACAACCCTGTTTGAATATTTATCATTTACATTAATTTCCAGAATAAAAAAGGACTTTGACCAACTTTCAGTACTTAGCAGTTCAAAATAATTCTCTAAAAATTTTGAATATTTTGTTTGATGTAGCCAAAAAAAATTTTTTTTGAAATTGGATGCTTGGTGAGGAAGGATATTTTCTTCAAATCAATCTTTTGAAGTAGCTGGGTCAGTTAGCTTCCGCTGGTCTCCAAATCATATTGATTTGAAAATTAAAGTTACAGAGAAAGCCAAATGCACATCAGGATGTTTCTATTTTCCATACCTAGATCAAACTTTAAAGGCTGTAACAATGTCACTCATTTGCAGAAGTCTTAGTTCCATAGAGTCATACAGTAATACAACATGAAAACTGGCCCTTTGGACCAATTGGTCTGTGCCAGCCACAGCATCTTCTCTACCAGCCCCAGATACCCAAGTTCGGCCCATGACCATCCAACCTCTTACCCTCCCATTTAAATGCCTCTTAAGTGTTGTATGCTTCACTCACTTATTTGCTTCATTCACCTATCCTGGCAGCTCATTCCAGGTACTGACTAACCTCTGTGTAAGAACAGTTCTCTCAGTTCTCATTTAAATTTCTCCTCTCTTGTGTCTGTCCCTGTTAATTTTGGACGCCCCAACCCTAGAGAAAAGACCATCCACCTTAACCATATCCCTATGATTTTATAAACTTTTATGAGATTATCCCTCATTCTCTAAGAAATAAAAATCCAATTTGACCAACCTCATTCTTTAATTCAGTGTCTCTAGTCTTGGCAGTATCCTCATAAATCTCTTGCATCCTCGCCAGGGTGACCAGAACTGTACACTATACTCAAAGTGTGGTTATACAACTGCAATAAGCTGCCCCTAATCCGAAGCTAAACTCTGTGCTCTGACTGATGAAGGCCAGCATGCTAAACACCACCTTGTCTGGTTGTGCAGACACTTTTGACAAATTGTGCACTTCTACTGACATAGAACATGACAGCTTCTATTTATTTAAAATATGACTAAGCCAAATAGTAGCTACTAAAAACTTGATTTTCTTCAATTGAACAAGGTAGAATACTTAATGGATGAACTCTTTCCTATTTGCAAAGAACATGAGAAACAGGAGCTGGACCCATCAAGCCTGCTCTGCCATCAATAAAACATCAGCTGATACGGCCATGATAATTATCTTGGACTCTGCTTCATCTGTAGTCTTTTCCCCATAACCCTTAATTCCCCTGAAATACAAAATTCTACCTAATGTATCTTAACAACATACCCAAGATGCTGGAGGAACTGTAAGTTAACTGTATCTTAGTTGTATTTAATGAGGCAGCCTTGACTGCTTCCCTGGGCAGAGAATTCCACCGACTGACTGCTATCTGCGAAAAGCAGTTTCTTTTTATCTCCATCCTAAACCTAGACCCTGAGTCTGGAGGTTATGTCCCCTAGTTCTAGTCTCACGCACCAGTGGAAGCAACTTACCTGTCTTTATCTTATCTAACCCTTTCATAATTTTATGTTTCTATTACATCCCCTCTCATTCTCCTGAATTCCAGCAGTGCCCTCCAACAACTATTAGCATCTTACTTTGCACTATGACGATAGTCAATGGAAGGCTTTCTAAACTGTCATTGATTTTAACTTAATAGCTGACCTTTGATACCATGGGGTCAAATGCTGCTGTTGTCAAGTGAGGTTACTCTCAATTCACCTCAAGAATTCAGAGCTCTTATTTTGTCTGTGTTTGAACCAGGGCTATAATGCAGTCTAGAGCATAAGACATAGGAGCAGAATTAGGCTATTCAGCCCATCGAGTCTGCTCTGCCATTCCATCATGGCTGATCGCTGATCCCTGATCCCAGATCCCACTCAACCCCAATACACCTGCCTTCTCGCCTTGTCCTTTGATGCTCTGACCGATCAGGAAACTATCAACTTCCATCTTAAATATACCCAGAGACTTGGCCTCCACCGCAGTCTGTGGCAGAGCATTCCACAGATTCACTCCTCTCTGGCTAAAAAAAACCTCCTGTATTCACTAATTAAACGTAGCAGTATGAAATAGAGAAAATGAATATTTTATAACTGAATATTATATTGAGAGCTAAAAGATAAATATAGGCTATTTCCTCAGTGTAATAAGCATTTTTAAAAAGAATTGGGTCAAGCATAAACAAATGGGATTGCTACTATTTTCCCATTAGTAGTAGCACACTATTAGCAAATATTAAATTGAGGTAAATGCCATGTAATTAAAATTTCACCTTCAGAGATCAGAATTGTGTTTTCGCTTAGATACCCAAATGGTTATTACTCCTTGATTAGATATAAGTCACAGATATTTCTGGCTGTCATCAACTACTTTGAAACATGGACTATAATATATCCTTTGTACATTGCAGAAGCAGGTGTTTCATGTGCACTGTTCAAAGGATGAAAAAGATTGTTGACTAATCAAATTTGAGTTGGCAAACTAGCATATAAATAGGAATCCTGAATTGTAGCTTATTAGAGGTGTTCATTTGTAGTTCACCATTTGAGTCTTTTTAAGAGAGCACCTCCTGTTCAAATATTTCCGCTAATACATAAATTTTCACTCTACAGATTGTCACTTATTTGAGACAACAGGTTATATGGACTAAACCTTTTTTTTTATTTTGAAAGTGTTATCAACTTGAATACCTCAAATATATGTTCAGTACTTTCGGAAGTCTCACGTCTTTTTAGCTCCCCATTAAATCCGAAAGAGTTAAGAGTGTCTTTTTTTCATATGTTTGCACCACGCTGTGTTGTAAATCTGACAAGCATTACATGCTGTACTTTGTTTAGAATGAGTGAATAGTTCTTTTTCCCCTCCATAAAGCAAATAGTTGAAAAGATGGGAAGATGAAGTATGCAAATCAGGTTCTTTGGTTATAAATCCAATCATAGATAAAGATGGTAGATGATTCAGTGGTAGATTTGAGACTTGAATCTGAGACTGGATGTGGCACACAGGTATGCTACTTGATAGCAAAAATTGATTTCTACTGTTGTTTAAAAAAAAATTGGAACAGCTTTGTTTCTTCTCGAGCATTAAGATAATTTTATAATTGCCGTCTAACATTGTGGGACATGCCTGTCTAGATTGAACAGGTAGCAATTCTGACAATGAAAAATGTATATGAAACAATTCTACCTTTAAAAGCATTTTTTCTTGATAGAAAATTACCAAGAAGGTGCAATTTACACTGGGCAACTAAGATTTTGCTTCTTGAATACATTTTGGTGTATCTTGTAGATTTTCAGCTGCTTATCATGAAAATCACCGTGAAATTTCCCTTTTTTTAAAAAAATCATGCACCTTTTTTTAAATTCACCTATATTTGTTATTTAAATTCATAATTCAAGTCAGTTAAAATGTTGCCCACAATGTAAGCTGAAACGTTTTGTATGTTGTTCTGTTATGCCTGGGTATGCATAGGCAGGGTGGATGCTACATGGTAGGACAGGTTTTAGAAAGGCTATAAATTTCTGTTAAGGATTTCAATATTTGAGACAGATGCTTCCCAGAATAACTTGATGCCAAGATTAAGGAAGGCATTTTTGTTAGTCCACAAATCAAACAATAACAGGCAATTCAAAGAAATTATAGTGGGACTGGAGAAAATTGCATGGAAGGCATTCAAGGATGTTGTTGAAAATTGTCTTGGCAACTACAGAGCACCAAACTACATGCAGTAGGTTGACACCATGCTTCAGGCATACAAAACCATGAAGTGCAATATGTCACTAAAGATTCATATTCTGCATTTCCTTTGGAGCTCTTTTCTGCAAATCTTGGCGCTGTCAGTTACAAGCATGGTTTAAGGTTTCACCAGGACATTCCGGTCATGGAGAAATGGTATCAGGGCAACTGAAATCCATCAATACTGGCGGATTACTGTTAGACACTTAAGTGAGAAGCCTCGGGCACCACGAGTACAAATGAAAATCATCAACAAAACATTTTTAGCTTAGTTGAACTACTGCAAAGCGTCAGTGCCATTATTTAATTAAGTGCATTATGTTCAACATAAATTAATTTCCTGTTTTTCCAAATTCCTACGTGATTTCTGTAGTTTGAAATTGTATTTGTGTCCAAGTGGTATATCATAAACAAAGAAACTTGAGGAAGCAACACCTTAGAAAAAAAATTGTCCAGTGTTATTAAAATGAGTGACCTGTTTTCAGCCTCCGTATGTGGCTTGAGGAACTGATAATTTTATCCATTTTCTTGTTGACACCATCCTATGGCTTCCTCACTTAACTGCAAAGCAAGCTGTGAAATTGTTGACTGGTCCATTTACAACAGAAACAAATTATTTTGCCTACACTAGAGGCTGGTGTGAATCTATATTTGTGAAGGTATTAGGTATTGGTTTCTTTACAAATGTTCGGCGGGAGGAGAAGATGGTGGCGCGATGCAGCTTGCAGCGGCCACTCAGTGGTGATGTCTGTTATTTGTCAAGTAGGGTGCCGTGCACAATCCTGATTTGATTGAGATGGACGTGAGAGCACGGAGGAACATCTGGTGAAACTTCTGAAATGCCTGCTTCACTGCTGCTGCTGCTACTGTGTGGTCCATAAATCTCCGGAGGAGAAGGCCCCGAGTCCTCGGCTTTGCTTGTTGCTCGGCGGCCGGGATGGGGTCAAAGCGCTCGGCAGAGGATGGTGCTCGGTGTTGGAGGGCTGGCCGGAGGCTTGAAGTTTTTGGATGGACTCATAGTCCGCTGCGGTGGGGTGCTTCCAATGGCGCTGCATCGGCAAGTTTGCAGCGCTTGGAGGTTCATGGCAGGGAGAGTTTCTCCCTTCTACCATCTGCGTGAGATAATGGGGCTATCAGGACTTTGAGACTTTTTTTTTTACCATGCCCATGGTCTGCTCTTTATCAAATTATGGTATCATTCTGGAGGAACGTTGTATCATTTTTTTTAATGCATGCATTTCTAAATGACAATAAACAAGGACTGAGTGTCCTCATAATCTAAATATTCAATTCCTTTATTATTTCTGTTTTTGATTAAGGTTTATTAACTTTCTTAAAAATAAAGAAAATAACTTGGAAACAGGATGTCCAAATTTCCTTTCAAAGGTTGAATTTTACTATTTAATTTTGCTGTTGATTTCTTGTCATTGGACTATTTCTTAAAAATAAATCTCTGGTTTAAAAAGAATTACAACCATGATGAAAATCTAATATAAAGACAGAGAATAAAGTGGATTCTGCTTAATTGGGCCAGGTATCAACTGGGGCTGCTGCTTATTTGGGACAACTCTTAAAGACAAAACCAAATCAAGAAAATTGCTAGGTTTCTCTTTATTTATATGGGACACTATGCTACTAAATTGGAGCAGGAGATTTGCCGAACAAGTTCAAACTAGCATCTGTCACACGCTCTTGTTTGGCCGTTATACGCAACACCATATCTAGAGCAAACAGTTTTTAAATAGCATCAGTCATGCGTTTGTCTTCAAAAAGCAGTGATTTTTGTGATTGACAGCTGGCAAGAAATAAACAATAAGACAATTCAGAACTGTTTTGCTCACTGTGGTTTCATGCATTCAGGCTTGGAGATGCCAGGAAGGGCTGGAAGTTAAAATGATTTCACTACTTCAAGTTAGGAACTACAAAGAATTTGAAGATATCAACAATTATCTTGAAGGTTACAATGAAAATGAAGATTTGGAGGATGCAGTCATCGATGACATTGTATAAAGGCAGTCTATTATCTGCACTAGGTGTCTATGCTGATACTGTTCATCGCGCACAGTGGATGAATTCTTCCATCAGTAACTATTAGGAACTAATACAGTTTTGTAGTACTATTGGTAGTGTTTTAATTTGCTCTGTATTTAATTTAAATATCTAAATTTGTTTAATCAGTTTGTCATTTTATGCCTTTTTTTAAACTATTTCCATGAAACTTCGATTAATTGGGGCCGCCGTTTATTTGGGCCAAAATATACCAAAATGCGTCTCAGTTAACTGGAATCCACTCTATTAGAAACTCAGGCAACATCTGTAATGACGGGAACAGAGGTACTATATTTGGTCGAAGACTCTTAATCTGATCAGGGAAAGAGAGAACACCAGGTTAGTTATAAGCTGCAGAAGTGATGGTGTGGCCAAGATGGTTAGCCATTAAAGGAATGCCTCCAAGAAAGGGTCTTAAGCTGCGATGGTGATAAGCTGTTTACAAGGCCAATTACGATGGCCTTTCTCAGCTCACACAAGAATTCCCACAAAAGTTCCAAGTTTCCTGGCTAGTTCCTGGCTGTCGTCCCAGTGCATTTCAGCGAATGAGCAGAAGTTTGTTGATGTTCTGTGGGATCCACAAGCACATTGATTTCATTAGAGCAGAAAAAAAAAATGATTTATATAAATTCCTTTCCTTAAATTTGTGCAATATACCTATTGAAAACATTAAAACAATGTGAGTTTTGACAGCTGCCAAAACTAATGGCAAAATTGCCAGCTGACAAAGACTTTCAGAGAAGTTTCCTGGCTAGACCTTGTCCTAAAATGGCCACAACACTCTTGTCTTTTGAATCCCAACCATCACTCATGGCCACCCACGCAATTTTAACACCACTTGACCAAGAGTGATTGCCTTCTGTACTTGGCTTGGCTGAAGTAAATTTAGATGCACTTCCACTTCAATGTTTTTGGCAGTAGAACTCAATATTTTGAAGTGCCTTGTAGCTGGGCTCTATAGATGGTGTTTTGTGCTGCTCACTACTTTCTTTCAACTTATAGGCTAAGCAATTAGCTTATCCATATTACCTGGGAAATTTGCATCAGAAACTAATAAACATTTTACTTATTCAGGGTGGTTGACTGTGAAATGAGAACCTTTAAATAACTGCCTATATGCAACCATAGCTTAAAATATTTACTTGAAGTGTGATACTTCAATAAACAGATCAATATGCTACATGAGAAAACAGGAATAAATTACAACAGTGCATTGATCCATTCATCTTGCTATTGGAATTGATATTTTTCCCCCAAGGTTGTGCTCCAAATGATGCCAGTAAGGGTGCTACTATTAACTGTTTAATATATTGTATTAAAATAATGCTATTGTTGCAGCATGTTATATTAAAAATAAGCATTTTAAAAACTATTCATTTTTAAATGCTAGTGTGCTGGTAAGGCCAGCAATTCTTGTCCCTCCCAATTGCCTTGGAGAAGAAAGTTGGTGGTGAAATGCCTTCTTGAATAGATACAATCCTTGTGTACTCCTAAAGCTGTTCAGCTAGAATGTTCAAACATCTTCGTCAAGATTGAATGCCTGTTGAACTATATTCTTGTCAAGTTCTTTAAACTGTTAATATTTGACATCATAATTGTGACTTTTTTCTGGGATAATTATCTATTTCTGGAAATGTCCTTACTTTTCTTCTTTCTCTCTGCTAGTGAACGAAATTATTGGAAGAGATATGTCACAGATTCCAACGTCTCGTGCAACAGCAGCACACGTGCAGCCACAGTGTGCCTGCCCTGAAGCTTTGGAAAATGAGATACCTGAAGGAGTTTAATGTCAGCTACAAACAGCATGTATTTAGTTGTCTTGCTGATCTTCGTCAGGTTGATGTCCAACATCAATCCCACCCTCAACCCCAACTTAAAAATTTGCTGTGCTTCCAACATTGTGGCCTTTTATAAACTGGAACAGTTGATCCGTGCATAGTTCTACAAGGGGTGCTGCAGTTCTATACTGAAGTTTAACCATATGGTGTCAGTCCTGCATTGTAATGTTCCATAAATGCTGTCTTCTGTTTCCTGCATTTAACAGCAACATGAATAATAACTCTGAAAAAGCTTAGAGGTGACTTTAATCTACTGTAGCAACACTTTGAGAGTTTGCTCTTCTTAAGTAGGTTAATTCAAATAATGTGTTGTATATGGATATTGTACTACAATTAAGGTAATTTGAATCTGCTGTAGTACCTACCTTAAAATATTACACATGTTTTAAGCTAAAATGGGGTTTAGTGAGGTCTGTGGTTTGGTGTTAATACAAATAGATGGTAAAAGAATTGCTGCAAATAGTGACATCTGCATTTTGTCATTCTGAAGGGTGCTTTTTAAGCTTATAGGTTTCTTAACGATGAAAACTTCCAGAGATAAGTAAACCTGCCCAGTGTAGCTAATAATCATGAAACCATCGTGTAAAAATGACTTAACAATTTATTTGTTAATAGGAAGCAAAGCCAAATGTACAATTGCATTTGTTTATAAGCTTAAATTGGTATCTTGTAGATTTAACAGACCATTCCATCATGGAAATGTGTGGTCAGGATGGGGAGGGAGGGTGAGGGAAACAACATTCCAAATTGAAGGAGTTTTTGCAACTTTGTAGATGTTCAAAATAGCACAAATACAAGCGCCTTACTAATTTAGCTTTTAGAAGTTGTCAGAAATAGAATTAATGCCTTTTGTAACAGATGTATGGAATAAATAATTTTTACTATGTCACAATTTAAGTTGAAGCCATCAAATACAAGTTAAAAGGCAAAAGTTTGCAGAGGATTTTAAGTGCTTTGGTCATTTACAAAAACCCATGTGACTCACGAATGTCCACTGGCTAACTTCATCTGGCAAGTCCCATGAAAAAGCAGTCGTATTAGCTGTATATGCAATATGGAACTGTGGGGGAAAATAGTTCACTTAATAGCACTGGTAATCTGTTTTTATATATAATTAGGATTGTTTAGATCAGCTATCAGATATTCTGGATTACATTTTAAGTAATTATAGATGGAGTTATAATTCGTGACTTTTGTCTTTGGTAAAGTGGAAATAAAGTTGAGAAACAATTGGCATAAATTTTAGGTTGTAACAGTGATAAAACTATCAGCATTCTCTGGCTTAGCACCATAAAACGGACAGCAAATTAATTTTCCTTGCATGTGCAGTTTAATGTAGAAACAACGTTGCTGTCACTGATTGAGTGCCCTGCAGGTTGTATTTCACAGCCTTTACCACTAGACTTGAGGAAAATTAGTCAAAATAACAGAATGGTATTTAAGCTATTTTCAAGTGAACTGAATAATATGCTGAAAATATTTTGCTTTAAGGTCAAAATTAGTTTTTAATGATTAAGATAACGATGGCTTAACAAACTTTCTGGCCCAAAAACTGAATCTCTCAAATAAATATTTCAAAATATTAGTGGATTTTAAAATATTTATTTTTTAAGATGTTTATTTATATTTTAGCTTCTATCATAATCATTTGTGTAAGCTCCAATCTCTATTTTTCCAACAGAAATGTTTAAAGTGTTTGCTAAAAATTGTAAAATTGTGTCTTTTCCTTTCTGGTTTGCTGTCTAAGAAAAAGTTTCAATGTGATTAGCTAGTCAACCAGCTTGATGTAATTAATTACGGCTGCCAGATCATGTTGAACTGATGCCTTACAGCAATACCCATCAGAAAAGGAAAGAATCCCATCTACCCCAAAAAACCACTGGATTATTTTGTGGACAGTTTTTTTTTGAGATCAATAGCAAGTGCCATTACTTCACCAGTAAGTACAAAATCTGGGCCCAGTTTTTCTTCTCAGAGAAGTTGTGCAGCATTCAAAGGACTAGCATGTGGAATAGTTGAAGTCCTGTTTGTTCAGCTCCATAGCAAACTGAATCATCACCACATTAAAAACAATGCAGTAGTCACTTGTGTAGAATACCAGTCTTAGAAAACATTTTTTAAAATTAAAATGCAAATGAAGCAACTCCTCTATTGGTCTATTCTGTATTTGTTCTTTTTATAAAATGCACACTGAAGGGCTGTTTTATAAAATAATACAAATACAGTTTAGAGAATGAGACATGAAATGATGTAATGCAGAAAATGAAACAAAAGTTGCTGTTATTCTTGTCAGGATAATAAATTTATTTTTTAGGCTTGGAATGCTAAGAAAATCATGTTCAATGCAAAGCAAAAAATTGACACCGCATGAGGAATATTAAAAAAACACAAGTGTTTAATTTTACTCACCTTCTTAAAAAAAAATTGAAGGACAATTTTGATTACTGTGGGACTCAAAAAGTCCTATTTGTAATTAATAGGGAGTTATTTGTTTTGAGTTTTTACATGTTGGGTGTTGATCTTCTAACTGCCAAATTGCAATTTCACATGTGGAAAAAATAATGAATTAGTTAATGAAGCAGGATTATATTTTGATGACTCTGCTCTCAGTTTTAGGAAGCTCTGACCTGAGTATCTTTTCTTGCACAATAGTGAAATGTTTCGTTGTTTTCCTGTCCCAATGCTGAACCATTATGATAAACATCAAACTTGGTTTAGTTCACATTATATCTAGCACTTATTGCAAAAAGTAATCAATGATGACTTGTACTGCTTTCCTGCCTTAGCTTTTGACCTTGAATATCATAGCATGTGGAGTTTGCAATGATTGGCATACCATGTGAGTTGTCCTTGCAAATTCTCTTAAGTGACTTGTGAAGCTGTACTATACTAGTGTACAGAAGCTCGTAAACTCCCCAGAAAATCCTATGCACTGAACCTCCCGTTGCCTTCAAAATTACCTTGGCGCCTGAAGACGTAGAAATTCTAGAACTGCTTTTTAAAAAAATCTATAGCTGTGGTCATCCACTTCTATATAACTGCTTTGTCAAGGATTACATACAAAGGTCTTAATAAATTGGCATTTTGTTGGCTCTTTCTTTAATAAGTATGTAGAAAGCAACAACTTCGTGAATCTTGTTTTTGTTTTAATTGATTGTCATAAAAGCACAGACTTTAGGCTATGCAAATTCAGCTTTGTTAACAGCACAGTGGAGTTTTGGCCTGCTGGTATTTACAAAAGATAAGCTGAAATATATGGTACCCTCTGCGCTGACTGGATGTGTTATTTAAAAAAAACACTCGTAGAACTTTTGGAAAGCTGTAGGGAAAGCCTTAACACTTTATTCAAATGCTACAGAAATCTGTAAATTTCAAACAACTTTGGTTGTATTTTAGTAAAATAAACTACATTAAGGGTACTGGATTATAATTGTGTTAGTTATAAAAAGGATGGAATTGGGATTGTATAATTTGGAACTGAAACTGGCTTCAGTGCAATTATGTTCATCCTTTGGAAAACATTACTGTGTCAATGGAACTGCCATCCTTTTTTTAACCAAAGAATAAAACTTTCACTTGCTGGTGTGAACACTTGCTTTAAAACTCTATTTTTGATACTCAAAACAGATGTCATTCCTAATGGTCGATTATTCAACAATTGTATGTTTTGTAGAAGGAACAAAACTACTACAGGCTACGTCAGCTATTTTGCAGATGTTTACAGAGCCTTGTAATTTCATGTACATTTTGTATTTTTAAATTTTGTAAGGAATTTTAAGATTGCTGTGCTGTTGAGAGACGTACAAATGAAGGAACTTACATCTAGGCTCTTAAATCATAGTGTTTAAATAAAATGTAAGATGTGTAACATTGAGTGCTTTTATCAGTTACTTGAAGTTACAGGCAGAAGGTTTTAATGTTCTTTTTTAAATGGTTATTTCACATAAAAATATACAGATTTGAGAAGAATACAGCAAACTCCATCTTAATTAACAATCAAAGGCTATGATGTCAAGCCATGTAGTGTATGGTGGATGATGGTGTTCCCTGCTTTTCTCTTGAAGAAGTTGTACCTTAATAAATGAATGGAATACACAGTGCAATTCAAGAGGCAGCTCTTAGGCCATGGGGAAGAGGCAACTACAAAGAACCCTGGTGAATAATTTGCTGTGGCAAACAGGTAGGAGACACATCTGTAGCAATCAGAAACTACGAAGGTACTGCTTTTACTCCGATCTACTTCTGACTACAAGTTACTGCTGCTTAGTTCATATTGTTTCTGGTTAGACATGTAGTTTACTAGGAAAAAGAGCTGGGGAAGAAACCACTTGGAGTGGTCTGTGACATACGGAATTAGCTAAAAAATCTTCTTGTTCCTCGAAGAATCTTTGTTCTTCCGACACCCATTCCACACGCAATTGCTCCTTCCTATACTAAATCCTGTCCTTCATGAAACCGCAATTTCCCCCCTTTTCCACCTGTAATTCCATCCCCTCAAACTTATTTGCACAACTCCCAAATCCAGTCAACTTGTGAAGACCTTTCCAATTATCATCATGGGAATATCAGAAGAAACTCTTTTTGCAGGTTTCCTTATGAGGGGTGATTGATAAGTTCGTTGCATAAGGTAGAGGGAGATGAATTATTAACTTCAAGCTTTGTGCATTATCACTCAGAGTTGAACTGCACATGCATGTAACAAGAGCGTCTTGGACCTCCAGGTGCTCCACAACAGGGTGATTGATAAGTTCGTGGCCTAAAGTAGAAGGAGATGAGTTATACAGCACTCCTTACATGCATGTGCAGTTCAACTCCTTGAGTGAAAATGCAGAAAGTTTGAAGTTAATAACTCATCTCCTTCTACCTTAGGCCACAAACTTATCAATCACCCCTGCTGTGGACCACTCCTGGAGGTCCAAGACGCCGACCTCTACAAAGAAGGGATCCGTATGTTCCACAACTGCTGGACTAAGTGTGTAAATGTAGGAAAAATAAATGTGCTAGGTTTTCTAAAATTGACTCTTTCTACCTTAAGCCACGAACTTATCAATCACCCCTCGTACAACACCTATTATTCTGTGCTGCACGACACAAACCTCAAGAATAAAATACTATGGTGTGTGAACAATGCACAAAATTAATGCGAGCACCTAGATTATTTCTCCCTTTCTCCAACTTTGGCTGATAGAAATTATTTAAAATTTAATAAATATTCTTAACAATCTCAAGGGAAAGATTATCCTTAAAGCAATCGATTATAAAATATTGCTAATGCTGTTCCAACTGTTCTCCACCTCAAACCAGTGTTTTACTGCTTTGTTGAAATGAAAAAGAATGTAACTGCTGCTGGATATCTGAATGAAAAACGGGAACTTCTAGGAAAACTTAGCAGATGAGGCTGCATCCATGAAAGTCACAATGTTTGGAATCTGTGACAGAGGAACTGAGAGATACAAAGTACAGCTAAGGCTAGAGACCTAAGAGAAGAGAATTCTAGGGATATCTAGGAGGTTAGGCTGCATTTATGAAGAGAGAAGACTCAAGTTAACGTTTTAGCTTGACAATTTTATATCACAACTAGCCAATCATTATAGTCATAGTCATACTTTATTGATCCCGGGGGAAATTGGTTTTCGTTACAGTTGCACCATCAATAATAAATAGTAATAAAACCATAAATAGTTAAATAGTAATATGTAAATTATGCCAGTAAATTATGAAATAAGTCAAGGACCAGCCTATTGGCTCAGGGTGTCTGACCCTCCAAGGGAGGAGTTGTAAAGTTTGATGGCCACAGGCAGGAATGACTTCCTATGATGCTCTGTGTTGCAACTCGGTGGAATGAATCTGGCTGAATGTACTCCCGTGCCCAACCAGTACATTATGTAGTGGATGGGAGAGATTGTCTAAGATGGCATGCAACTTGGACAGCATCCTCTTTTCAGACACCACCATCAGAGAGTCCAGTTCCATCCCCACAACATCACTGGCCTTACTAATGAGTTTTTTGATCCTGTTGGTGTCTGCTACCCTCAGCCTGCTGCCCCAGCACTCAACAGCAAACATGATAGCACTGGCCACCACAGACTCGTAGAACATCCTCAGCATCATCCGGCAGATGTTAAAGGACCTCAGTCTCCTCAGGAAATAGAGACGGCTCTGACCCTTCTTGTAGACAGCCTCAGTGTTCTTTGACCAGTCCAGTTTATTGTCAATTCGTATCCCCAGGTATTTGTAATCCTCCACCATGTCCACCCTGACCCCCTGGATGGAAACAGGGGTCACCGGTACCTTAGCTCTCCTCAGGTCTACCACCAGCTCCTTAGTCTTTTCAACATCAAGCTGCAGATAATTCTCACACCATGTGACAAAGTTTCCTACCGTAGCCCTGTACTCAGCCCTATCTCCTTTGCTGGTGCATCCAACTATGGCAGAATCATTAGAAAACTTCTGAAGATGACAAGACTCTGTGCAGTAGTTGAAGTCTGAGGTGTAAATGGTGAAGAGAGAGGGAGACAAGACAGTCCCCTTTGGAGCCCCAGTGCTGCTGATCACTCTGTTGGACACAGTGTTGCAAGCACACGTACTGTGGTCTGCCAGTCAGGTAATCAAGAATCCATGACACCAGGAAAGCATCCACCTGCATCGCTGTCAGCTTCTCCCCCAGAAGAGCAGCAGGGATGGTCTTGAACGCACTGGAAAAGTCAAAAAAACATGACCCTCTCAGTGTTCACTGGCTTGTCCAGGTGGGCGTAGACACGGTTCAGCAGGTAGATGATGGCATCCTCAACTAGTCGGGGCTGGTAGGCGAACTGGAGGGGATCTGAGTGTGGCCTGACCATAGACCGGAGCAGCTCCAGAACAAGTCTCTCCAGGGTCTTCATGATGTGGGAGGTCAATGCCACCGGTCTGTAGGCTTAAGGAACAACTCTTAACTATGAACATTGCCTTCAGGACTCAATATTGAATTCAATATTTTTAGAATACAGCCCTTTCCCATTTGTGTCAGAACTGACCAGTCCCATGAAAGGTCGTTAATCTAACATTAACTTTTTAATTCTCTCTGAAGTTAATGCCTGATCTCCAGGGTGTTTCAAGTTTTCTCTTATTTCAGATTTCTTGTTACTGCAGAGTGCTGTATCTCACAGCTCTAGCATTTTATCCTCCTTCCCTCATCTCCAGCCAGATCAACTGCAATTATCAAGCCTTCAAACTCTCAGCTACCACAGCAAAAGATATTTTTGAAATTATATTTCTAAAGCGTGAACCTTAGAATTGGAATTGGTTTATTATTGTCACGTACTAAAGTACAGTGAAAAGTTTGCCTGACATGCTGTTCACACAGATCAAATCATTGCACAGTGCATTGAGGTAGTGCAAAGTAATATATCCAACATGTATCATTGGGTTTCACCCCTGTCTAATAGCCCCACTTACACAGTAGAATTTATAAACAGAATTTCACATGAATAAAAATGTGTTTACAATTAATTCATTTTAAGGGAGACTTCCTTAGCTGTTCTGGGGGTAAGGTGCTGCCCTGTGACCTGAGGGAATGTCGTTGTATTAACAAGTTATTCATCCATTACAGAGAATGTGACAGTTAAAAATCTAGAAAAGTGGATATTTCCATGTTATCTAAATCACTCCACTTAATAGTCATAGTGAATGAAGTCCAAAGACAACAATGGTGTAAGAATATAAACACAATTGAACTTGCCCAAATAAGTAAATTCCTGAAACAAAATAGCTGTACTACAAATGGGTTTTATTATTAAAATTTATTAGTAAGTTGTGCATATGGTGTACCAATATACACAGATTATAAAGTTTTGCTGCCGATTTGAGAACAGTGGAGTGTGTAGTTACTAATGACAGATATACAGTAATGAAATTATTACAGTATTTCATAATGTGCTCCAGAGCATCCATATCACCAGTTTCTCTGTTTGTTGTGATTTTCAAGAACTGAAATGGAATCTAAGACCATAGCACTAAACAAATTAAATAGTAGTTTGACCCTGCTCATCTATATTATGCTCCAAGTCACAAAATACTGTATAACAAAATAAGGTTGCTTAATCATCTAAATTGTATGAGATCCTGCATACTGTGGAATGATTGTTGGAGTCAGAAGGGGTGGTTTGAGTATCTCAGAAACTGCTGATCTCCTGGGATTTTCATGCACAACAGTCTCCAGAGTTTACAGAAAGATGTGAGAAACCAAACTAACTGTGATTGGCAATTCTGTGGGCAAAAACGCCTTGTTAATGAGAGAGGTCAGAGAGAATGGCTAGACTGCTTCAAGCTGACTGGAAGGTGACAGTAACTCAAATAACTATGCATTACAACAGAAGAGCACCTCTGGATGCACAAGACTTCAAACCTTGAAGTGGATAGATTACAGCAGTAGAAAACTGAACGTACACTTTGTACCCACTTTAGGTACAGGAGGTACCTAATAGTATGGTCACAGAGCATAGGTTTAAGAATATTAAGTGAAAAAGAGAAATTATAGAGAGAATAGGGTCCCTTGAAGAAAGGAGAGAGATTTAATAGGAATCCAAAGGACAACTTTATCTCTGAGGTTAAAATATGGAATGCACTGCCAGAGGAGATGGTTGAGGCAGGTACATAGATAAAAGATAAATTGGTAAATTAGTTTCTCATAATTGTCACATTTACCAAGGTACAGTGAAAAACTTGCCTTGCATAGCATCCATATAGAGGAATTCATTATAACAGTGTATTAAGGTAGTACAAAGTAAAGCGTTAACAGTGTGCAGAAGAGTGTTACAATGCAGAGAAAGTGCAGTGCAGGTAGCCATTAAGGTGCAAGGCCACAACAAAGTAGATTGCGAAGTCGAGAATCCATCATGTTGTACTAGGGAACATTCAGTAATCTTGAATAGCAGGATAGAAGCTGTCATTGAGCCTGGTGGTACGTGCTTTGTGGCTTTTATATCTTCTACCAATGTAGAGGGATATGTGCCAAATGTAGACAAGTGGAACTAGCTTAGATGGAATTCTTGTGGTCACCATAGAGCAGTTTGGCTGAAGGCCGTGTTTATTTGCTGTATGATTCTGTTATTCCAAGTACATGCAAAATGCTGGCAACTATCCAAATTCTAACTTAAAAGAACTATTCTGTAAATTGTACTGTATGCATTCTACACTTTAGCTAATTGACCTTCAGTGTTGAGGTAATAGAGATGCTACATAAATACAACTTTTCAAATTCTTTCTTTTCTACAGTACAGGATTCTGTGAAGTATAGATCCCATGATCTGCAGAATAGTAGGAACCAAGTCATTTAACATTATGCCTGTGTGAATCCCCACATCATCTGGTGATCCTGTGAACTGTGTCTCAGAAGCCGGTGTCATAACATCCTTCAAAAGGGTGACCCTTCACAAGGCATTGGGCCCCAATAGTGTACTTTGGCCCGCAACTGCAAATCTGTGCTAACTAACTACCTGGAGTGTTTAAGGACTTCAAACCTCTCACTGCTGCAATCAGAAGTTCCCATCTATTTCAAAAAGGGTATCAATCATACCAGTGACCAACTAAGAAGGTCGTTAGGAAGGAAAAGATGAATTATGAAAGGAAGCTGGCGACTAATATCAAAGAAGATACTAAAAGCTTTTTTAAGTATATAAAGGGTAAAAAAGAGTTGAGGGTAGATATAGGACCAATAGAAAATGACACTGGAGATATTGTAATGAGAGATGCAGAGATGGCAGAGGAACTGAATGCCTATTTTGCATCAGTCTCCAGAGTGGAAGAATCTGCAGTATACCAGACATTCAAAAGTGTCAGGGAAGTGAAGTATGTGCAGTGAAAATTATTACTGAGAAGGTGCTCAGGAAGCTTAATAATCTGAGGGTGGATAAATCTCCTGGACCTAATGGAATGCACTCTTGGGTTCTGAAGGAAGTAGCTGCAGAGATTGCAGAGAAAGGAAAATCCTGCCTGACTAACCTACTGCAATTTTTTGAGGAAATTACGAGCAGGGTAGACAAAGGAGATGCAGTAGACGTGCTGTACTTGGATTTTCAGAAGACCTTTGACAAGGTGCCACACATGAGGCTGCTTAGCAAGATAAGAGCCCATGCAATTACAGGGGAGTTACTAGCATGGGTGGAGCATTGGCTAATTGGCAGAAAATAGTGAGTGGGAATAAAGGGATCCTATTCTGGCTGGCTGCCGGTTACCAATGGAGGTCCTCAGGGATTGGTGTTGGGACTGCTACTTTTTACGATATATGTAAATGATTTGGACTATGGGATTAATGGATTTGTGCCTACATTTGCCAATGATACAAAGATAGGTGGAGGACCGGCTAGCGTTGAGTAAACAGAGAGCCTGCAGAGAAACCTAGATAGTTGAGGGGAATGGGCAAAGGAGTGGCAAATGAAATACAATGTTGGAAAGTGTACGGTCATGCACTTTGGTGGAAGAAATAAATGGGCAGACTATTATTTAGATGGGGAGAGAATTCAAAATACAGAGATGCAAAGGGACTTAAGAGTCCTTGTGCAGGATACCCTGAAGATTAAGCTCTAGATTGAGTCAGTGGTGAAGAAGGCAAATGCAATGTTAGCATTTATTTCTCAAGGTATAGAATGTAAGAGCAGGGATGTGATGTTGAGGCTCTATAAGGCACTCATGAGACCACCCGGAGTATTGTGTGCAGTTTTGGGCTCCTTATTTTAGAAAGGAGGTGCTGACATTGGAGAGGGTTCAGAGAATGTTCACGAGATTGATTCCAGGAATGAAAGTGTTACCGTATGAGGAATGTCTGGCGGCTCTTGGGCTGGAGTTCAGGAGAATGGGGGGGGGGGGGGGCGGGATCTCATAGAAACATTCCGAATGTTAAAAGGCCTGAACAGATTAGATATGGCAAAGTTATTTCCCATGGTAGGAGAGTCTAGGACAAGAGGGCACGACTTCAGGATTGAAGGATGTCCATTTAGAACAGAGATGCAGAGAAATTACTTTAGTCAGAGGGTGGTAAATCTGTGGAATTTGTTGCCATGAGCAGCTGTGGAGGCCAAGTCATTGGGTGCATTTAAGGTAGAGATAGATAGGTTCTTGATTAGCCAGGGCATCAAAGGGTATAGGGAGAAGGCAGGGGAGTGGGGATGACTGGTAGAATTGAATGGCAGAGCAGACTCGGGCAGAATGGCCTACTTCTGCTCCTATATCTTATGGTCTTTTAAGAGATGGGTGAATTGTGTGAACATCTTTTGCCTGGTAGCACTCATATCTACTATGAAGTGTTTTGAGAGGTTGGCCATAGGCAGAGTTTAACTCCTTCAATGCAAGGAATTAGTCTTGCTGCAATTTGCTTACCACCACAAGTCTACAAAAGATTCAGTCTCACTAGCTCTCTACATGGCCTTGAACCACCTGGACAATAGCAAAACAGACTGTGCTTCATGAATTGCAGTTAGAAATTCAAAACCATCATCCCCTCAGTACATGCTGCAAAACTGGGCCTCTGTAGTTCCCTCTGCAACTGGATCCTTGTCTTCCTTAACAGGAGACCACAGTCAGTGCAGACTGGTAATTACATCTCCTCGCTAACAATTAACACAGGTGTACCTCACAGATGTATGCTTAGCCCACTGCTTTACTCTCTACACTCATGACAGTGTAGCTAGGCACAGTTCAAACACCATCTATGAATTTGTAGATGGCACCACTGTTGGTAATATCTCACATGGCTATAAGGAAATACTTCAGCTGGCAGAGTGGTGTCACAGCATCTGCGCACTCAACATCAGCAAAGCCAAGGAATTGACTGTGGACCAGGAAAGGGAAGTCAGGAAGTCAAGCCAGTCTTCACTGAAGGATTAGCAGTGGAAAGGGTGAGCAGCTTCAAGTTACCGGGTGTCAACATCTCAGAAGAAGACATGCTAGCAGCTCTACTTCATTAGGAGTTAGGGGAGATTTGGTATGTCAATAAAGACTCTAGAAAGTTTCTACGGACATATGGTGGAGAGGATTCTGACAGGTTGCACCACAGCCTGATGTGGTGGCTCCAGTGTACAGGATCACAAGAGGCTGCAAAGGGTTATAGACTCAACCAGTTCCATCATGGGCACAATCCCTTCCTGCCATCAAGGACATCTTAAAGAGGCAGTGATGCAAGAAAGCAGTATCCATCATTAAAAACCATCATCATTTCCAAACATGCCCTCTACAAGTTACCACCATCTGCAGGATCCTGAAGATTCACACTCAAAATTTTAGGAACACCTTCTTCCCCTTTACCATCCTATTACTGAACAGTTCATGAACACTGGCTCATTATTCATATTTTGAACTTTATTTTTGTAACATGGTTATTTTTTATGTCATGCATTATATTGCCACAATACAACTAATTTTATGACATATGTCAGTGATAATAAACCTATTTTCTGATTCAAATATTGATAACTCTACCATGCAATTTTAGCCAAATAAGAAATTAGAGTAACCACATGTCTCTGAGATATTTCTACAGTACCAGGAGCACCAACCAACTTCAACAAAATTTACAGCAATTATCATTCTGTTACTTTGGGAAGCTGAAAAGTCTGAAGGTAGATAAGTCACTTGGACCAGATAGACTACTCAGCAGGATTCGGAAGGAGGTAGCTGAAGAGATTGTGGAGGCATTAGTAATGATCCTTCAAGAGTCACTAGATTTTGGAATATTTCCAGATGATGGAAAATAACAAATGTCACTTGTCAGTTTAAGAAAGTAAATTATCAGCCGGTTAGCTTGATTTCAGTGGTTGGAAAGGTGTTGGAATTTATCTTTATGGATGAGGTTTCGCGATGCTTGGAAGCACATGATAAAATAGGCATGGTTTCCTTAAGGTGAAATCTTGCTTGACAAATCTGTTGAAATTTGTTGAGGAAATAACAGGCAGGATGGAAAAAGGAGTGTCAGTAGATGTTATTTACTTGGATTTTCAGAAAGCCTTTTACAAGGTGCCACACACGAGGCTGCTTAACAAGATTAGAGCCTGTGATAGTGCAGGAAAGATTCTAACATGGGTAGAAGATTGGCCGACTGGCAGGAAGCAAAGAGTGGGAATAAGGGGGGCCTTTCCTGTTTGGCTGTTGGTGACCAGTGATGTGCTGTGGGGGTCAGTGTTGGGACCACTTCTTTTCACGCTGGGATCGATGCAAGCAAGTTTTCCATCAGAAGTTTCAATGAACAAACAGAAGTACCCATTTAAATACTGCAAAATGAATTGAAGTGTGCATTAACCTGAAGATTTAACTAATAACTGTTTTCATTAGGAAACAAATACTGCCATATGACTTGTATGAAATCATCTGAACTTCTGTGAACTTTTTTTGTATATAGGTTTTAGTGCATAATCCCTGAAGTTGAGATACAGTACTGTGCAAAAGTCTTAGGCATGTGTTTTAAAAAAAAGTTCTGTAAAGTGAAGATGCTTTGAAAAATAATGAAATGAGAAGTTTCTAAATATCAAAAAAATTACTCTAAAGAGCAGTAAACAGTTTTAAAAAAAACAAATTAATATTTGGTGTGACTGCCCTTTGCCTTTAAAACTGCATCAATTCTCTTAGGTGCATTGTTGGTTGTTCCGAAAAGTAGGTTGTTCCAAGCATCTTGGACAACTTACCAGAATTCTTCTGCAGACTTTGGCGGTCTCACTTTCTTCTATCTCTCCAGGTTATCCCAGATAGCTTTGATGATGTTGCGGTCAGGTCTCTGTGGAGGCCATACCATCTGATGCAGAACCTCTTGTTCTTATCGCTGAAGTTATTTTTTATGACCTTGGCTGTACGTTTGGGTCTTTGTCCTACTGCAGAATGAAGATCTGATGCCTCCTTGATGGTATTGCGTGATGAATGAAAACCTGTACTCCTCAGCATTGAAGATTCTACTAGTTCTGATCAGATCACCAACTCCATTTGCAGAAATGCAACCCCAAGCCTGCAGGGAACCTCTGCCACTCTTCACTGATGGCTGCAGACACTCAACCGTGTAACACTCTCCAACTCTTCTATGGACAAACTGACTCCTGTTTGAGCCAAAATTTTCAGAGCATTTGCTGCCATTGTTCAGCATCCCAATCCTGGTGTCTCTTGGCCACTTCAGTAGAATGGCTTTTTGGCAGCAACCCTTCCTTGAAGACCACCTCTGACAAGACTTCGCTGGACAGTAGAGTGCATACTTGCATTCCAGTGGTTTCCGTGAGTTCAGAGCTGATAGCAGTGCTGAACTACTTAGAAGGGACATCAAGTTTGATGTATGTCACATTTGCTGCACTCAGTTTCCATGGCTGACTGCTGTTTCTGGTCATCAACCTTGGTCATTTCTTTGTGTTTCTTCAGAAAACCGTGGTCAGCACACTTTGGAACTCCCGTCTGCCACAAAACTTCTGCTTTGGAGAGACTTTGCTGATGCATGATGACCATCTTGTGTCTTTTTACAATGCTCACTCTTGCCATGGTATAAAAAACTGATGGTTTGAAGGTTAAACTGTCATATCTTCCAACCCTCACCTTTTAGTTTGGTTGTCCATCACCCAGTTTGATTCCCCTACACTCACATCTGTTTTGGTTAATCAGTTTAGTTCAGTCAACTCATTATGTCATTGATCATTAGCACCTGTTTGTTATCTTCGCTTAATCATGTTTGGATATATATACCTACAAAGTAATCAACATTTTATTTGAAAAGTGATCTATTACTTAGTATATTACTTTCTATAATGAAATACAAGTTCTCTGCAATGTTTAATTTTTTTGGAAAATTAATGTTTGGAAATCCAAATTTGCTCTTTTCTACTGACACATTAAAAATAAACATCTAAAATCAAATGTATGTATAAAAAAAAAGCTAGGGTGCCTAAGACTTTTGCACAGTACTCCAGATACAATTGAATAGAAAAGGGTGTAGAAGTAAAGCTGAATAAACTCAAGACTGCGCAGATTTTTTGCATGATTATTTTATTGATCTCTTGTATGTGTTATATGTGCCTTGTGCTGTGTGTGACTGTTGGTAATGTGTTTTACATCTTGGCCCCAGAGTAACGCTCTTTTGTTTGGCTGTATTCATGCGTATTCATGTATGGCTGAATGACAATTAAACTTGAATTGAGATTCTGGAAATCCAGAGCAACACACACAACATGGTGGAAGAACTTAACACCATTGCTTATTCCCCTCTGTAGATGCTGCCTGACCTGCTGAATTTGGTTATGATTGAGCTGCTGGCAAACCGCAGACCCATTTTTTTCTCAGTTTGCTGTTCTTCACTACATTTGGAAGGTAGCCTAAGCTCTACACAAGACTATATTTCATCCATTTTTCCTTCAGAATATGGAGAATAACCATGACAATTTGGGGGTATTAGAGATTTTCTTTATGTGCATCTGTTGTACACTTTACTCATAGTTATATTCCTCATCATGACCTTCCTCCCAATAGCACCTAGCTGGATTCTTGGAGAGGTTCCATGATCCTTCAACTTAAAAACGTAGCTTCTGCATTTACTCGCTATCAACAGCCTATCCAGGTACCTCTGACCCCTTTGGAGCACTGTTTCTTCTCCTGTCAGTCACCCTCAAAGCAGCTGGAAGAATAATACTTGTTTTAATAAATCCTTTTAAGAGCTGACTGCTGAGGTAACAAAATCTTGTCACAGACCACCAGAGTACTCAGCTCTCAAGCTGTTACAGAGAAACCTGACATCATTGTTTCAAGAACCTAGTAAATAAAAGATCATCATATTTTTTGGATTTCTAAACATTATTAGTCTGGTAGACAATGCTAACATCTCACCTACCAGAGAAAGGCTATGAGCAGCTAATTCTAATGAAGGAGGTGGAGTTTCATCAACTAGAAGGTAACTGAAGATTTGTCAATGATGAACACATGGATTATGCACCATGTTAGTATGTTAAGCTTTAATTCCTTCTTTACTTCAAATTATTTGTTGATAATGCTTTTTTGTAAGTAACACTTTAATGGTCAGATTAATGAATGAACAGAAGACATCACTGGCAGCAATGTGCACCCTGCTCTTGCATTACCTCTGTTCATGCAGACAATGCCGAACTGATTATTCAAGGCTCCTTCCAATCTAATCACACATTAAAGAACATTATCCTTGGCAATGGCCATGGGATCTCCTGTTGGCAGGTGCCAATAATTACAGCACTCCTGGAACCTTAGTGTTAGGACTGTCTAAGTTTGTCTCCAAGCAACTAGTCAGTAGGCTTGGAGCCATCAATATGTCAGAGAAGGTGTTTTGTGCCTGCAGCATAAAGGGACAGCAGATGCCCAGGAGATGTGCAAAACTACAGAATTATAGCTCTATTGACACATGCCAATTTCACGTTGGTATCTTGGAAGTTTATGTAGTTCACTAGCACTCCTGGGTTATCCAGAGGAGACATGACTACCATGTGTGCAGACAGAGACTATGCACCTACAGACAAGTAGCAAGTATCATAAACACAAGCACCTGCTCATCCTCATTGGCCACATTGGTAAAAAAGCTGACAAGGTCAGTTGCCCGTTGCATTTTGAGTGGCTGAAAGGTGTCCGGCAAGTGCCTCTGGCAGAAACTTGGAAGGGTTCCTGAGGCAAAGTGGCCAAGTTTAAAGCAACTTCGATGTTTCTCTGGAGTCTGGATGCCCATTCCAGGTATGGGAGCTGATGTGCTAACCAGAGTCTGGTGGATACAGATGTAAAGGAAATTCCTCCTCTGAGAGTATTCTCCATATGGCCAGTGTAGTTTTCTCTAAACTCATCTCTCTGCTATCCCCTCTAATGCAACCAGAGGAATGCAGCTGGCTGCTGTTCCTCTGGGTTTTGCTATTGTCTACAGTTCCCTGGAGACCACACTATCAGTGTATTAGCAGAATCCATGGCTACATGATGGTGCAGTTAAAAGGCTTGTGTCTTCAGTGTCTCAAAATGAAGAGCACTTTTCACAAAAGTTAGCTTAACCTTTCTTCAATGTTTGCCATCACTATTTCTGTGTGTGGAGTGGGGAAGCTGCCACCCGAATAGAACTGCAGAATTAATTGCCAAATTTATCTTAACCCTCGTCCTTGACCACTGCACTCTTGATTTCACTGGAGAGTTCCAAGAAGCTCAGGAAATCACTGCTGACTCAGCCAAAAACTGCGGTCAAAATTGCTCTCAATGAGCAATTATTCAAATCATCAATCTGCTCTCATTCGGTTCTTTCTCATTGGGTTCTTTCCCATTCAAACATGTTAAAAAAAATGGAAGTCGATGTTGAGTTACTGATGCAGCACACATTTTAATGCATTTCATCCTCTAGACTACACGTGCACACAGAAGGTAGGATTCCCCTTCAGACTGAGTATTTTAAGAATGACAAAACTTAATAATGCTAAATGTGAAAACATATATATCTTTTATTTTTGTATAACAATTAAGAGGCTGACTATCAGTGGATGAGAGGAAACAATTTGCTGGAAGTAACAGCCGCAGAGGGAACTTTAGGCTTTTGCACACTAGTGAAGTTCCAGAGCGGGAACTTTACTTGAGTTCCTCTCTGAGGCCTTATTGGAGAATATAAAGTCTGTAATGGAAAAATGCAGATTAACATGGAGCAGAATGTTGAGGTTGAATGAGGCAAGAACATGAAGGAATTTGAAGCCAAGGAACATGACATTTACAGGGGAAGAGGAACTAATGGGGTTTGCAGGTCAACACCACAGTTACCAAAATTAGGTAAGATATTGAGTACATTATTTGAGATGGGTGAGAAATAGTGGGGGACAGGAACCTGTAAAGAATGGGAAAACTGAATCTGAGAACAGAAATGAAATGTATCTGCATAGGAATGAATGCTGCAAAGAGGTAGGTGAGGCTGTCGTAAGTGTGGAAGTTGCAGCAATCCACTTAAATACATTCCCAATATGCTTTAAGCTTGAATTTAATGGTCATTCTGAGCTTCCAGTAAATCAAAATTTTAATCTACAGTGTAAGCAGCATTATATCAAGCATCTTCACTCACACAGGAGGCACAGTAGCGTAATGGTTAGGGCCACACTTTACAGCCCCGGCCGCATGATTGGAGTTTGATTCCCGCTGCTGGCTGTTTTCCCAGTGACCATGTGGGTTTTGGTTTCACCCCACTTTTCAAAAAGATGTAGACATAGACATACAGTTAGAATTGGTGAGTTGTGGGTATGCTGTGTTGGCAACACTTGTGGATTGGTCAGCACAACCCTCTCTGATTAATTTAATGCATACGGCACATTTCACTTTATGTTTCAATGTATGCGTGACAAGTAAAGCTAATCTTTATCTTATCAGTCAATGCCTCTCACAAAAGTAATAACATTAATACATAATAATATGAGGAAATCCAAGTTAAGCTGCTGATCACGAGCAACCAAAGTGTCTCTTGTATCTTACGACATCATCAGAATAAACATTTCCCACTGCTATTCGTAATTGCTCTGTTCCACAAAGGTCCAGCTAAAGGGCTATCAAATATTTAACTGCTTTGAAAAATGTCTGCATTTCAATTCTAATAACCTTTTAAAATGTAATGAGTTGATGTGTTTAGCCTCTGAGAACAATTGGAACACTGGTTTCAATGCTACATAGACATGATTAAGAACATATTGTCTGAATATTGTTTGATTTGTTCAAACTGAGAAGAATACAATTACTTTTCGAGTTGCTGAAATGATTAGATCAATACTTTCTAGTCAAGATATTTAAATGAACAAAGGTGGGAAATTTGTTGTCAATTTTAAAGAGTAGTCATTCATGATTCACCAGCAGACACAGGCACTAGGCTAACTGCACTGTTCGGGGATGTTACTGTTTTGTCCCACAAACATATAAATTTTTTTTTAATTATATCATCTTTTTATAAATGTGTATTAGGAAAGAAAACATTAATCCTACATCTAATATGAAAAAAAAACATAGCTACTTTCTTAACTTATTACAGTGAGCATTTTTATCATCTCAAACTAACCATGGAGGTCAGGAATTGACTTGCCCTGTGAAAAGTCACGCAGTAGGTCTATATATGAGATATGGGATAGATGCTCTGCTCTAGGTACTAATCAAACTGTATATGGTCACAGCAAAGGATATGAGTGAACTACATGAATTAAAGTTCAAAATTAATTTATTATCAAAGTACATATATGTCACCAGATACTACCCTGAGATTCATTTTCTTCTGTGCATTCACAGCAACTACAAAGAAACACAATAGAATCAATGAAACCCCGCACAGATGGACAACAGCCAATGTGCAAAAGACAAGCTGTGCAAACACAAAAAAGGAGGAATGAAAACAAAATAATAAATAAATTAGCAGTAAATATCAAGAATATGAGTTGTAGAGTCCTTGAAAGTGAGTCCATTGATTGTGGAACCAGTTCTATTGTGTTGAGAGCCTCTCTGGTTCAAGAGCCTGATGGTTGAGGAGTAATAACTGCTTCTGAATCTGGTGGTCCAGGACCTGAGGCTCCCGTACCTCCCTCCTGATAGCATGATGGCAGCAGCCAGAAGAAAGTATGTTCTGGATAGTGGGGATCTTGATGGTTGCTGCTTTCCTGTGACAGTCGTCCTTGTAGATGTGCTCAGTGCTGGGGAAGGCTTTACCCATGATGGACTGGGCTGTATCCACTACTTTTTGTAGGCTTTTCCATTCAAGGGCATTGGTGTTTTCATACCAGGCTCTGATGAAACCAATCAGTATACTCTCCACTTTACACCTATCGAACTTTTTCAAAGCTTTCAATGACATTGGATTTTCTCAAACTTCTAAGAAAGTAAAGGTGCTGCCGTGCTTTCTTTGTAATGGTAGTTATGTGATAAACCCAGTAGAGATCCTCTGAAATGATAACCCCAAGGAATTTAAAGTTACTGACCCTCTCCATCTCTGATTCCCTGATGAGGATTGGCTCATACACCTTTGGCTATCTCATCCCGTAATCAAAAGTCAGCTTTTGGTTTTGCTGTGAGGTTCTGCATTCAGCCAAGCTTTCAATCTCCCTCCTATATGCTGATTCATTACCACCTGTGATTCAGCTAATAATAGTGGTGTAGTCAGGAAACTTAAATATGGCATTAGAGCTGTACTTGGCCTCACAGTCATAAGTATCAAGTGAGTAGAGCAGGAGGTAACGCACACACAATTGTGGTGCACCTGTGCTGGTGGAGATTCTGGAGGAGATATTGTTGCCAATCTGAACTGACTGGGGTCAGCAAGTGAGGAAATTGAGGATCCAGTTGCATGAGGAGGTATTGAGGCTTAGGTATTGGAGGTAATCGATTAATTTTGAGGGAATGATAGTGTTGAATGCAGAGCTGTAATCAATCAGGTGTATCCTAATGTACGCAAGCTCTCTGTCCTCATGTTCCAGGATTGAGTGAAGAGCCAATGAAATGGCATCTGCTGTGGACCGGATATGACGGTATCCAAGTCACTCCTCAGGCAGGAGTTGATATGTTTCTTCACCAATCTCCCAAAGCACTTCATCACAATGGATGTAAGTGTTACTAGACGACAGTCATTGAAGCAGGTTGCCACATTCTTCTTGGGCAATGGGGTAAGTGAGGCCTGCTTGAAGCAGGTGGGTACCACAGACAGTTGAAGCAGGAAATTGGAATCATTTGCCTGTGCCGTATAGCAGTGAATGATTGTCTTGGACTTTTTTCTTGTGATTGCAAGACCCTGTTGGACATTGTTAATGTAGAATACCGCAAGTCCGGTTCACTGCTTTATTGGCAAGACTGGTGGCAGGGGAACTGCGGACTGAGCCGTGGACTTGCCAGTTGCAAGGTGCAGTGGAGGGTGGATGGGGTTGGGGGGCGCGGAGACACCAGTGGTGCGATGGTGCTGGATTGGGTGCTGTCGAACAGTAACATCCCGGTGGTGCTGTTCTCCAGTGTTCTCAGTGGATTGCATTCGGTGTGAACTACTGAGGGCTTGTTCTTGCTGACAACGACCATGCTCCATCAATGCACAGGACATGTCACTCAGGGACTTGGGTTATATTCAATTTTTTGTGTAACTGTTTACTGTTATCCTATATGTGCCTTGTGCTGTGTGTGACTGTTGGCAATGTGTTTTGCACCTTGATCGCAGATGAACTCTGTTTCATGGGTATTCATGTATGGCTGAATGATAATTGAACTTGTCAAGTCATCTATCCACACTTCATTGTGCCCTTGATTGTGATGGGAAAGGAAGGAAGTGTGGACATATCTTCATTCTCATTTAAGTGCATGAGGTTCATAGAAACTTTGAAATGTTGAGGATGGAAGGCTAACGTTTCCTCAACTGGATGTTCTAAAACTAGCAATCCTGTGATCAAGGGGTGGTTGTTTCAAATGGGGCAAGGAAATGAAGTTTTAATCAATGGCATCTATGGATGCTTGGATGATAATGACTGAAATTCAAGGAATATTTTGGTAAAATTAGAGATGGTTTGAGGTATGATTCCAAGCATGGTGTCAAAGGCTGTACAGCCACTGCTGCTCTAGATTGTGAAGTTATATCATTCCAATATGAGAAACAAAGATGTCAACAATCAAGGAATTTCCAGTAATCTCAGGATCTGGACAGCGAAGCAAACACTTCCACAGACCTCCCTCAAAGCTAGCCAATCAGACTCTTCTACTGCTAAACTGTCCACAGTGCTTTGAACCAGCCAAACAGATTTCAACATCTAATCAATATCCATTCAGACACCAGAGGAGTATATAAGCCACATTCTGAGGAGACAACCTCAACTGTCCACTGATGATGATAATGATGATGATGATGGAGCTGAAACATCTGCCAAGCTCAGCGAACAACCAAACTTCCAAATCATTCCCATGCGTGGAGCTGCTCAACTGGTCACGCTCAGTCAGCCTCAGAGGGCATACCAGGAAGTCAACAAAAATCAGGCTCATGCAAAATTACTGTCGAATATAAGAATGGGCTTGAATATACAAGTTTAATTGTGGTTCTTAGTGGAATGATTCTCTCTCATTGCACCTTCTGGTTTCTCCTTTAGAGAGAAAACTAATTAGCACAAATTAGCTCAGGATAAAAATTTATTTGCTATTTTATTGTTCAGAGAATGGAAGAAAACATAATAGACATTCATCTGCCTCCATTGTCATTCTTTGTAATTTGAAAAAAATTATGGAAACACCCTCACAGAAAGCCAGAACCGCCGGCTGGATTTATATGCATCTGTTTGTGTGTGTGTGGTTCCATTAAAGCATAATCACTTTGATGAGCCTGAATAAATATTAGATGAAATAGACTGTTTAACACAATAGGGCAGTGTCTTTTAAAATGATTATTTCCAGTAATTAAGTTCAAAGGAACATGTTTGAAGGCTTCTCAGCAAAACAAAACAATGCATTAAACTGAAGGAAAGTCTTTGGCTGAATAGAAAGAGCAATATCTGTGAACACATGGTACACATACTACTGATATGTCATCAGTTATACCTGTTGACATATTAAGTGCAGCAGTTATATTTAGAAAACTAAAATTGACAATTAAGAGCTTTTGTTCTCAGCCTTTTGTTTAACTTGTTTACACTTACTCATGACCTCCTTAACATTGGTCCAGATTATAATTGATGTACAGCAGCACTGGCCTTGACATTGCTTTTCAGAGCAATGGCCCTGTACAGAATCCGAATCAGAATCAGGTTTATTATTACTGGCATGTGATGTGAAATTTGCTAACTTAGCAGCAGCAGTTCAATGCAATACATAATCTAGCAGAGATAAAAATAATAATAAATAAAATTAAAAAAAATAAATTATGCATTTTGAATTGATTTTAAAATATGCAAAAACAGAAATACTGTATTCTTTAAAAAAGTGAGGTAGTGTCGAAAGCTTCAATGTCCATTTAGGAATCGGATGGCAGAGGGGAAGAAGCTGTTCCTGAATCGCTGAGTGTGTGCCTTCAGGCTTCTGTACCTCCTACCTGATGGTAACAGTGAGAAAAGGGCATGTCCTGGGTGCTGGAGCTCCTTAATAATGGACGCTGCCTTTCTGAGACACTGCTGCCTAAAGATGACCTGGGTACTTAGTAGGCTAGTACCCAAGATGGAGCCGACTGGATTTACAACCTTCTGCAGCTTCTTTCAGTCCTGTGCAGTAGCCCCTCCATACCAGACAGTGATGCAGCCTGTCAGAATGCTCTCCACGGTACAACTCGAAGTTTTTGAGTGTATTTGTTGACATGCCAAATCCCTTCAAACTCCTAATAAAGTATAGCCGCTGTCTTGCCTTCTTTATAACTGCATTGATATGTTGGGACCAGGTTAGATCCTCAGAGATCTTGACACCTAGGAACTTGAAGCTGCTCACTCTCTCCACTTCTGATCCCTCTATGAGGACTGGTATGTGTTCCTTCATCTTACCCTTCCTGAAGTCCACAATCAGTTCTTTTGTCTTAAGTTGAGTGCCAGGTTCTGTGGCACCACTCCACTAGCTGACATATCTCACTCCTGTACGCCCTCTCGTCACCACCTGAGATTGAAAAATGGTTGTATTGTCAGCAAATTTATAGATGGTATTTGAGCTATGCCTAGCCACATAGTCATGTGTATATAGAGAGTAGAGCAGTGGGCTAAGCACACATCCCTGAGGTGCACCAGTGTTGATTGTCAGTAAGGAGGATCGTCACCAATCCGTACAGATTGTGGTCTTCCGGTTAGGAAAACGAGGATCCAATTGCATAGGGGGGTACAGAGGCCCAGGTTCTGCAACTTCTCAATCATTCACAGAAGTACAGTGTATAACGGAGGTTAGATTTGGGCATACCTGACCTCTCCCTGTGCCACTGGACTGAGCACCAAAACTCTGTGTTCTGTAATGTAGTGAACTGAGGGACCACCTGCAGTTCAATAGTTTGATTGGTGAACTTCACACTAATGACAGCTAGTGTATCCAGCACTGACCCCGTTCATTTGATTAGGTTACAGACCTTCATTAAAATATTAAGGAAGATGTTTTAAAACTTCAATGATTTCAATTTACATAGTTTAAGATGAATATATTGATTAAAATAAGTAGAAGAGGCATTGGATAGCATGATCTGGCAGAGAGCCGTCCAGCAGCCTGACGGCAATACTTTTATTATTACTGCCTGGCTGCATCTCACAGCTAAAAAAAAATCCACCAGCAGCTGCAATGGACTAATGAAAGAGAGACGTAAAGGACTTTGGCAAGAGCAGGGACAGAACTAAGATTAAAATATTTGAAGACAGGCACCACAAGACAGGTGAGGTGATACAGCCATAGAAGCTGATGGAAACCATAGTGACTATACCTGGAATAAGTGCTGCGGACTGACAAATCTCGAATCAGAGATGATGAGCTAGAGTCTGAGAGTCGGACGTTGAGATGTACCAGTGAGCTAGAAGGTTACCTGGACACCTAAGTTAGATACTGCAGAACTGGACTGTCAAGAGGGACAAGAGGATATGATAACAAGCATGCTGATATGATTACAAGCATACCCTTGCATATGTTCAAAAAGTACAAGATTAAACAGTTTGTGTGAACTGTAGAAAATAGGAACAGGAGTGAGCCATTCTGCTCTGCTGTTCTTTATGATAGGTGATCATCCAAATTCAGTGAAGTTTTCCTGCTTTCTCCCAATATCACTTAATCTCCTTAGCTAAACTCTTCTACATTAGTGAGATCCGTCATAAAATGGGGGACCGCTTCATCGAGCACCTCCGCTCCATCCACTACAAACGGATCTTCCTCATGGCCAAATATTTTAATTCTGATTCCCATTCCCATTCTGACATGTTGGTCTATGGTCTCCTCTTGTGCCAAGATGACACCCTCAGGGTGGAGGAGCAACACATTATAATCTGTCTGGGTAGCCTCCAACCTGATGGCATGAACATCAATTTCTTCAGGTAAACAAATTCCACCACCCCCCGCCTTCCCCTCTCTGACCTTTTACCTCTACTCACCCATCTATTACTTCCCCGGGTCCCCTCTTCCTTCTCTTTCTCCTATGGTCCACTTTCCTCTCCAATCAGATTCCTTCTTGAGCTTTCCCACCCACCTGGCTTCACCTATCACCTTCCAGCTAGCCTCCTTCTACTCCCCCACCTTTTTATTCTGGCATCTTCCCCCTTCCTTCTCAGTCTTGAAGAAGGGTGTCAGCCCAATTATCTGTTCATTTCCAGTGATGTTGCCCGACCGCCCGAGTTCCTTCCAGCATTTTGTGTGTGTTGCTCTGAAAGCTATATCTAATCCTTGGGTTCAGCTGCATTTTACAACAGAGAAGTTGTGATACTTTGGATTAAAAGATTTCTCCTAACCTCAGTCCAAAATGGCTTACCTGGATCTGGACTCCCTCACCAACTGGAACATTGGGTCTGTCCGGTAAGTCAGGAATGTAGAAGTTCCAGTGAGACTACTCCCAACACCCATTTCTCTAAACTCTAATGAATAAAGCCTATCTGTCTCAACCTCTTGTACATTAGTCCTGGCATTCCAGAAATCAGTTTAGTGAACCGAGGAGGAAAGGCTAAGCGAGTTGGGGGTTTTCCTTTTGGAGAGAAGGAGCAAGAGAGGTAGCTTGATAGAGGTGTACAAGATGATAAGAGGCATAAATTGAGAAGATAGCCAGAAACTTTTCCATGGTGGAAATGGCTAATATGAGAGGGGTGTAATTTTAAGATGATTGGAGGAAAGTTTGGAGGGAATTTCAAAGGTAAGTTTATTTTTACACAGAGAGTGGTGAGTGCATGGAATATCCTGCCGGGGTGGTGGTAGAGGCTAATATAATAGGAGTAGTTAAGAAACTCATAGATAGGCACGTGGATGATAGAACAATGGAGAAGTATGTTGGAGAAGGGTTAGATTGTTCTTCGAGTAGGGGAAGCGGTTGCCTCACCATTGTAGGCCAAAGGGTCTGTACTGCGCTGTAATGTTCTATGAATCAGCACAACATTTGCTGCTCTATAAGAACATTCTTCCTCAAATTAAAAGATCAAAGCTGCGCACAGTATTCCAGATATGATCTCAACAAGGTCTTGTACAATTGTAGCAAGACGCCTGTGCTCTTACATTTGAATCCTCTTGTGTTGAAGGCCAACAATACCATCTGCCGTGAAACTGCCTTTTGCACCTGTACGTTTACTTTCATTGACTGGTGCAGATAGACAGCCCAGTTTCATCTTACCTGTCCTTGTTGTTGTTGCTCATATAATAATCTACTTTCCTGTTTCTGCCACCAAAGTGGACACTGTCTCATTTTCTATGGTATACTGCATCTACTATGTGTTTGCCCACTCACTCAGCAGTCCAAATTACACTGGAGGCTCTCTGCATCCTCATTGGCTCATACTTCCATCCATCTTTGTGTTGTCTTCAAACATAGAGAAATGACATTTAATTCCCTCATCTAATTCATTAGCATACAAGTGAATAACTGGAGAGCAAACACTGAATCCTGTGACACCCCTCTGGTCACAACCTGGCAACTTCTAGGTCCTGTCTGCCAGCCAGACATCTACATTACTCCAAATCCCAGGTGCTGGAATTCTGTATCTTCATCCCATAGGTGGAACCTTGTGATGAATGGGAGCAGAGACCGTAGAGAGGATAAACAAACTGGTCACAGCACGTGGGTACAGAGCGCTATTCAATTTCGGGAATAAACCTCTGGGATCGCATCGAGGAGCATGAGACCTGAAAATTACGTTCCCTGTCCTGTGCTAAGGTTAAGGATCACTCCTAAGTCCGGAAGGGAATTGGAAGCAAAAAGGAAAGATCCATTTGTTGCCTGTTATCTATTATCAAAGTGTGTACACTATACACAACCTTGAAATCCATCTCTTTACCAGCAGCCACAAAACAAAGAAGCCTTATACAACCCATTAAGAAAAAGACGACAGTCAAACACCCAGTGTGCATGGAAAAAGACCGATCATGCAAACAATAAAAGTAAGCAAATAACATTCAGAACGGAAGTTCACAGAAGTGAGTCCACAGTCATGAAGCCAGTCGTCACTGCAGCCGATCCAGGAGCCCATTAGTTGCAGGCCACGGCCTTAGTTCAGTGCAGAGACGACTAAACCTCACGGATCAGCAAGATGAGCTGAACCGGCCCGTCCCTCAGCTCCAGGCAACAACCTAACAGTTTCAATCTGGCCCAGCGCTTCAATCATCCAAACTTTGGGTTGTTCCTGGCTCTCAGGCCTGGGACGGGCCTGCATCCTTGATTCGGCCTGTACTGAACCGTTCCAATTTGGCCCAGGGCTTAAATTGATCAAACCTTGTGTTTTTTCTTGCTCTTGGGGCTGGGCACCGCCGTCTCGACACTGCATCGCCTCCGCTCGCCTCGCCTGGGTTCTGCCGCGTCGAATCACCTCCAAATCTGCTCCAGCAATGGCCAAATGTTGGCTTATTCCCCCTTCTCATGCCCAGGCAAAGCCGCCTCACTTCAGCCCATCCACACCACACTGCAACTGTCCCGTGCCTTCGAGACTTCAGTTCACACCGCAAAAATGCCAGGTCGTACAAGCGGTTGAACAGCTCAACTCTGAAAGAAAAGTTGCAGGCTATTGATTCCAGTGACCATATCCAAGAAAAAAATTGATTAACACAGTCATTTTTTTTCTTTTGTTTCCAAGTGATCGCTGTGCTTCACTGGCACCATTTTAAACCAGAAGTTTAAGGTGGCATTGGTGAAGAAGACAAAGTAGGCGGAGATTCTACAATTAAAGTGGGAGGAAGAGCTTGAAGATATTTCACCCCGAGCTACCTTCACACACCATGCTACAGCTAATTGCAGGGTGCCAAATGGAAGTTATTACTGAAAGTTCTGCACTTTGTGGTTTAGTCTTAGTTATCTCTGCACGAGGTAAAAGAATACTAATCACTAAACAACTTTCCCTTGTCTCTGTATTGAAATATTTAGTAAAGATTATTACACTCATCACAACAAGCATTAAAGCTTGCACAATACCAAATAGTGATTTATCAGCTGGAGAGCCAAACAATAACGAGCAAGCTGAAACAATTGGCTTGTTAATAGAGGAATTTAAAAGGTCTTTTTTTACACTAAAATGGTCCACTTCCAAATTCTGTGCTCCCGCTCCAGAATTTTGCCTGCCAAGAGTGCATATTGCAGATTCCACTGTGTGATGCGCATGATTTTGCCAACACTTAAATACTCAGTAGTAGACAACATATCCTGGAATTTCCAAAATGTGCTCGTAGCATGTGAGGCCTGCTGCTGAGGAGGAGAAGGTGGAAAGTATGGTCGTGACTGTTCTGCTGTTGTCATATTCTCGGAAAGCAATAGAACAACATGATAACAGTGTTGCTAAAGGGGTAGTTTAAACCTGCATGTAGGTGGGGTGGTCTGTCATACCAGATCCCGGGTTGAGTGAAAGCCCAGGCTTCCACCTGTATTTGGCTGCATGTCCATTACTACCTTGATTGAAAGAAGGTCTTTTCACACGAAACATGCTCAAAGTGCTGGAGGAACTCAGCAGGCCAGGCAGGATCTATGGAAAAGAGTAAACAGTCGCTGTTTCGGGCTGGGACCCTTCATCAGGACTGAGTCCTGCCTGACTCAGACTGCTGCCTGGCCTGCTGAGTTCCTCTAGCATTTTGTGTGTGTTGCTTGCAGTATTTCCAATACTTGCAGGTGTTCTTTTGTGATTTTAACATGAAAAGAAGTTTACTTGGAAAGAAGCTATGTAGATTTGCCTGAAACATAACCTTATCTTTAATTCAGGATTTTCCTTGGGGAAAAATTATAATCTCGAACAAATTTACCTTATGATGAACTTTGAACTGGATGAAATTCACATGTAGGAAATTATGCAACATATCTGAACACTTATGGCTGCTGGTTATCCTAAAATGTATCTCTGCCCTGAAACAGAGCCAAAAACAGAATCATAAGGCAATATAATACCACAGTTTGATAAAATCTCATCCATTCTCTTCGTAAATGTACGCTAACTTCTCCAACTGTGAACTTGCTACATCTGAATTACTAGCTGAGCAACTGTGGAGATTCATGTGTTTCTGAAAACCAAATGTTTACACCTTGTTTAAGCTGGTACCTCCATCTGAACCATTTTTATCTTCAACAGGGGTGAAACTTTCAGCGTTGTCTAACTCTTATAATGAAAAATGTGTGGTTAATCATGCATCTGAGAAGTATTTGGCTTTCTCTTGTGCAATCCCACAATACATGTGAGATAAAAGTCTTGCTTCACTAAATGAAGATAGGTGACAAGAGATAATGGAAAAATAGAAAGACAGAGAGGCGAAGTCCTAAAGTACTAAGACTTCTGATTGTGAGACGATAGCAGTTCCTCAGTAGCTAATAGAAGTTTGAAACTAAAAACTGCCGTTACTCAGGTTAAAGGACCATATGAATGCTTTTTAATAGAGGCAACCGATAGCACAGAAACTGATTTAATTTGAAATAGATTTCACGATATTGGAGGAAACGGACACAGGACAAGTAAATGGATAAAAAAAATCGGAAGATGTTATTTAACAGAGAAGCAGGTGAGGTGTAGGGTGCAAAACCCTCTTTGTTTCACATGTTCTAGGTATCGGCAAGCACGGCAGCATAAATTACCACAACTTTGCAGAACAAATGAGAATAAAGTCGTGGTCAGAGTTATCTCACCACCAAGGGCATAACCATATTTTCCAGTTATTAATGTGGTCATTTCAGGGTGAATTTTAGACC